>NC_142009.1:44366210-44672929 GCF_049901735.1 Notechis scutatus
GTACATTCTCTCCTGACCACAGTGACAACGGTAATGTACAAGTTATTATAAAAAAATTGGCCCTTCCAGCTTTTTGTTTTCTTAAATAATATGGTCACTGGTTCTCAACATTAATCATTTTCCAAATCACACCATTCACAGGGAATTAGAGACATACAGGTAGCCCTCTATACAGATATCTGTAGAAATACACCTCCAACTGGAGTCCCTGACAGCTTCTGTGAAAGAGACATAAGGCTCATAGTCTAAGTGATGATGATGACGATTATACTTTTATTCATTAAATGTGAAACTTAGTCAACTGAACATTTAAAAATGTATCACAAATATTATTGACTGGCACTGATGATTGATACGGGATGCTGCCAGCATCCTAGGTATCAACTAAGCATCTTCTTAAGATGTGTGATGTTCTGAGTAGCACAGTTTTTGGTATCATCATCATCATCATCATCCTCCTCCTCCTCCTCATCATCATCCTGGCTGACTAGAGTCATATTCAATTCATGCTTCACCTAATAATTATAGTTTTTGAGTGTGACTTACAGTTTTGATGACTTTTGGTCATACTCTCAGAATCCAGTGCATGATAGAATTCATATGCAGAACGACCCAGCAGCTCCTCAGGATGATATCCAACTAATTCAGTTATCCTTTACAAAATAAATAAATAAATAAATAAATAAATAAATAAATAAATAAATAAATAAAAATTATATCTATATCTATATCTATATCTATATCTATATCTATATCTATATCTGTCTATCTATCTATCTATCTATCTATCTATCTATCTATCTATCTATCTATCTATCTATTTTCTTAAGTTTTCGCGGGTACTTGCATGTATGGTATTCAGCTTTGTTCGGGTATTTTCCCACGTCATTATAGTTGTGCTTTTAAAGTTGTAGCAATGTTTTGGCAGAATCTCATCTGCCATCATCATCACAATACAGAAGCCTGATGATGGCAGATGAGATTCTGCCGAAACGTTGCTACAACTTTAAAAGCACAACTATAATGACGTGGAAAATACCAACAAAGCTGAATACCATACATGCAAATACCCGCGAAAACTTAAGAAAACACACATATATATACATTAATTACATACTGAATTTAAAACACAAACCCTACAAGAAGAAAAGATTGAATACATTATACCTGTAGTCTATTCTTGCCAAATCTACAGAAGTGGTAATCAAGTGCTGAATAATCCAGACAACTGCACATAACACAAATTTCATTTAAAAAAAGAGCTGTTTAATGCACTATCTTACATGTCAGTCCAATCTGTAGTCTTAGCCTAGCATTAGTAAGGGTTCCTGAATAAGCAGATATAATGTTTTGTAGATTTGTACTGCATCTCCTATCTTCTATTCTAAGAACGTCTAGGTGACAAAATGTGTAAGTCTCCAGAGTATTTATGATTAGGAATTAAAATCCAGACTCCAAGCTATCATCAGACAAATTTTTCATGACTTTTGCCAATGGTTATATTTTTCTTTCCCTCTCACATAATATCATTTTTACTTGACCATAGTGCAAACATTGCACCTAAATTACAGTCACCTATGATAAGCTTTAACCCCAAGTTTCCAAACTATTGCTAGTCATTTATATTACATTATCAATAAAACCTGCATAATGGGACTCCAAAGAGATATGGAATAGAGGCATTTGCAAACTAAGGAGGATCGTATTTGATTTATATTTTGATTATTTCTTATCCCTAGATAAAAAGTGAAGTAACATTCATGTCTCGGGATAACAACTACAGCTCTGATTACTCTTGAAACAACTGACTGGAAGAAAGCCATGGAGTGAGGTGGAATTTAATAAAATATTGAATTAAAAATTGAACTTTTGACTACTGTTCCTCTTTGAGGTTCCATAATTTATACAGTTGACTTTTTCAGTTGGAATTTATTGTTAGGGATTAGCTCATTGTTTTTGGTATTTCCTTTACTAAAGCAAAAATTAAACAAACAAATACTAAGGAAGCAACTAACAGCGAGGTTGTCCCAGATCTCCATGAGAGTCATCTGCTAGTTTATGCAATAATGCTTCCTAACATAAATTCCACAAAGATTTTCACACAGTGACTCTGGTCCTTGCATCATCAATGTAAAAATAAGTACTAGATTACAAATCAGTGGTGCTGTGAAGATTGGTTCAAAAATCACATACATAGGATTATCTTTTATTAAATATAACGTGTATCCTATATTAAAATAATTGCCGTCATTAAAAACAAAGGCTTTTTCTCCTCCTTCTCCTCAACATATCAGGATAACCTTGTTAACATTGTGTATAGTTTTGATCATATCTACGTCAGGCACATGAATCCTATTATCTGTATAGTATAATTGGATAAACCCTTTTAAAAAAACTGTGAAATGAAAAGACTGCAATAAGGTTACTCCCTCCCCTTTGAACTGCATCACTCCTAGTTGACGTTAAACTCACAAAGCCAGGAAATAAAACGTTAGAACAAATGCAGAGACTCCTCTGCCTGTGAGCACGTAGTTGCCATTATCCCTAATGACGGTAACACTGTCATTATTCTCACAAGGATTGTGATTTTTGTGCTGCCCTAAAGGAGTCTGGCTTTTCTTTTTCTTCCTCTTTTCCCTCTTTTCATGCAATTAAAGGACACTTTCACTCAGACACTAGTTTTGCCCTCCTGTTCCCTGTAGCAGTTTTGCACCTGTAAGATCTTGTGAACTGTGGTTGGTAACTGAGGAAAGAAGAAAGTAGAAAGTCCATCCAGCTGACCCACAGGATAAACATAATTTCCTCCAAGCATTTGCTCACTACATTTGCGTTTCAGAAGGAGAAAAATATACAGGGACTGTGGAAAGAAGACAACCGTCTTCCCTACTGTAATTAAAGCATGGAGAATGGTGGTAGGTGCTATAATGCTTGCATCAACAGAGAGGAGGGAAGATTCAGAGCTGGGGTTCAGAAGCCAGGAACCAATAGGCAGCTATGAACCCTGCAGCTCCATAGGAAACTCTGCAAAGTCATCATTAAACATTCACTATATCATTTAGTTGTCTTGCATTCTAAGGTACATGGGTTGCTGGTTGCAATGCAATGCTCTCATGGCAATTATCTCCAACAGTCAATGAAACAGAGAGATACTGTTTTTTGATTAATGACAAACATAAGATTGCCAGAACATGTTAAAGAACAAAGATGGGATTCATTGTTATGTGTTCATTTGGTGGTTACTTGGATGAGTAGTCTGATTTTGCCACGTAATAATGCATAAATTGCCATGGTATAATGTGTGGAATGACTTAAATTGCAATAATAATAACATATATAATAAATAGTGGATGTGGCAATATCTGGAGACAGCAGAATAGAATAGAACTGGGGAAGATAACAAAATACAAAGCAAATAGATATAGAACAACAGTGGCAGTTGAAAGCAAAGGTAATACCAATAGTAATAAGTGCCTTGGGTGCAATCCCAAAATAACTGGAGTACCATCGGCATTGACCAAGTCACCATCAGGCAATTGCAAAAGACAGCTTTATCCAGAACAGCTTACACCCCTGTGATGATACCTTTAATACCATGAAACATCAACATCTCCCTATCCCAGGTCCTTGGGAAGGACTCAATAGATACTTTTAAATGCCAAATCTAGTCTGAACATCTTGGTGACCAAGTAACAAACCATAATAATAATAATAATAATAATGGTTATTAAATATGTAAATTTCTCATTTCAATTCAGTTAATGCAGGAGTAAGATCCAGTAATTAGAACTTCTAAGTAATATTGCTTAAGATTGCAGTTTTACTGCTGTAAGCCTATTTCATTTTTATATGTGCTGTCAGTATCTTGTCTCTTTGTCCAACTCTGACATTGGTCATCCTAACTTCTTTTTGGGGAAATGCCAAGTCACATCAATGCAGAATTAAGGCAATTACTGATTTCCCAAACACGTGCACTTTTATATGAGCAACTCTCAGGACTATAACATACATTCAACAGGGTGTGTGTTTTCCAAATCAGCCTATTACAGGGTAGCTGGATTATTAGCATTTAATGTGACTGTCTTTTAAAATTTTAGAATAAGTACCATTCAGGAACTTTTGAACTTTTCTCTAGTGCTGAAAGATAACATTATGTGCTTTAGTCATTTCATATATCACTTTATTTTAATCTTAGCTTTTCAACCTGCCTCCATCACTTGGCATTAGCCTCTGAAATACACACACCTTTAAAGCACTTCTTATAGTACATATATCCTGTGAAAATGTCATGTCAATAAGATCATACGTATTATTGGATTAGAAGATCTTTTGGACAAAAGAGGTGTTATTTCATTGCCTTTTCACTCATTCTCACTAAGACCATGTCTGCAGGAGGGCAAATAGCTGTTTAGATCCTAAATGTCAGAGGACAATGGGTATGTTCTCAAAGAACAGGCAAAGCGGAAAATAGGAAAATTCTACCCCTGACTTATATTACACTGAAATATTATCCAAGGATTATGACTTTTAATAATTGGATAAACTATCCATATGCTCTTGTTAATATTCAGCTCATCTTTAAGCAGCATTAACCTTGGGGCACTATGCCTTTAATTATCAACCTGGCCTTGGCTAATTTTTAGAAATAAATATTGTAATTGGTTAATTTTATTCAACTCCCCATAAAACATGATGCACTAAAAGTGTTTCTTCTTCAGCCCTTTGACCCACCTGAAACACTCTGCTGAAGTAGCCTAAGAAAGACGTACTAGTGGAGCTCTGCCTATTTCTGAAACCTACAGAACATTCAGAATCAATGCTTTTTAAAGCCTTAATGCATGCAGACTGCAGGCATGGAAATCACATTAGCTTGGTCCATGTGGCACAAAGCACCAGATGTGATGATAAATGGCCTGTCAATCTCGTATCATTTACTTCATCCCTTTCAAGTGGCACATGGTTCACGAACAGATAAGAGATGCAGCAACAGGCCTGAAAGAAAGTATTCAGACTCCTATGCTACTGCGTGTGTGGCTCCATGTCTAGGAGTCTCTATCTGTACTGCGCAAAATGACAGTTCTGCCTCAGATTTATCTCCTCTATCTCCAGAAGATGTAGTCAAATTGACACTGACCTCTCATCTACATTTTGTATATTTCCTCCAACATCATTCACTGCCATTAATGATTGGAGTTGCAACAGTGTGATGTCATTAGAAACAGAAAGGGAAATATTAAAACCTAGCATGATGGTTGCAATTCTCCAATATATGAACCCCATGCCTGGGACCAAAGTGACGATGATGTCCATATCGCTGTATGGGAAAACAAAATATAGATCAATAGGAGGGCATCTGACTTGCTCAGACTTTCTAAGATGTATGGACTTCAACTCACAGAATTTCCCAGTCCGCATTAATGTTACTGAGGTTGAGAAAGATTGTTCTGGAAGGACTCCAGCCAATAATATATTAAAATTAAAATTTATATGCTGTCTGACCTCAACTGACTGGGTGTAAAAAGCATTAGGGCTCAGAAAGTCCTATCTGAAGCCCTAGATTGGCAAATTTGTTGACACTGTATAGTGACACTGTATAGTAAAAGATAGTTTTAGAAAACTGCCTTCTTTTTTGTAGGTTTGCTGTTATTTAACTCTTGCTGGCTGCAACCAATACAGATTTAGTAGAGCTGGCAGCAGAGTAACTGAGTTAGAGAGGTGATGGCATGCAGTTACCCAATTGAGTTTCATGGCTGAAGATGGTTTAGCCATTACTAAGCTTAATCATGCTGACATGATATGCTTTCTACATTTGGCTTTAATTACACAAAATGTAGATATTTTATGAAAATATTCCCTGACATATTGGAAGCTAAAGTCTTGAGAGAAAGATCAGCAACTAACTAATCATGTTTATGTGCGATGCTTAATTGGGTCAAAGGAAAAGGAATTAATGTGTCATTCAAACTGGTCGCTGCTGTGGGGTTGTAGACAGTAGATATTTTAAGTAGAGACTTAAAACTTTAACTTTAGTACCAAATAACCTAAAAGCTGTTTCAGGCTAAATTAACTTTCCACCCATATATCTCATTTAGCATGAAAAACAAGAAGGCGGAGGGAATTCTCCAATCCAGGTGATGAAACAGTCCTTGGAGGAAGTCTGGAAAAATAGGCTTCTCTAAAAGATTATGTTAATGATTAAATTTATTCAATAATTAAATAAATAAATGTATTCAACAATTTATTAAATTATTAGGTTAATTATTAAATTATTAAAAATGGGCTTCCTAAATAATTAGGAAGGTGGGTCTATGTTGATTGACAATCATACTGTAGCACAAGGTCCCCAAACTTGGCAACTTTAAGGCTTGTGGACTTCAACTCCCAGAATTCTCCAGCCAGCCAGCGAGAATTCTGGGAGTCCACAAGCCTTAAAGTTGCCAAGTTTGGGGACCTCTGCTATAGAGTCACAGGAGAAACTCATCATCATCTATCACCTGATTCTTTTAAAACCAAGGGCTGAATTTGGGACCTTCTTTGTGGAAAGCAGATGCTTTAGCACCGAGACATGGGTTCTCCTCTGTTTTATTTTGTTGGTTCATAAGCAATGTCAACTCAACTTGACATTGTAACCTAAATGGTTGTTTCCTTCTTAAAAGATCTTCAAACATTGCTTATTTTTATGCTCTTCATTCAGGTGAACTTAAGGTTCATCAAGCTGACTGTAACATAATGGCTGTGTAATTTGCAAGAACCAAACAGGATTACTCAAAATTGTGAAGCCAAAAGTACATTAATCGCAAACTGAGGTATGCAGGTGAGTGTTAGTCTTTGAGGTCAGGAAACAGATACTACAAAAAATTACTGGACCTCTACTATTACATACTATTATAACAGAACCTTAATAGTTTGATAGCTTTCCCTTTTTATATGAAAGATAGTTAAAACATGGCAACCATTAATTTCTTTTTTCCACATTCTTGTTTACTTGGATTAAGCTCATGTTTTACTAATTGCCACACCAAAGAGAAGACTGTGCTTCTCTAGATTTGGCAGTGGTTAATTCCTATGACAACATAAGGCACATTTGTAGGATGCTGACAATTACTTTCTCAAGCCTTGAACCTTTCCAATCAAAATCACAAATGCCTCTTGCCCAATTCTAAAGACATCTACTTAAACCTACTCACAAATCCAGCCTTTCTAACCTAACAGAATACTGTCTACAAATTGGTTATAGTTGTCTGGAAATTGAACTTTTGAAAAATAATTGAAAATGAGATTTGACATGGTGGGAGAAGTCAGTTTAAGAAAGACGGAATTAAAAATGGGGCAGATCTGGCAAAAGGACATAGAGAACAACTTTCCAGTAAAAAAAAACAACTCAGTGCATCTTTTGGATAGGTAACCTGTCCTGTGCTTCCCAGTGCAGAGAGACACAGAAAATGTACATGAAGAGAACACCAGAGGAAAGTAAGAAAACACACCTTTTTCTTAGTTATCCTTAAAAAAATGAAGATGCTTACAATGACCATTTGCATCAAGAGGTTAGAAAGCATTTCAGAAGCCCTCTTGCAAGCTTTCTCAACCTTGAACTCACAAAGGGTCCTGGGCAGCATTGTTATCTTACTATCAGCTATTGCAAACCAATATAAAATAAATAAACAACACCATAGAAAGAACAGAAAAGCTTACTCTCATACTGAAATGCTAAATGATACAAAACAAAATAAAATCCAAGGGGAGACATTACTCAAGAATTAATATCTTGTTTGCAAACTTTGGGTTTGAAGGCTTGCTTTTTTCCCCTTGACTCCCCAAACCATCAGTTGAAATCCACAGTAAACAACATTTGCCTCGAGTTACAAAGTCCAGGAATTTGGTTGCTATCAGAATAAAACTGAACTCACAGTCCCTCTGCAGCAAGGTCTGCTTTTGTTGACTTCAACCATTTTAGCTATATAATTAAGGATAGATGAGTATAAAATCCTTTTTATAACTGCAAACATTGATAAAAAAACAAATAAACAAAACCCTGCTGTCTATGCAAATCATATACAGATTCAACATTAGATCCAGATTAATTTTATGCCAAGCCCAGATTTAGGTAAAATCTATAAAATGTGGATTGTATTGCATAGTCTTAGGTATGCAGCAAAACCACAGGACATGATACATTTTAAGGACAAGAAAATTTATGCCATAAGATATTTCTTTACTTGAAGGAAAATCAGAAAATAGCCTTTAACTTCACAACAACCTCTGTTTGAAGGATTGCTTGGAGATCAGTTCATCTATTTTTTTAAAAAAATATATGAAAACCCCTTAACAAAATAAAGGTAGATGCTTGAAAATGCTGTTCAGTAGTTAACACCTGGAGCAGTGACCAAATAGGTACACAGGTCATCTGATTACAATGCTGGTGAGATATTTAAGAAATTATTTCTTAATTTGCAACTATGCATATAAAATAATGTGTTTTTACAGGAATGTGTGACTTTAGCTACTTGTTCTTTTTTCTTTTGGGTAATATGCAAGATAGCCAAAATGTCTTAGGCTTATACATTAGTTGCAAAACATCAGCAAGGATCTGGAGAAGGAATCACATTCAGTGATGTTTTTCATTGAAGAATAAGATTCATTTCTGTGATTTTACATTTTACAAATGAATGTAATTGAAGGCATATCTATGAATTTAAAAAAATCCAGGACCAGTTCAGCTGCATTCAGGAGTACTGAAAGAGCCTGCCAATTGCTCAATAAAGGGAACAAAATGCTAATAACATGTAACTCTAGATACAAAAGGGCAACTAAGAAGGGATAGGACTGAAACTTCAGTTAGATAGAAAGAAGTTTTGGGAATATCTAGTTATTTTGAATGAATGTAAGCTTCCAATGTCAGATGAACTGCATCAAAGGCTACTGAAAGATCTTACTGAAGGGCTATCTAAATCTGTATGTATAATCCTCCCATAACAATTGGGGAATTAGAACAGTTCTAGATGATTGGAGGGCAGCAGATGTTGTTCTTGGTCTTGAAAGAAATAGTAAATGCAGAAAAGTATGACTTCTGTAAATCTAACCCATCTCTTTACCAACAGTAATTATAGTTACTTCTGTGTAGAAAGAACAGTGTTGGTTCTGTGCATGCACGTGCACTTTTACCTCATAACTTAATTGCAGAAGGTGCCTATATGCTGCCTCCATGTGATAGACTAATCAGGATGGGTGCAGACTTACATGTTGCTCCTAGTTCTCCACTTTATTTATTTATTTATTTGAAACATTTATTTAGCTACCCATCTTATATTGAAATTTGGGGGGTGGGGCTCCCAATCAGCAATTAAAACAATGGCAATAACAAAACAGCACAATACCATATTACATTTATTTAAACCGGAAACATTAAAAACCTGGCATCAAAGTTAAATTTCTGACAAACAGTCTCTCATTAAATCCATTCACCCAGCACTTGCAAAGAAAGCCAGGTCTTCAGTGCTTTTCAAGAGGCTAAGAGGGTAGAGGCCTGCTCAACCTCTATAAGGTTGCCATAAAATATTATTTTATTTATAAACTAATATCTGCCAATGAAACTTATTTTCTGCATTATGAGGAATTTTTGCATTTGTGCAAGGATGGAGCATCAGTAGTTCACAAAGTTAGCTCCACCGAGAGAGGAAAGACAGATCTTTTTCATACACCAAATATATCATTTTTTTCAAAGAAATAAGAATTGATGATATTATTCTTCAAATTACGCTGTCACAAAAACTGTTGATTTGATCATACACCTGTTTATATCACTTAATTCTCAGTTAGGATTAAATGTTTCAAATATTTTTTCTATCAGGCCACAATTTTCATCACTTTATTTGAATTTCAGTATTATAATTCTCACAGATCCTAAAATCTGGAAATACTTTCGGGGAAACAGGTATTTAACTTCTTATATATAGCACACTTTTCTTAACACTTTTCTTATCATGGTTGTTCTATTTCCAGTTTTAGTGGTAAATGTTTTTTCTTTTCAGAGCAGTTTGTTCCCTTTGTCATGCCCTTCAATTTCTTACATAGCCCACATGTGAGAATTATCTATGGGGACAATGTGTTGGTGGTATTAAAAGAATAATATTTAATGTTTTGAAAACATAAAATATATAGCTGTTGTCAAGTGCCCTCTAATACTAAAAATGAATTCTCTTTCCTGAATGAATAATATCCTGGTAATTGTTTCCAAAATGCAATTTCTGTTCAATAGGAATATAAAATCCCTGTATAATACAAATGGACTAGATAACTAAAGGACATCAGGTTTTGGCAATTAATAATTGCCACAGGAACAGAACTTACAAGCTTCCATTATATTTTGGATGCAGTGAGAGGTTATCCCAACTATCTGGCTTTCAATTTGTATAAGTTTGGTTCATCTTTTTTGTTTGTTTGTAACTTAGTATTTGATCAAAGGTAATCAATCCTTTCCTTTCAATCCCTTAGAGAAACATCCCACTTTCCCTTCTTCTCCTTGGCAAGCTTTCCCCTCACCAATTTGTTTTACAAATGGATATTATAGGCAAGTGGGCAGTTTCATGATGCCTATAAAACTCTCTGGCTTAATTTTACCTGCATGTATCAGTAGTATTTATATACTCCAAAATGATCCACACTGCAAAAGGAGACCCTGCAAAATTTTGTACTAAGGCTTTTGACATTTGGCTATATGTGGAAGCTATAATTACTTGAAGAACCATCATAAAGCTATTGCTCAGATTTTTGAGGAAAAGTAGTTGAGGATAGCCAGCCTGCACCTGATGTTCCGAGACTGATGGGATACAACTCCTATATATTGATAGATGACAGGTGGTCATGAGACAGGTGGCAAATAAAATTTATAAATAAATAAGAGAAGAAAATAAAAAATCCATATGGTCTTAATCTGAATATTAGGCCAAATGAGGTATAATAAAATGCATTTTTCTATTTAAGATTCTATAGGAGAAGATACTGTTGATGAGATCTTTCCATTAAAAAAACAATCTTCTTTATTAGAGAACAAGGTATTTTTAAAAGCACTTGGGGTATTTAGTGAACAATATCTTTCTTTGTAAAATGAAGAGGTGTGATCCATTCTCCACATATGAATAAACTTCATGCCTCCAGAAACAGAATGAATATATAGTTGGCTGTATCAGTTCAGACTACAGGAGGGAGATAACGATTTTGAATGTTTTCCCTTTGGATATATTCAAATTAAAAGAAAACATAAGATGACAAGAAGAAAAGTTAGTACAGATCAACCTCCATGGTACTATTTTCAATTTGCAAGAATATAATTCTCCCACTAAAAGACTCTGGATGATCCAGTGTAATATACTAGAACTCTGCCATGTTCTCTTTGTGCTGTGTCTATGCCTATTTTAAGCATTTTTTTTTAAAAAAAATTCTTCAGTCATATTAGAAATAGACAAGGCTGCTTATGTTTCCCAACAAAAAAGAGATTATTATTTCACCTGTCATCACAGTAAGTAAATTTCATGTCCATGCTATGGCGGCTCAGGAAAGTCTTGCTGTCCAGTGGAATATCAGTATTGGAAGGATGCTGAATAGGCTCACACATCAGTATAAGGCAGGATAAGAGTGGGTCCTTAAAACCACACAGAGCATGAGGAGAGCAGGTATTATAGACCTTAATTTGCCCTGTGCAGTGCAAGACCTGAAATGTAAAAGTTGTTTGTATAATTATATTGTTATAATATAGAACAACGGGGAAAAATAAGACTGAATTTTTCAACCATTGTCACTAAAGTTACCTTCCATGTGGCAGATTTGAGATTTACAGTTCTGCCTCTGTTAGTAACAGTGCATTTCATTCTCATGAAGAAATCACGTTCCAGGGACATTTCTTTATTTTTTTTCCCACAACCTGGACCTAAGGAAAAAAAAAAAATTAGCTCTGGAAATATATATGAACTCATTTTCTTTCAGAATTTCCAAGGTTTGAATCTTTACTTTGGATGTCATCTTACATGAGGATTGAAATGTTGCAAGATAAATTAGTTATTGCTTTATTAATAATTAGATTTTAATGAGCAGACAGCTCAGGTTTGAGGAAATCATCACTTTTGTTATAAGTGTTACCTAGCTTCACTATTTCGTTACTATAAACCTGCTACCTTTCTGAGTGATTATTAACTAAGTAAGGTTTTCTGTTCTGTTGGTTACATTCTAAGGTCATTATTATTCACAAGGATCAATAGTTTCCTGACTCTCTAGATCAAAGTTTCTCAACCTGGATACCTTTAAGATGTGTGAACATTTACTCCCAGAATTCCCAAGCCACTATGAATCTAAATGAAGTGATTAAGAGCTAAGGAGGTATGGGAAATAGGGAGGAAAGGAGTATTCTGATGGTGCTAAATCTATGTTGACTAGGACCATGCATAACAGGTAATGGTTGGTAGCAATGAAGGTGAGCAGTGGTGGTTGGGAGGACTGTACAGCCCTTCTCCACCACTGTCCATACGTATTGGATCTGAGCAACATTTGTTAGGAAGGGGCACTGGATACACATATCTCCTTTTCAGTATAGCTGTTACTGGATATTCTATTCATTTTTGCCAGGAACATGGTTTTCAAAATGCTTTCAGAAGAATCTTGGATAACAGCTGACTGGTAATGGGGCTGGTATACCATCACCAAGACATCTCTGTTGCTTCACAACACAGACACACCTCTACACAATTTGGCTGCTATAATTCAGGATTCTTCTCAATACAGTCAATTCCTATTTGAATAGGTCCATCTTTCCAAGCCAGTTCCCCCAAACCAGAGATCAGCCCAGAAACCTGGTGGTAAAGGGGAGACATCCCAGTTTAGAAGGGCTGGATTCTCCTGATACTCTTTTATCAACCTAGAGGAAAGAACTAGGGGGATAAAAGGATGAGGATATGCCCACACTAACCCAAAGTAACGATTAGGAGTCCCTGACTGCACCACCAACCAGGGATTGTTTGCCCATAAATAATGTGTACATGTAATGCAACTCTGAAAACTCATTCTCAAGATTATAATAAATCCTCCAGGGGACAAAGTTTAAAAAAAAACATTTACCATTTTTCAAGCTTAGATTTTCCCGAATTTCTTCATGATCACATGGGTGAGTGAAATCAAAAATGCTGTGGCCAGTCAATTCCACCTAGAAAAATGGGGGGAAAAAACCCAAGAATGGTATTTCCATCTTGTTGGCAGAAAAGACAGAATAAAATTAACTGAGAAAAAGTGAAGATATAAAAAAGATACAAAATGAATTTACCTGTACAATGAGTGAAATAGACAGACAGATGGATGAAAATTTCATCTATCCTCAAACACACAAAAACCAAATGAGAGAATGTGATAAAAGCAACATGATAAAGATGGACAGCCCCATGTAGAACACATTGCAGTAATTCTCATGTGCCATAAAAGTATAGATGACCAAGAGAAGGGATTTCTAGGATAGGAAACATTTACCACTGCATAGATCCAACCTCATATCATTTCTCAGCAGGCCTTAATAAACCAGAAGGCAGGTGGTTCTAATAAGCAGGTAAACTGACAGTTATGAGGATCATATCCATTTCGTTAGGAGTCATAGAATCAAAAACTTTGCAGGTAACTGCTCCTGTTTCATCTGACTTAGAGAAATCAGTGCTGAGAATTCTGATCCAGCAAGTTAAATAATCAACTACTTGAGGCTGACTCAGCAGGAGCAAATGTGGTAGGAAACAGATGATAAGAGACTAAATCCTGGCAGAATTCCCAGTTTGAGGATGCATCAGAAGCTTTGGAGCACTTGAGCATGGGGTTTCTTCTAGAAGCAAAGGCACAAGTACCCATAACTGAATTATACAACAATCTGGTCCCAACTCCCATAGTACTCCCATTCCAGATGGAGATTAAAGCCTCGACTGAACTCCAAGAAAAACATGAATCTGGTCCAATAGTTACCTGGGATATTTCTGATCAAATAATGCCTTCCTTCCTGCCGGAGGAAGGGGCAGCCCCAGTTAGCTAACAAGCAACCAGAGAGTCATCTGATTCTTACAAAAGACTGATGCTAATGTTCTCCACCTTCAAATTATGTTTTAACTGTTCTGAGATTAAAAGCAGATCTAGCACATTATCACCTCCCTGCGTTGGGCTTACAGTAACTTGGCTCAATCTATGGCAGTCATGGTAACCATGTGAACTCCTGTGTTAATGCCACATTAAGGAAATTTAAAATTTCCCAAAATTATCAATCTTGAAGACTCCATGGACACCTCAACCTCGGGCAATGAAGTTGCTGCATAGCAGGAAGTCCAGAAAGCAGCAACAAACCCACCTGTTTCCCCAACTTCAATCACGGGTTTCATATACTGCAGTGCAAAGCCTCTGTCAGGCTTCCAAGTGATGAAACCATTAGGGCTTTGTGAATGAGAACTGCCATTCCATCCCATCTGCGCAGGAATCACAGCTAGTTCTAAACTTGAAACCCATTTGAACATACCTCAGAAAAAAATACTTCTCTTCAAGCCCACCCTTGTCTCAGTTACATATGCCATGTTGACTGCCTCACCCATGATAAAGTCATGAATAAGGAACATTGTTACCACCAGCCTGGCTTTTAACAGCACCCTAGACCAGGGTTAATCATACTGTGAACTCTGCTGTACAGACTTGTCCTTACTAATAATGGTTTCAAACTCACCCAAGTCTTCAGCTGAACTCTAGACAATAATGGAAATCAAAACAAACCATCAATGTGAAATAAAAAGATAGGAAGCCAGAAGGAGGATGCATGGCTGAATCGTACCTGTACAAAATATTTCATGCCCTCTGTCCAAACTGATGGTATGATTTATTGGGCAGATATATGCATACAAATCCCTATTCCTCTACCCTACACAGCTGTGTACATAGAACTTTTATTGTTTCAGAGCATCTTCTTGTGTCTCTAATCCTATAAAAAAGCATTGGTCTCTTCATGGATGCTGCAGAGACACCAGAACAGGTATCTTTTTTGTCTCTCTGAGATATATAGAAAATATGTTGTTCAATCTTATTTTTTAAAGAAATCCTTTACCAAGAGCAGAATGTGAGAAGGAGCAGAAAGTCATATCCAGCTTGCTATGAGAAATGAATAGATAATACTCTTACCTGTGTCAAGCCCATATATTTGCTGATGTTTTCCGACAAAAAGATCATGTCTCCATCCTGTGTGATGACAGTGATAAAACCCTCTAAAGCTTTCAGGTACAGGTTATCCAGCTGCTGATCTGTCTCAATTTCTATCTCATTGTGGGTGCAGACTGCAGGCATGGGTTGTGGGAAACGGAACCGAAAGAAAGTAAAACGGGAAAGATAGTAAGCAAGTAACAACCAAACCTACTGAAAAACCCTATAGGTAAGAAATACATAATTTCACCCAAAAGTAATAATACAATCATTTTAAAGTAATGGTAAAGTAGACAGTGGGATATTGAATCTTATGCCCAGTTAGCACTACAGAGGACACTGAAATGTAGTGTATATTCTATTAAACGCATATAAGACAGCACTATAAATAGGATATTGTCTACCTATTGTGTAGGAAGAAACATCACCAAAATAACATTTAAAGGGATTTCCATAGATATTATATGTGATAATTAATATGCTGTAGAAGGTTATGAACATAGAAGTAATATTTTAACAGAATCATGACCTTTCAAATGCCCTTTATGGAAACAACAGCTTTTGGCAGTACAAAAATATTATCCAACAAAAGACTTGGTTACATTTTTTCAATTTAATTTAAAAATAACATGTGCAATTTTTCTTCTTTCAAAAGGATACAATTTAAAAAATAAAATAAAATTTGAGATTTTTAAAAGTAATATTGCAGTTGAATGTAGTCAAATATGTATCTTACACTTTAAAAAAGAGATTTTAATTAACAAAGGAAATGGCTAATAAGATAATATGGCAAGAGATATTCATGGGGAAATTACCTCATGGAAGGTCGGCTTACACTAAAGTGATACTAAAAGTACAACTACAAACAGTTCCAATGAGGAAAAAATGGAGTACCAAAGAATTCAGTGTGGTTTTGCTAGTGAAAATCTGAAACCTGAAAACAAAATCTGAAAACAAAACGAAAACAAAATGGATATTTTCAGGAAATGTAAAGAAGGATAGGTCACCAATGAAGTTCTAAAGTATGGTTCTGAAGGTACTTTATAGCTGTAGTAATGGTGTCAAGAAAAAAAAGCTCAAAATGTGCTGAAGTTAAGGAGGTGGGGTGTTCAAAGCAGCAAATGCTTCAGTATTTTTAAAAGAAAAGAAAAAGAAAAGAATCAATGTACCAATTGGTTGGTGAAGATGCCAACATTCAACTAGTTAGCACTGATTAAGATTCTTGTTTCTACAGTGCTTGAAGATCATTTAGTTATCTTTTGCCATTTAGTCTCACTTTAACTCAAAAGATTGTCACAAAGATAAAATCAAATAAAGTTGTCCTTTATATGTGATAAGACTGTCATGTAGGGAATGAAGGGAAGAGAAATTAATTTCCTCAGTACAATCACAGTGGTCATTGAACCAAAGGCCAGGAAGTGAACTGGTTCACTGACATGGAATGGATGCTGCAGTGTATGGGGCTTCTTTCCCGTTTAGTTAGTTAGTTCAGACCGAGAAAGCACAGCACCCAATGTCCCAGATGGTTTAAAACAGAATTTAGTAGACAGAATTCATGGAGGAGGAAGCCATCAGTCCATGTTACATCTAACAGTGGTGTGCAAAACTTCCATATCAAAGGTTAATTATACAATATGGGGATAATATGCCATGTGTGTATGTGTATGTACAGAGATTTTGGATGTTGGAGGGCCATAAACAAATACTATAGTCATTCATTTATCCATCCATCCTATTCGTAGATAAGTAAGTGAAGAGATCTGGCTATGAAAAGAAATATGGGTACAGAGTAAATGTCACCCTTATTCCATACATTATAGCAGTTGCAATAAGCACTGAGACATATATACTGCTTTATAGTGCTTTTCAGTCCTCTCTAAGCCATTTTACAGAGTCAACATATTACCCCCAACAATCTGGGTCCTCATTTAACCCACCTCAGAAGGATGAGTCAACCTTGAGCCTGGTGGGATTTGAACTGCCAAATTGCAGGCTACTGATAGTCAGCAGAAGTGGCCTGCAGTACAGCACTCTAACCACTGCGCCCCCAAGGTTCTTATCTCTCAACTTCAGCTAGTTGCCGTGTTCCTCTACTCTTTGTTCCATTTCTTACTTTCATCTTACTTTTTCTTTTTCCTAAAAAAATGCTCTCACTGGATATGATCACCTCCAACTGTTGTAATTTTGAGTTACATCATTCTGTTGCAAATTATTTATCAAATTTATATAACCATCCATGTCACAAAATTGACATAAATATGAAGTTATAAGGATGTGGAATTTGATTCTATAGTATTTTTACCTTATTTATGTGGCATTACTGCCTTAGGGAAAGAGTTGCGGTAGATGTCTGTACCCTTCTTACTCCTCACATGAGAATGTGAGATACATATTCAATCACAAACATACCAATATCAGCACTTTGGGTCCCAAAAATCATTGGAGCAGTTTCTAGGTTTCTGCATGGACTGGCAAACTATCTGTATGTATATTGATGGTGCCCTTTGTAAATAAATGCAGATGCTCGCTGGAGGGCCCCTTATAAAATAAATATATTGTTTCAGAGATATTAAGGTTTGGCCCAAGTTTGTATGCTAATGGAGGCACATACAGTGGTGCTTTCACAAACACAGGATGATAATATTTTCTGAATTCAACACTAGTCCAGGGCAGCAAATTCAGCTAGGGTTAATGGCAGCAGTTTGCTACCACTCAGTATGCCACTTACTTGTAACTAGTCTCTATTTCAATAAATGAAACCATAGATAATGGCTGCATGAGCATATGTCCCTTAAACACAACATAAGTGCATGTTCAATGCTGGACAACTGCCTTCTCTTTTCTTTGGCCTTCACTCTTTTCTTTTCATAGAGAGACCTTTCCCAACAAGATTGCATGTGATGTATTGTGAAAAAGTACTTGGGGATGCAAACCAACCTGTTCAAGGCAGCATCTTTTGGAGTCTAGCTCCAGAGAGCAGAAGTCAAAAAAGTGAATCTGATTCACAACTATACCTGCCATATATGGCAGCTACTTCCCTCTGCCTACTATTACAGCCAGCCCTATGAGAACAAAAAGGAAAGAAATGTGAAGACTTTGGGAAGCAGGAAAAATGACGAAATAGACTGAGAATTTGAAGCAGCTACTGGAACCATTGTCTTGAACCTCAATACACTTGAGCAGAAAAGGAAACGGTTTAGCTCACCCACCCATCTTGCTTGACTGTCGCTGTAAAATGAATATTGTCTTATGCTGTATTTAAATAATTTCCTAATGACATTTTGTAACAAGTGCCAAATATAGGTTCTGAGAAAGGTATTTTCTAAATTAAGTTTTTTTGTTTGCTGTTTGTAGTCAGTTATTAGAGATGTAGCTGTAAGAATACATGTGTTCAGAATATGGAAGTTGCAGAAAAACTCCAAGCTATGCATATTGAAGTTCTTATAAAACAGAGTTGTGAATGGGAACCACAGGAATTTACTTTAAACTAAGTCAGCCCATTGATTCGGGCAGATGTCCTTTTCAAAATTGCCAGTCAATCCACTTTTAAGACTGCCCAATTAGTGACTGAGAGGCTTGCAGACAATAAAAAAAAATAAACAGTAAAACAAACATGTTGGGAAGAACAAATCAGATATATTATATTATAGCTAGTACTCCGTGTGACCTTTCAGAAAACTAACTCAGAGTCTGCTAGAACAGTCACATCTTAAACTCTTCCCTTAAAGACAACTGATTCAGGGTCATAAGGGCCTTTGGAGCACTGGGCAGTATACTATCCATAGAGAGATCCTGTTTGGTGTAGTGATTAAGGCAGAGGTGTCAAACTGGATTTCTTTGAAGGCTAGATCAGCATTGTAGTTCTCCTCCACAGGTTGGCTGGGGGAGCAGCACCCTGCCAGCCAAAATGGGGCATGGGGGAGTTGCATGAATCCCCCGTGCTCAATTTTTGGCCTGGATGGCCTCATGCAGTACTCTGCCGGCCAAAATCTGGGCTGAGTGACATTCATATTCTAAATTAAATACAATAAGCTTTTATTTCACTGTGTTAACTGTTCATTTTATTTTTTACAGTACATTAAAGCATATGATAAACTAAGAACAAATAAGTCCATGGATCTATTGGAATGGACAGAAGTTTTTATTTTCATCACACAGAGAACAAAAAAGTTGCAGTGTATGTCTGTGTGGCATAGCTCTGCTACAGTATTGAAAATAATATTTGGGTAGGAATACACAAATTACTTAATACTGGAAAGTTGTACTATATTTGAAAATGAAAGCCTTGTTCACATGGAAAATTGTAACTTATAGAGTCAGTAAAATGCTAATAATCAATATACAACAAGGCCTTGTCTTCTTAGGGGAAACGTCTACTGTAATATTCAAAGAAGATATTCTTTCATGCTAAAAATAACCTTTGTAAACAAGTTTTGATTGATTCTTACTATCAGGATGTACACGGTTCTAAAGGAGAAGAACATGTTTCCACAGATGCTTGTTCGTTTCCTGTACTCCAACTTTTTAGAATGTAGCTAAGAGTTAATAATCAGATTTTCTGTCCAAAAGTAAATGATTCAAGTGAAATCCAAATCTGAAACTCAGATTTAGAAAAGTTGTGTGCATTTATTTGTGTGCATTTTGTTTAATTTAAATGGCATCATGCTAAATATAAAGCTGTATCATGTATGGTATCAATCTATCCTTCTTGGCCAAAAAGTTCATAAAAATACTGGAAATCTGGGGAAGTAATGTAAAAATCATAAGAACGTTATGCGGAAAAATGTGTGTTAAGATTTCAGGCATTTCCACAAACAATGTTTGCATGGCACCAAACGTAGTTCTATTCCTATGGGCCATTAAGCTATGATCCATAGCCTCTTTCAGATACAAGGGCTACCACGATGATGAGTTAGTTCTATGCCAGGATCCTCCCAAGATATTTAATCTTCCTCATCTCCAGGAGCAATAGAGAGATACTTTTGCAAGGACACAAAACTGCTGGATAACAAAAATAAGGCTGGTGGAGGTGAGAGAGTAACCTTCATTCAGTTATTAAAGCCAATTATTCAAAATTAACCCACATTTCATTTGTGGATTTACTGCCAAATATGTGTTCTTGCAATAGTCAAGTAAATTCGTTCATTCATATAATTTAGAAAATCCTATGCATTATCTTAGAAATACTGTATGCCAGTTGATCCAATATCTGACAAGAATTTGTATTAATTATAAACAGGATCAGCTGTAGCTCATGCCAGCTTTTTGGCTCTGCTTAAATACAATTCAGACATCTTCCCTCCCAACTCACTTTTCTGGAATGGCTTTCTCTCTGTTTCCTATCTTTTCCCATTACTTTTACCACAAATAGCCACAGGACAGAGGGAGTTTCCTCCAGCTGCTAAGAGTGAGAGACTGAGAGAGAGCGAGAGAGAGAGAGAGAGAGAGAGAGAGGGAGAAAGAGAGAGAGAGAGAGAGAGCAAACGGGGCAAGAAAAAAGAAATGAATTTGGCAAAATGGGCAACATGGAAGTTTGATAAATAAATAAAAATGATCCTTCAGAAAAATGATCAATATAACATTTGCTTAGCCTAACTTGAAAAGAGAAACATTCTATGGGATCATCTCTATTAGGGACAGGCAATGTGGTGCCCACTGCCCCTAATGAGCCAGTGGATACCTCCCTTGAGGCCTAGGAAGTTCCCCACGCAACATGACTTCACTTATTTCCTTTGATGCTTTTAAGTTAAAAATATAAAAGGAAGGAAATATGCTGCAAAACAAAATACCATATTTATTTAAGAATGTCTCAAGGCTTCGCATGGGACAATATACATTCTTAGAAAATAAAAATGGGGGAGTCAGCCACAAGAGATATGCACATCTGCCCAGGAAAAATTTAGACACCATCCTGGGGAGTTACTATGGAATATAGCAGGGAGCAAACTCACTCATTTGCTTTCTAATTAAAAGGTGTTTTGTGACCCAACAGGGCAGCTATTTTATCAACAGCAAAGTTTCCTGGCTTTTATATTGTTGTTCTATAACATATACTCAAAACTCTAGTCAGTAACCAAAAAGACCATTTTCTTCTGTCCTAGACTATCTCAAGTTAATCACCTGGTTTATTTGGGGCAATCTAAAATGCTCAAGTTAATTGCCTGGTTTATTTGGGGCAATCTAAAATGCTGAGTAGGATTGATTATTTTTTAAGTGGAAGAACACTTCACATGCTATAGTTTTAGATAGGTAGACTGGAAAGTCATCCTGAAAGAGAGCACAAGTAAACCACTTCTATATCATACCAATAAAGCTTCATGAATGTTTCCATTAAGTCAACAGGAGTTCAGCTCAACTTGAATAAGTCTCCATTTGACTTTTCAGGTGTACTATTGCCTCTTACAGACCAGGGTTTGTAAATTCAAAGCCATATGAACATGGGCCTTATCTATGTTGATTTGCATTGTCCAAGGCTAAAATGTCAGAAGTCACTTGAATTTCATTTTGTCATATATGTTTGCTTGGTTGAACAAATTCTAGAAGTTTAACCCTTCATTAGACTTGCAGGGAAATTGGGTACTAAGGAGAAGGTCTTCAGGGACACATACTACCTGCATTGGTTCGCATCCGTCACATGTATTTCTTCCCAAAAGAACATCTGAACAAAACTATTTAGATTTCAACACATCAAAGTTGCTAGTTAGTCTTTCTACAATTGGGATTTTCTGTCTTCATACATCAAAGAACAAACCCTTGCCCACAACTCCAGACGTTCATGCTATGTTAGATGGCTACTAACCAACCATCCATAATAGAACAAATTGATAACTAAAGCAACAGACTAAAAGGCATGGCTGTTTAAAAGAAGTCATAATTACAATATAAACAAAGATATGGTACATCACACTATAATATTCCTTCTCTGCTTAAGTGTCCCATTGGGATGCTAAGTGTTGATGGTGAAATTCAAAGTGCTGGTAATTTCTTCATGCATGAATTACATTTGATTGTTAATGTCTAAACTGCACTTAAATTGGGAAGCTGGATGAACAGAGGATACCTTCAAAGAAAGGGATATCCTATAAAGCAGATCATGTAGCTTAATTTAATGCCTGCATCTATTGGATTTCTGGCAGTTATTCCATTATTAAATGAGCTATACTTCTGTAAAGTATTTCAGGGAAGAATACCAGTCAGGCCAAGAACACCAAGAAAAAAATAGGAACAATATTCTACAGCTATTGTTCAGTTAGCTTCCTGCAATAGTAATCTCAGCCAGGGCACCAGACCCCCAGGCTGAAGGTTTCCTTCCCAGCATTCTTGTTCAGCAGCCTACTGTGAAAAATCAAAGGGAAATGGGTTACTAAGTAAAGAAAGAACCAGAATAAAGCAAGGTTTGGTATACTGCACTCTTTTGAACTCCAAGACATTGGAATAACATTTCCTATTATAAAATGATACAAAAGATCATATCCAGACCTTTAGGTGGCTTTAGTGAAGCTTAATTTTTAGTAGTCTATATAGTATTCTAAAAAACAGGAGGATTGCTGAATTGTTATTATTATTAATCTTAGCAATATATATGGAACAACTTCCCGCTGTTCATTTTGATCAGATAGGAAGCAAGCTGTCATCTTTAATATAATTTTGTTGTAAGTAATTAATATCTGATAGAGCAGATTTTCCAAAATATTTTCTATAATAGTTACATTTTTTCTTTTTCTGAAATAAAAATGTATGATATAGTTCTAAAACTCCAAATCCTTGTTACAAGCTAAGGTTTAAGCTTGAAAACTCTTTAACTTAAATATTATTTGTATAAGAGAATGCTACAAAAATGTGACAAAGCAGCAAAGAGCCACTTATCAGCATAAAATATAGACCAAATAATGGAAATATTTTAATTATTTTAAAGTAAATTACTGATCATTTATATGTTAATCTTAATTAGTAAACTTTAAAATGCTGATCAGATTGCATTTTACAAATTGATCATTTAAATCAAATTTTCCAAGCCTAATACTATCCAGATATGTTGAACTATAACTCCCGCTATTTTCCAGCCAACAGAATGAAAGCACTAGGTTAAGATGCCTGGCTTAAAGTTTTCTCAATCTTTTAAAATTTCACCTAAGCAGATATTCCTGATTTTTAACCTTTTATAGGGGATTGTATTTACAACAGATGCTTTGCTTTGCTTTACTCCATTTGTTTTTTGTCTTCCTCCTGTCTTGTCTTGCATCTATCCATTAGCTAGCTCATTTGAAAAAGAGGAACCTACTACAAAATGTTCCATTATGAAGGGATATTATGTCCCACATTCCAGTGAGCAAATATCTTTTGCGGGATGATGCATTTAAATTTGCTCTTCTCTCCTGTCTGCTACTGTTCAGGGATGATGCCGTTTTAGTTACTTAGTAAATGAGGTTTTTTACTACCACTAGGATGGAGGCCAAGTTTTCTAACCATATCTTTTATAAACAGTAAAATAATGTCGCAGTAGTATTTAACAATTTAAGATAATTGTATTCACTTCTTTAGCCCAAATATCTTTTTTGTTTAAAAACAGTTTCTATTTCTTAAAATTTGGGATTTATTTTAAATGAAAGCTTTACTTACTAATGAAAACAATGAAATCTAAGACAAGACTGACCCCTTTCATTTATTTTAATAGATTCAGTAAATTTTGGTACCTTCAATTAATGTTTAATGATATTCTTTCATAATAGCATATAGGCAGCTGTTTTCCCCATTAACAGTTGATATTCTTCATTAGTTAATGAATACATCTTTATGTCCATAAAACATCGCATCAAGTGGTATGTGTTTAAGCCTATTTATTTCTTTGAATATTATGTATATAGAGGAACCTGTGTTACCAATCTCTGATTTAGATAAGTGGTCATAATATGTGACACTTAAAAGAATAATTATATTCTAGCCATAGTAATGGCCTTCACCTCTTTAATGAATAAAATATTATGTTCCACTGATAGGAACCTTATGTTCCATTGATAGGGGAACTATCTTTTGTGCCTAATTTTTCTTAAAAACAAGATTACAAATTCTGGAATGGTATTATCCAAGTTGTAAACACAATTTATGCTGGAAAAAATAACTGAGATGCTTAACTGAGAATGAGCAAAGGACAAACTTTGAAAAAGAACATGCCCCAGAAGAAAAGGAAAGTATGCAGTGTTCATTTTGTTACTGTTGTAATCCAAACTATTTAACTCCCTCCTCCACTTGATATATGAGAGCACTTAGCCAAAAGAATGATGAAATCCTTTGATTCAAAATGTTATCCCATTTAAATTCAAGGCAAAGAACACTACTTCCGACAATTGGGAGTTTTCCTTTTAAGTACCTGGCATAATTGATTCTTTCAAGAAATGAGGAAACTGAAAATATAGAAGTCAAGCATGTTTGTTATATGCTGGCATTCAATGTATGCAACACGGGTATCTCTGCAGACCACATGAACAGCAAGGATGAACTCAAGAAGATTTAATCACGAGCCTATTTTGGGCTCTCTGTTCTACACAGTGTCTTATGTATAATGGGTAACTCATGGATTTTGATTTTTGAATTATATCTGGGGCAACTCCAATATGGAGTTTTTTACATTTGCAGTCTAAAACTATCTTCTCCAAGCCTTCAGAAATATGACATTTCAGCCCTTAGAAATCTTAGCCAGCATGGGCAATAGCTATAGATAGGAATTTTGGGAGCTGAAACCCAACAGAGCTAGATTGATCCAGGCTGAGGAAGAGTAGCGTTTTTTCCCCCCAGTGTACTTTCCTCTTCTGACCAACATTATCAAAGCAACAGCTCAAAAACAAAACAATGACCCTGGACTCTATTTCCTTCCTAGATAGCCAGGAAGAAAAAGAAATTTGTTTTATAATGGCCCTTGGCTCATATACTGTAGCTTAAAATATTATCTTCACTAACTTGGAGTAGCTCACCAAGTCTTTAAACAAAGGCCTTTTTCCATTAAAGATGTCAGTGTCTGATGAATTTCCTAGGATCTTCTATACAAAAGTAAGGGCTCTTACCTTTAAGGAAGGACTCCTGGGAAAAGCAAGCACACAACTAGATTTCTATTACACATGGACAGTTGTGAAAAGATGTTACTTATAACAATACTGTTATTTGCAAACAATCTGACTTATTAAGGTGTACTTTGCTGTTTCAGGTATTTTCATATAATCATAGAGCTGGAAGGAGTTATCCACACCATCAAGTCCAATGTCTATTCAGAGCAAGAATTCAAATTAAATTATCCTGAACAGATTGCGACTAGCTTTGCTAAATATATTCAGTGAATGGAACCCACTATCTCTCCCTGTAACTGGTCCCCCTGTTTAAATATTTTTTTCATCTTAAATCCTTTATATATAAGGCAGTTAGGCTAGATGTTGTGGCACAGAGCACTGAGGCCATATTGAATGATATAGTTTGAGACAAGCAAATAAATAAATTATAAATATATAAATATGACAAATACACATTTAAAACCATCATTCAAATGGAATGTGGGCATTAGATTTCAATACTGAATTGTTAAAATAAAAATGGGCATACTACTGTATTCCTTCTATGAAAATATGTATATATTTTACTTCACAGAACTTTGTTGAACTGAAAACTGTTTTTTCCCTATTTCACATTCCAGATAGTGAACAAGGGAAGGAATGAAAAAACCTCTCACACAGGCAGTCATATCTTTTGACCAAACCAGAGCTATAACAACCAATAGGTATTAAAATAGTGCAAGATAGACAGAATGGCTATTGTTGTCTTATTGTATTGTACTGTTGCATTCTTGTATAATGTATTATTGTATAGTGATTTAATTACTATAGCTGCTCATAAATATAATTATGCAGAATAATTCATCAAATTGAAGTATCCTTATTCCTTCACTGAACTGTTGTGATATATAATCCCTAGTGTTTTATTTAGGATTAGAAGTTCTGCAGGCCCAAAATCTTTTTTGAAGATTTTAGTTTTAAATATTTGGTCCTTTTAGTTTTAAATATTTGGTCCTTTTCTGTTTGATAAAATAATGAATTAATTTTCTTACCTTAACTTAGATAATATGGTTATTTTATTTGTCACATTTATGTCCCTCCCTTTCTTCCAAAGGGACTATGTAGATAGCAATTAACTGACAGTAATTCAGTTTTACATTTCACAAGTTCCTTAGGGAAACAAGAAGAGCTGTAGTTTTAAATGAGTCTTAAACCCTAGCCTTAAGATTTCCCAATTTGAACATCAGACAATGATGAAAGTAGCAAATTAATCCTTTTCCTCTACTGTTTTTTGTTGATAAGCCATTCACATTATGGTGGATTCCTAGCTATTTACACTATCCCCATGAGGCTTTGCTATAACTAGCATAGAGAAGATGGTATTTAACCAAAAACTAGAAAGGAACAAATCATTAGACACCTTTATTCTTAATTCCTCAGCTTGTTTGATGAAAGGAAGAAAAACATAGATTCAAATATATATTTAAAATGAGATCTAAATTGATCTGAATAGGAATATTTGTCAAAATCTAACCAAATTTAGCCAAATTAATGGCTAAATGAAGATTGGTATTCAAAGCAAAATTCACATGCTACACATACATCAAATTTATCTTATATGACTCCTGCTTGTCTTTTCTTTAAAGACAGAAGGTAATTGTGGCCCCTGTAGGTGCTATTGAACATTTCCAACACTACGGGATGATGGGTGTTGCAATATAAAGCATGATCTCCACAATTTGTTGTATGAGCCCCATGAATTACCACAACATAAAGTTCTGAACTTGACTATAGTTTGTATTTTTCCATAATATATGTCTTACTGTCAGAGGGAAGACAGTATTTTTCAATATTAATATACTCAGCAGCTAATTTGCAATAGGGGCAATTCCAAAATAGCACTGGCACTACATTGGTGAGCAACTGGCTTTATTTGTTTACAGCTTAGTTGATTTTAGATGCATTGGGTTACAACACCCAAATTCCAAGCCAATATGACCCAGTCATCAGATAATACAATGGAATTGACCAGGATTGAAACATTTTTTTTCTTACCTGAAGACAACAGCTTGTGTGTCCGTAAGAAACTGATTGCAAGCCTCATAATAGATGCTTTGTCCAGATGTGAGCTAATGTTGTGAGGCAATGGTAGCTCATGGGCCAACTCATAGAATACTTCAGTTTCTTTGCTTCTTCTACATCTTGCGGCATCCCTTGATTTCTCTTTCCTTCTTTCAGAACTGCTCCTGAGACAATAAAGGAAAAAAGAAATTTCAACCCAAGAAGCAGGTTATATTTATATTTACATACAGGTAGTCCTTAAATTACAACCATAATTGAATCCAGAATTTTGGTCATTAAGTCACTGCAGTTAAAAGTCAAGTCAACCCATGACTGGATTCAACTTAACACTCATTTTTACATATTATTATGTATATTATTGAGTCACATGGTTATTAAACAAATAGCGCATACTGCATTGGTCCACATATAAGATGACAATAGCATAAAACTCTGTGAGAAGAGCCTCCCTTTTAAGGACTAGGTGTAACTCGTGGATCTGTGCGAATGCCTTCCTCATCACAGCTCCCACTCACTCTTGAAACACAGGTTAACAGTCCAGATCTTGTACACCAGTTCTACCTGGGGAATTGCCATCCTGCATAGAACTAGAAATGAAAGTTCCTTAATCTGAAAAGTCCACATACTTATAACCACTTGGTCTTGCAAAGGCTGAGCTTATGTTTGTTTTTGACTATCCAAACCCAAATGGCTCCTAAGTGCAGGAACAAAACTTTGGCAGCATCACTCAGTTGCGTGCGGGTTGAAATAAACAGCTGAATATCTACCCTGAGAACTGATAATACTAGGAACCTTAAGTCTTCTGAACAAAACATTCTATGTTCTATGTCATCAAGTTATACAGCTCTCAGTGCAACCAAGTAAGTGAGGCATTGGTACATTAACATTCTGTCTTTACTCACAAATAAAAGTATTTTTTTTAAAAAAATCTCTTCTCTTCAATGATTCAAAGAAGGCTTAAGCTATGAATGTGTGTTTGAACTTACAAACATGATAGATAACAACACAAGGAAAACATTGGCTGCTAAGGAGATACTTTAAGCAATAATGTTTTGCAGTTAAACTGGTTCTTATCTCAACTTTTTTTTTTTTTTTTGCTTAATTAGAAAGGCCAAATATCATCACTGCAAATCACTTGGTTTATTATTATTACCATTATATTATTATTATTATTATTATTATTATTATTATTATTATTATTATTATTATTAGTGTTTAAATCTTTCACTAGACTACAAATCCAGGCCAGCTTACAGCAGTCATTCATATCTTTTCTTGCTCAAAAAGGGCCTCATAACTATATTATAAATAAAATGCTGCTAGGAAATTAAAACTTTGCAAACAGTGAAAAGATATAATTGGCCACAGGAACCAGAAATAGCAGTATTGTGCACTAGTATTCACAAATCTTGCTGCAATAGTTTCTGAACATTTGTCTGTAGTTCCATGCACTCCTGCAACAGAAATTGATAAGACCTCCAAAATATGTATCAATAAACAGTTTTTTAGGATTTCAAATAGCTATAGCAATAGCACTTAGACTTACATACTGCTTCACAGTGTGTTACAGCCATCTCTAAGTGGCTTGCAGAGTCAGCATATTGTCCTCAACACTCTGGGTCCTCATTTTATCAACCTTGGAAGGATGGAAGGCAGAGGTGGTATTCAATAGGTTCTGACCAGTTCTGGAGATCCGGTAGCAGAAATTTTGAGTAGTTCATAGAACTGGCAAATACTACCCCTGACTGGAGATTTTACAGTATCCTTCCCCTGCCACGCCCACTAAGCCACGGCCACATAACCAATAGTAAAATATTTTGAATCCCACCACTGATGGAAGGCTGAGTCAATCCTGAGCTGGTGAGTATTGAACTGCTGGCAGCCAGCAGAATTAGCCTGCAATACTGTATTCTAACCATTGCACCACCATGGACATGTGGCTAATAGTCCATGAGATGCACCTACTGTAGGTGTCTGTGTAGAGTATTATAAACTCATAAGTACAGTGATAGGCTAGAACCTGCCATGCTGACCCAGGAAGGAAATCATATGGCTCAGCGGAGACACACCTAAAACTCTTTAAATTTGAGCATTCCAAAAAAAGCTGAAGTACCAGAAATGCAACTTTTGTCATCTCAAACAATACAAATGTTTCCCAGTGCAAAGGTATATTTTGAAAGCCCCACTTTTCCAAGTTAAATTAGTTATGCTTGAGATGAGTACAATTTTTATATATAAAACTTACCCATACTGGTATATAATTGGAAGCCACCAAGTTTCTTAAGAATTTTAATTACATAAACACACAGAGCACATACATTTGTTTACAACTGTTAGGCTACTGGAAACAGAAGCCCAAATGTATTCTTATGTGTTGCATAAGGCATAAGAAATATAATAAATTTCTAGGATGGATAAACATTTTCTATTTCTAAATAACAGAAATAATGACCTTCAAATAAACAGATTGTATTTAAACTATTATACCTTAGCTTCATATGAATAATCCATTTGCATATGGTACTTTTCCTTCCTCTTACAAGATGGAAAATTTCATTTAAAACCTTCTTAACTATAATTTCCCATTCAAATTAGGTTATACAATCATGATTTGAAACTGTTTAATATTCTGTCTTATAGGAAACTTGTAAATAAAGCTTTCCCATTAGGATGAAATAGGAAAATATTTTCAACTTCATGATTTACCTGATCCCTTCACAAAGAGAATATGATGCGACTCCTTGAACCTTCAGAAGACTCATTCATATTATAGCTTGTGTTGGACAAAACAAAAATCAGATTACAGGTAGTCCTTGAGTTATGACCACAATTGAGCCCAAAATTTATATTGCTAAGTGAAACATTTAAGTGAATTTGTGCCATTTTACAACTTTTCTTGCCACAGTTGTTAAGTGAATCATTGAATTTGTTAAGTTAGTAACATGGTTGTTAAGTGAATCTGGATTTCCCATTGATTTTGCTTGTCAGAAGGTCTCAACAACTGATCACCTGACCCTAGGCATTGCAACCATCATTAATGTGAACCAGTTGCCAAGCATCTGAATTTTGATGGGGATGCTGCAATGGTTGTAAGTGTGAAAAACGGTCATAAGTCGCTTTTTTCAGAGCTGTTGTAACTGTGAACAGTCAGTAAATGAACTGTTGTAAGTTGAAGACTACCTGTATTTCTTAACTTTATCTACTAATCCTTCTTGTGATACAGAAATCTGTAAAGCACAAAAACACATGCTCTAAAATGGAGATGAGCAACCTTTAAAAGTCTCCCCAACTTTTATGCGGATGTGGGATTTTTTCCCCTTGATATTTTGACATTGACAGAAGGGACAGGGCCAACATTTGGCCTTTTCCAGGTTTTTATAGATAGCATTTTAAAAAAAACATGAAAAATTGTATCGCCACGTGAGCATTTTGTCAATCAATTTTAGCACTACTTTTTGAGATGACGGAACTATAAATTGTGTATAGTGAAAATTGGATGTAACTTGTGAGATCTAAGTTTTCCATTTCTATCTACATATGCCTTTCCTAAGTATCAGTTTTTCAGAGTTATTTTACTAAAAGGAAGCTTCTTTTTTAACAGTTTATACATTTTCTCTTTACATACGTAAGTGCTTTGTGAACGGCGTATTGTCTGGATCAATTTGCTTAAATAATAGTACCTTTCCAGTTCCTAATTTCCAACTCTATTATCTAACCACTAGTAAAACAAGTCCCATGTTTGAAAATATCTTCTTTTTCTTTTATCTTTAATGTCAATCTCTCCATTTCTGCAGTCTAGTATTTTTTAAATTACATCTTCTTCTGTAGATGTTTCTTTATTTTTCCAGTGCTGTGCAAATACAATTCTTACTGCTGTCAAAACATGTAATATTAAATATATATTCCCTTTATCATACTTTTCTGGTACTATACCTAACAAAATATTTCTGTCTTATAACCTATATGCTGCTTTAACATTTTTTCTAACCATGTATGTATTTTTGTCCATTTTTTTTTTTTGCTTTTCCACATGTCCACCACATGTGGTAATACATGCCCGATACCTGATTACATTTCCAACACTTGGCAGACATGTTTTTAAACATCTTTGCTAATCTCGCCGGTGGTAAGTGCCACCTATAGAACAATTTATACAGGTTTTCCTTATAAGAGGTTGCCATTGTTAACTTACAATTTCTTTCCCAAAGTTTTTGCCATTTGTCTAATTCTATAGTGTATCCAAAATTTGTTGCCCATACTATCACTGTCTCTTTTACCTGTTCATCTTCCATTTTTAAGATTAATAAGAAGTTGCATATTTTCTTTATTAACTTTTCATCTACCGCTAATATTATTGGATCAAATGTTGTTTGCTCTTTATAAAAGCCAAAGGAAGCTTCTTCAATGGGGCAACAATTATCTGCCCTATTGATATTATAAGCAAAAGAATGCTTGCAAAAGAATGCTATTAAAATCAATGAAAAACAATCAATGGCTTACTTTTGTTTAGTTCCAGAAACATGCACACTACAAAACCTTTAATTTTAATTCAGCCACACATCACATGTACAGGATATAACCCTATGTAAAAAACATCTCAATTACTAAGTTATTTAACAAAACAGAATTGCTTGTTCAGAAACTTGTTCTAAAATCAGACAGATGCTGAAGATAAACACTATTAACAGAAACACCAATTAGATGATCACAGGGGGGGGGGGGGGGTCAGAATCATACATAACCTAATCCTGCGTAGCTTTTTCTCAGGTAATATCATACTACTTAACTAGAGCATACAAAACTTTTGCTAGACCAATGCTTGAATACAGCTCATCAGTCTGGAACCCGCATTACATATCTGATATTAATACAGTGGAGAAAGTCCAGAAATATTTCACAAGAAGAGTTCTCCACTCCTCTACTCGTTGCAGAACACCTTATGCCACCAGACTTGAAATTCTAGACCTAGACAACCTAGAATTACAACCGCCTTCGGTCTGATCTAAGTATAGTAGATAAAATTATACATTGTAATGTCCTACCTGTCAATGAATACTTCAGCTTCAACCATAACAATACAAGAGCACACCATAGATACAAACTCAAGGTAAACCACACCAAACTTGATTGCAGGAAATACGACCTCAGTAACAGAGTGGTCAATGTCTGGAATACTCTATCTGACTCTGTGGTTTCTTCCCCAAACCCCAAAAACTTTAACCTTAGACTGTCTACTATTGACCTCACCCCTTTCCTAAGAGGTCTGTAGGGGGCGTGCCTAAACGCACCAACGTGCCTACCGTCCCTGTCCTATTGTTTCTTTCTTTCTTTTTTCTTATTCGTATCCATTTCATCTATTCATAACTATGTTTATACTTATACCTGTTATCTTATAATCGCTTGACAAAATAAAATAAATAAAAATAAATAGATACAGTAAAAAGGGGTTTCTATAAAAGTAATTGTTTGGACGTCCAATATGTCTTAGCCATTCTGAAAGAAGAATAAAAGCAAGAAAAGTACCTTGAACTAAGAAAAATAAATGTAAAGGACATGATTTAAGCTATCATCTTAGTTTAGAACTTCTAAATGCTTCTGGAATAATTAACTCTGAAAATCTGTGAGCACACATTGTGTTAACTATAAGTAAGGAGAATTTTAGGCGCAGACATCTGGGTGTCTTTAATTCTATAGTTCGGCTTTAGTTAGCTGTTAATCAGTAAATAAATGAGATAGTGGGGAAGAATCTGCAGCCTTTGAGATATTGTTAAACTACAATTTCCAGCCTGTGGCATGAATATTGTAAATGTTGCAGCAGCAATCCCCTTGGAGGCCTTACAAACAAAGTAATGACTAGTTGGGCCTTTAGAAACCAGGCTGTAATTTTCTGCAGGGCTGGCAAATGCCCACAGAAACTAGGCATTTGTTTAGGGCAGCATGATGGACAGGTATGGAGGGGCAATCAGATGTAACAATCAGCCTCAATGTGACAATCAATGTTTGGTTAATCATTACATAGTAGCAAAGAGATTCACAAAATAATAATAATAATGCCTTACTGTTATTTAGTGGTCATCTATATTTTTAAAGCCAATATTTGGTAGCTGAACTACTGATACAATGTTCTGGAACTGCTTCAATCTCTGAGAAAGCACCTTTGATCCCCATTGTTGCTGTTGGTCCCTGAGATTTTACTTCTGGGAGCTGTTTGTATATGCAAATCCCCGGTGAATTATGGTACATATTTAGCCTGGAGAAGAAAAGATTGAGCAGAGACATGAAAGCACTCCTCAAATACCTAAAGGGCCAGTTAAAAACCTCTTCCCTAGAGAGCAAGATTAGATCAGATGGGTTAAAATTATAAGTTTCAACTTCAGTTGAATATGGTAAACACGCGAATCTGTTGAGCACCACTTTAAAACATAATGATGACCATTGCCATATTTTGTGGTATTTGATTACAGTACAGTATTTACCAATATTTTGCGACAAGGAACATCTCCTTTTCGCTATACAGACTCTTCCATCATTTAATGTAGAAACCCTTTTGTATTATTTCAAAGCAATGTTCCTCAGCTTTCATAGCTTCCTATGTATTAATGTATATCTTCACCCTTCATGTATAAATTCACTACTGGATTTCCACATCTCAAAGGTCAAGAATCCACAGTTAAATTAAGCTGTCAAAAATAAGTGCTGCTGTCAAAAGGCTTGCTGGTACAGCTTCAAATGTTAACTTGCAGAACAAGAATAGCATGTTTTAATGCTACCAAAAGATAAAGGTAAGTATGTTTGGCTTTATGTACACAAGGAAACTGCTGACCGAACTGAGTGGACAAGTTGAGAAAGTGAATACTTAAATATATTTTCGACATTATGTTGAAATCCATTTTCTGTTGTTTATTGCAAAATTTATTCATATTTAAGAGAGCTAGAGATAACTCTGAATTTCTGAAAACCTCTAATAACTCATCAATATTTAACACTGAGGTGGCACTTAAGTTATCTGGTCACAATTTCAACTACCAAGGAAGAGTGTTGCTTATTTTTTAATTTAAATATAGTCAATATTGCTAAATGACATACAACATTGTTACATTGACATGTTTTATGGAGACCAGATTCCAAAACTATTCTCTTCTTGTGTAACACTTTTCCTCTTCTAGGATACACTCATTTTGTAATTAGTTTTTGTACCAGATTATTTCAAAAATTTAACTCAGGTTATTTCAAATTTGACACAGATTTAACAGATATTAAGAGTTGGAAGGGACCTTGTAGATCATCTAGTCCAACTTCCCACCCAAGTGGGAGACCCTACACCATTTCTGACAAATGGCAATCCAATATTTTCTTGAAAGTCTCAAGTGATGGTGCTCCCACAATTTCCGAGGGCAAGCTGTTCCATTGGTTGATTGTTCTCACTGTCAGAAAGTTTCTCCTTATTTCCAGGTTAAATCTCTCCTTGTTCAGTTTTCATCCATTATTCCTTGTCTGGCCTACAGGCGTTTTAGAAAATAGCTTGACCCCTTCCTCTCTGTGGCAGCCCCTCAAATATTGGAAGACTGCTATCATGTCTCCCCTGGTCCTTCTTTTTACTAGACTAGCCAAGCCCAGTTCCTGTAACCATTCTTCGTATGTTTTAGTCTCCAGTCCCCTAATCATCCTGGTTGCTCTTCTCTGTAAGTTTTTCTAGAGTCTCAACATATTTTTATAATGTGGTGAACAAAACTGGATGTAATACTCTTGGTGTGGTCTTACTAAGGCTTTATAGAGTGGTATTAGTACCTCCCTTGATCTTGATTGTATCCCTCTGTTAATACAATTTAGGATTGCATTGGCTTTTTTGGCTGCTGCTGTACACCAAGTGCCCATTCAAGAAAATATATGCTAATTTGTTCATCAGACAGAATACAGCTCAACAATAGATTATATCTACAGCACATCTCCTGTGGTTGCTAAGAGTTGACACCAACTTGATGCCATATAAACAATCAAACATGTGTTGTTTGTGTGTACACACACGTGCACACGCACACACACACACACACACACACACACACACTTAAAAGAAAAAGGAAATCCTGAATGGCAATCTACAAGTAAATAAACAAGTAAACAAACACCATTTCTTTCTTATAACTTTCTATTCTGAAGTAGGTTGTAATATTTATTAATGACTTTTGTCATGTTACCCTTGAAGGAATGAATCCCTCCTCAGCCATATTGTCAATTCAATTGTCAGAATGCACACTTGCATACTTCCTTCTATATAATCACTGCAGTTTTCCTGCACTTATGTTAATGGATGTATAGAATTAAAATGTGACTACGATGATACAAAAGTACAGATAATATGGAGTACAGAGGGTCTTTATCATTCATTTGTGTATGGAAAGCCTCAAGATTCTAATCTTGGACCAGTCTTTCACTGTATCCATCAGTCATTTATTTTTGACAGGTTATCTACAGGTTTGCAAAAACATGATTACCCAGAAGCTAAACCTGCATTGCTGAGATCTGCCTGTAGATAAGTCAACTATTTACATAATCTAAAAACTGCATACCAAAAGCTAAGTTTTGTCTTTTCTGCAAAAAATAATGTAATGGTAGCCAAAGTGTAGTACAAAGGTCTCTTAGCTGAAGTTTTAAGGTGCATCACCCTCAATCACTATCAGAAAGATATCAATATTATATCTCTGTACATTTACTCAAAAAAAGTACTCCTTTACTCACAGCTTGAGTTTTCCCATTTGTAACTGATCATGCTTCACTCTAAAATGAGAAAATATAAATATAGATCAGGATCATTTTCCATTAAAATATCTCTTGAAAATGACTACTTCAACGAGCTCTTATGATTGCTGTACACATTCTGAATCAGGAATCTTTCAAATAGCTGTTCAGTATGGATTGATATCATCTTAAATGTCATTGCAAGAAGATTGATATGAAAAGGAACATCAAATGCTAAGAGTGAAAGACTCCCTATTCTTTTAACTCTATACAAGCCAGTACTCACACAATTGAAATCAGAATTTGGGTAGTAAGTTAAAGAGGTGTTTAAGTGAGTTGCCACATGACCAGACCTGATTTTATAACTATTTTTACAATGGTCACAAAGCAAGTCATTACAGTGAATCATTAAGCAAATCAACTTTCCAATGGGCAAACTAGCAAAATAAATAAATAAATGCAAATCATGATCATATGACTGCAAACTGGTTGTAAATGTGAGCTTGTTGCCAAACCCTTGAATTGCAATCATGTGACAATGTGCAATGGTCATCATAAATGTAAATACCTGTTGTAATTAATTTTTTTTCTGAGGCTGAGTTATGCTTAGGATGTTATTAGATTATAATATGCAAGTGTATGGTACAGATGGTTTCTAGAAACTAAAATAGCTGTTTGAGTATGAAGTACTTATAAGAAACAGGAAATATCAAATAATTCATTTACTCTGGGACTCATAAAAAGATCAAAGTTTTAAAGTCTTAATCAGAGCCTACATCCCCAATGAACTTCCCCTTATTCTCATTGCTCGGTTTACCCTTCCTCTTCTCACACATCACAACCACATTCTTCCCCCCCAATCTATTCCATCTAGGGTTATCAGACCCTCAGTAAAATGTCATCTTTTTTGTCCTCAGCTCCTACTTCTGCCAGGAATAGCTTTAAAATCAAATATTGTCAGGCTTTTTGAATGTCCCTTCCTGAACAGTTTTTTTGGGGGGCAGTACAGCACTTCCCTAGTAAGTGCCAATGACAAGTTAAAAGCTCAGGTCTGTGATCTCAATTTATTTATTTATAAAATTTATAGGACGCCCCCCTTACCTCAATGTAACTCTGAGGGGCTTACAAGTACCCTCCCAGGATTTTTGCTGCTGCCTTAAATTGAAAAGACCTTAACCAATTACACGCAAAAGGCTTTTGCCTCCTAACTCTATCACATCCATTTGGAAAACCTAATTTCATCTACGTGTTTTCCTAAGCTATTTTTCACTTTCTCACTGCAATTTTTGTTGTGGATAATAAGAAAGTTAAACAATATATCATCCAGGGATGTTAACAACCGATTCTGCGGCTGTGGCTTAGGTGGTGGGCATGGCTTGGTGGTCATGTGACTGGGTGGACATGGCTTGGTGGTCATGTTATTGGCTGGGCGTGGCCAACTCAATATCACTCACATCGAGGCATGCATCTCCTCGCCTGGCCTCTCATGACTGTGGGGATGCTGCAACAGTCGTAAGTGTGAAAAATGGTCATAAGTCACTTTTTTCAGTGCCATTGTAACTTTGAATGGTCACTTCACACAAGCAAAGTACCAGCAAAAGAGGGGAAAAAAACTCCAGAGAAATTCCTGAGACAGGAAGTCTAGTTCTGCCAAGAATGTAATAAGGGTTAATGGAGAGGCAGTTTCTATAAGCAACACCAGAATGTTTCCTTCCTGCCTTCCTTACAGGATTAGGCCAGTAATTTCTTCTAACAACTGGTTCTCCCAACTGCTTAGAATGTTAACAACCGGTTCTAGCGAATAGGTGCGAACTGGTAGAATCCCACCTCTGATATCATCCCCTTCCAATTGTCTGTATCTTCCTTTGCCTATTCAGATATCTGATAACCTTAACTGCATCCTATTATATAGCAGTGTAAGAGTTACTTAATCTTGCAATGTTGAGATAGATAAAATGGTGGAAGACATTTGTACAGGTAGTATGAACCTAACAATGTTGGCCTTCAGGAAGCTAAGATGACATTTAGGAGGACCTGTTTACAATTACATTCATTTTCTGGTAAATACCTGCAAAGACGCTAAAATGACGTTTTCCTTCTTAAGTTGTTGATGAACTTCTTTACTTTACTTTCCGAGCAGAAGTGAATTAAATAATGCCAAGGAAAACTGTTTATTCATTTTCTGATAAATAATTTCAAAGTCTTTTCAATATCTTCAAAATACCATCGCATCTATTTTTTACAGCACAGCATTTTCCTTGACAAATCTTTGCCAAATCTCTTTACTTTTCAAGCAGAAGTAGCTAGGTAATGTCATCCCAGCCAAAACAGATATAACAGACCTTATATCTCATCAGTGTAAGTTAGCACATATACTATGTCAGCTTTTCCCAAGCTAACAATCTCTCAGAATTTCCAGAAAGCGTGGTTGTTTTCTAGTATGATTTGATTGCTTATTGTACTCTATGACTATTATTAAATGTACCTTATGATTCCTGACTCTTGACGAATGTATCTTTTCTTTTATGTACACTGAAAGCATTTGCACCAAGGTAAATTCCTTGTGTGCCCAATCACACCTGGCCAATGAAGAATTCTATTCTGTCCTGTCCTGTCCTGTCCTGTCCTGTCCTGTCCTACCCTACCCTACCCTATCCTATTCTATCCTGTACTATGGTTTCAACACAGCTGACTAAAAATGAATGAAGGTTATCTTTTGTGTGGTTTTAATTTTTGTGTATCCCAACTGAGGAAACTAATTTATGAACCAGATGCTGGATGAACATGCCCAGAGAATTCTATCAGTTTAGAATTCTGAACTTTCCCAAGAATACATCTTGTAAATCCAGCCCAGGTTTTTACAAATCGTTATATTAGACCCTTCTTTTTCACTCACACTTTCTTTTATGCCTTTGAGCCAATCTTTCCCATTGCCTCCTTCCCAAGGCTTCCCAAGAGAGAGTAACTAGCCTAAAGTCACCGAGCTGGTTTTATGCCTAAAGCAAGATTAGAACTCATGATCTCTTTTAGCTGGGTGCTTTTAACTACTACATCTAACTGGCTCTCCAGACTTTTTTTTAATCTATGGCCTTATTCACATTAAACTTATTATATATGGCAACGGATAAAAACATTTTAGAGATGTAATTATTTTGTTAAGTCCTCAATTTCCAGAGTAAGCATTAAATATTCAGCAGGTGAACAAAAGTGTTCTATTAACGTAAGAGTTCTATACGAAATCCAAATCTGCTTCAATTTGCTACAAAAAAGTGATTTATAGTAAAAGTGATATATTTGTAGTATGTGAACAGAAGTGTAACCTGCAAGAATGCTTTTTTAAAAACAATAGATGAAAAAATATTGCCCACAGAAGCTTATCAGGATTGATTCCAAAAATAAAATCAACCATGAGATAATTGAAATCATTAGCTGAACTGTACTGAGCTTTGAAAAACAGGCAGCAATCTTTTAACCCTATTAGACCCTTGTTACTTAACTCCAATTCAAATTAGCACAAACTGAAAACTTAATTTTGGCAGAATGGTCACAGTGATAATAACTGATTGACACTCAGATATTTACATTCATTTCTAAACTGGAAGAGAAAATATGAACACTTTGTTTTGTCATGGAAATTCTCATTCCTTTTGTTTCAATTCTATCAGTCAAATAATAGTTTTTCCTGGCTCTATCAGTTGTGATGTCAAAAGCTAGGATTATTAATATAGAAACTACAATTGTCCTCAGAATTACCTAGAGTTTTAAAAATGTACTACCTTGACTTCAGGGGGAGGGATGGTGAACTGAAGACATCTTCATGAAAGCAGAGCCAGTAACAATGGCAAAGACTGAAGAACTAGTGAGCAGACCAGTTACTTAGAACCACTCCAGATAAGGACAGGATAGGAGATTGCCCACATGTGCTTTGGATAGCTACTCCTCACAAAGAGGCTTTAAGAAAGCAATCTTTCATGGGCTAAAGCATCAGGAAACAAAGGGATTATTCATCTTGCTTGCAATCCCAGCAGAAACTTTAAAAGTATACTAAATTTGTAAGACTCACTTTCTGACCACTTTTAAAATTTGTCTATTAATTTAGGCAATTATTAGAGAGCTTCAGAACAGCAAATTTGAAAAGTCTCTGATGAGTTTAGCTTCACATTGAACAAATAAAAATTAATTATAAACTTAATAACTTAAAGGATTTGAACTAAACAAAAAAAAGTTAAACAAGGTTAATAAAAAAAAAGTAAAACGATAAAGGAGCATCTTAACTGCTGAGCCACTGCACTGCCTTTTGCTATAATGTTTTGGAATGAACTATAAAAAATAGTTTCTCTGGGAACTGTATTTATTTTTGGCTATCTTAATTTCATAAAAATAAGTGACTTTAGAAACTGGACCCATGAGGGGACTAAAGATTCTAAGCAGAAGGAAAAGAAAATACCAGTGTGTTATCTTGATGTCAGTTAATACTCGGACACAAAATAACAAAACATAACATTGCTCTATGGAGATTCTCAGTCATCCAGGTCATGGTTGTCCCAAAGGTGCTTTTTCAAGAGGCAACTGGACTTCCTGGTTTTTCTTTGAAGACATTTTGCTTCTTCAGCTGTGACTGGATGGTGGGGAATGGAACTATTTATATTCCTTGCAGAGAGCTGGTCATTTGCATTCTTTTAGCAACTCATTAAGGCCACCTGAAGATTTATCTGTATCATCAGGGTCATCTAAGTGTTCAATTTTGAACAGCCTTCTCTCAACAGAGGGGGAGGGATTTGACACCATCTGTGTCCAGTCTACAACAGTCTTCAGCAGTTCCAAGAAGGCTCCACACCCATTTGCACCACTCAGGTGATCTTTCACACCTCCTGAAAGCATCTCATTCTCTAATTTTTTGTTTATCTTTCTTCATAACCTTACAAAGACAGCAATTTGGAGTCTTATTAATTTAATCACTTTTTACTTTTTTTGTTATTTAACAATACAATTTTGTTCTTGGCTGATTTTCTGTTTTAAGATATCAGTTCAGATTTTCTGGTTCATGTATTGCTCCTTATCCTATTTCAATATTTTAGACAAATACAACCCCATCAATATTTAGGCATATAAATAGGTATGCATATTTTTTCATATTTTTTTTAAAAATACTGTTATAGTTTCCTCTCCTCCCCAAACATATTTTTTACATTATGACAAAAATTAAATTTAAAAAGAAAATTCCTTAGCTCAATTCTTCACATTGGGAACCAAAAGATTTGCTATTGTGCATAAGGGCACTTTTTATTTGTCCTTTAATAATCAGCTTACAAACAACTTTAGTCTGTTTATTATTAGAAGCTGGAGTACTGTATGTTGACAACTAGATTTCTCACACCCTCTTTGTGGGCTGTTTGGCAGGCTTTCTTTATCTCTAGGGGTACAGTACATTGTGACAGCCTTCTCCACTTTGATGTCTTCCAGCTATGCTGAACTTCAGAGCTTTAAAGACACGTGGGCTGGGGAAGCCACATGACAATTGAAGACTACAATAGAGTTTTTTTTTTTTCAAAAGCCAACTATAACTAATTACTATTTTAACTTTAACAGAAAAACTAGAGGTGGCGGGGACATATTGTGGGGAGGGGAATAAAAACGTATGTCACTTTCTAAACTTCCTAGTAATTTGTATCTCTATTATGACATGAGTTCCAAAATCAGTCCAGCTGAATAAATGGTTCAGGCTAGACTTGTATAACTTGTGTCTTCTTAAGTCAAAAGATGCCACACACATTTTTTTTTAATTCTTACTAAAAGATTTACAATTTTTTATTTTGGTTTGTCTGCCTTTGGCTAGTTTTCATACATTTACACTGGTAAAATTATTTATTATTTGTTTGATGGATTTAAATCTTGCTTTCCGTCATACTTTTTTTCCAAAAACAATTACCTTTTCCTCCTTTCCATACTTTTTTTCCCAAAAACAATGATGCTTTGAGGAATGTTGGACATACAGTTACTGATTCAAATCACCTGAGTTTTCATGGTTGAGATGATGGTCCAGGTTCTTTAAAAAAAAATGAATACATTCAGGCATCAGAGGTAGAACTATGTACCTCAGTTCCCCAGGAAGCTATCTTTAAATGTTGGCAATTTGCAACAGGTGCCTTATTCATTCATGTTACCTACCAAAGTGAATGGCAGCCATTTATTCCAATAAAAGAAAGTAACTGGATTTACAGAGGCACTACCAGGAAAGGTGCTAAGTATTAACACCCTTAGTTTGGTCAGCAGTGACTGTGATTGGATATCCTAGTATCTGCATACAAGTATATTATGGAATTGAACTGGGGGGTGGGGGAGGCAACAGGAGCTGGGAAAGTAGCAAAGCACAATGATTCTTCCTCCGCAGACCTCAATAAAATGCAATGCAAACTGCCCTTGACATTTGGAAACTGGCAAGCACAGGATGTTAGTTGGCAGGCTATCCCAGCTCAAAGCAAACCGGAGAGTACAAAAGAAATCTTCATGCTTGACTTTTATAGCTGTGAATTAAAATACACAATGTTTATATTTCAATGAAGCTGTTAGTTTTTTTTTTAACTTTTGTTAATGAAAGCATTATCTGTTAGTAAAAATCAGAGAAGGAGCATCAAAGCACTGGAAAAAATAATCCTTTTACTTGTAAACCCTTCTCTTGCCTTCCTAATAAGTAATATTTGCATCATTAATATATACATATTATATATTAGGTATAATGATGTCTTAACTAATTATGAACATATTTCATTACCTTAGTCTGATCACACCCCTTGATAAGGCAAACTCAATACAAACTGATGGAAAAGATAAGATAACAAAAGGCTAAGAATAGACCAGAAACACAGGAAGTTTGTTCACGGCTTAAAAAAGAGAGAAGACAACAATGCTTTACTGCATCAAACTTATGCTGGGAAAAAAATGGTCTTGATACAAAAAAGAAAAAAGAAAGAAAGAGTAAGACAAAGAAAAAAGAGGCAGCGGATAAGAGTTAACTACATACACAGAAAAGATTATCAATTTTAGTTGCTAATGGTAGGCTCTGTTGTATTTTACCATTGCTCATCTGCCAATTATATTTAATTGGAAATAATTTAGTTTTTTATTTCATTATCTAGCACAGCAGACAAAAGGGACAACAAATTTGTTTTCCATGGGCTCCAGCACTTGTGCTGTCCATTAACACAGACAAATCAAAGCCAATTAAAGCTTTTGTCACATTTTCAAAATATATTGTTTCAAAGTGTTTTCTGAGCAGCACACAGTACGTTCAAAGTCGCTAAAGTCTTGTGCATCTTCTCAAGAACGGGGAAGTTTATGTATTTTTGCAGCATTGTACAGCTTGAGTGGAAAGCTTTCTTGTGGCTGCAGGTTCCTCCTCTTTACTATTTTGGGAGAGCTTAATGATGATAGTGGGAAGGTCACTAGGTAGTTGAGTTGGTGGGAGCTTCTCCCTTCTTCTGCTTGTTTTCAGAAGGTCATTTTTTTACATTATGTTAAAGTACCAGACAAATTATGGTTCTTACGTGTTTTTGTAATTATGTAATTAATGCAATTATGTTTTATGTACCTTTTATATTCGTACTCTGAGAAATTGTACTACCAATTTTCAGCAGTGAAGAGGAGGATCTGCAGGCTGACAGAACATACTTAAGTACCACACTTGTCCCTAGAGTAATAAGTTGCCTGTGTGTTTGCTCAGTCCAGTATGAACACAATGCTTCATTGTTTAGGCAGTAACACTAGAATTACATAATTTTATATGTGGAAAATATTCAGATGGACTATATAAAGCATGTCACTTTAAAGTAACCCCTCTGGAAACTGCAAGCATAAATTATCTTCTGGACAAAATGATGTTCGTTGTGAACCATACCCTAGAAGTTTTGAAGCTGATTGTTATAACACAGATATATGGAAGAATGGGTTTGAACACTTCTCAACAACATCATTGAGCCCAGGATGGTGCATTGTTGCTATAGAAATTGTAGCAACAAAATCTTAGCTTAGTTCAGAGCTGTCAAACTCGCAGCCCGCAGACCAGATACATCATGTGCTGGCCACATCTCTGCCCAGTTTCGTGAAAGGAATAAAAGTCTCGATATATCATGTGACCCCGCCATGATGATATGTGTTTGACACCCCTGGCTTAGGTGTTAGAGATCCATTCTCCCTCCCTCCCTCCCTCCCTCCCTCCCTCCCTCCGTGTGTGTGTGTGTGTGTGTGTGTGTGTGTGTGTGAGAGAGAGAGAGAGAGAGAGAGAGAGAGAGAGAGAGAATATGTCTGAATTTTCCTTTGAAGCCACTTTTTTCTGATCTATGTCAGTTATCTCCATCCAATCTGGTATTCTCCAGATATATATTCATATTTCATAATGATTACTCACTTTTGTTGTACAATAAATTGGCCACAAAAAAGGAAAAAAATGTAGGTATTTCAGATAAACATTTTATTAGAACTTTTAAAACACATTCATGTTTTTTTCTAAATTCTTCCTCCACTGTCTGTAATAGCTGTAGGTAGTTTTTATGAAGACAAATTAAACTTTGATACCACTGCTTACAGTGCCCATTTCCTCTTCTTTTCATCTAATATACCTTAAGTATGAATCATCTCCTTAGGCAATGGAGTTTTAAGCCACACAACTGATTTATAGGAAGTTCTTATAAGCAGGCAAGGAGGTTGGGTTAGATACCCCACAGCCTAACAAATTATCTGGGAAAAGCCCTGGAATGAATGTTATGCCATAGCTTTAAAGCCCTCTACAAGGCAAACCTTTTATGGCTACTCATAAGAAAATGGAATTTATACATCTGCTATGGTCTTGCAGATGCAAATTCAAAGGTATTTAGTCTCCATGGAACTTATGAGAAAAGAAAACTCTCTGTGAGATAGGCTTTATTTTTGATGAATAGTAAAATACAAACCCTATGATGCCAGTATCAAGACAACAAAAATTAGTGGCTTTCATTAGTGGCTAAAGTAAATACCATGAAGAACTCTAGATTGTAAGTTATTACAGGCCCCAGTTAGAAGACTACAAATTCTAGCCAATTTTGCTCAAGGGAAGATGGATAATTAGTTCATGGATTGATTTAATATTGTATTTAAAGATGATCTTCGAACAAACAGAACTTGTTCATATAAATAATGAATCCACAAATCATAGAATATTGGAATGGCATATAAGAAAAAGCATGCAAAAGGTCAGGGTTAATACACCTGAATAAAAAATAGTCAATCAGCAGAACATAACTTCTCAGTTTATGAGAAGTTCATAACAGCTTGGGCAGCCTTTGTGCAAAATATTCCAAAGTCTAGATGTCATCTCTGCAAAGGACCTACTTGAATGGAATTAGGATGCCTTGTTTTATAAATGAGGAAGACTACCCTTGGGTTTTTAATAATTTCCTCAACGTCATTGGAAATTGTCCAAGGCAAATAATTTAGATATAACAACTTTGAGGAAGCTAAGCAGATTTAGTGAATTCACCCCAAACAACAAAGCAAGTTTACGTAAGATTCAACTGGCAGTGTTATATGACCACAGCCAGTTTGTCATGCACACTACAGATTATGGTTTAATTAATTCAATTGTTTATCTAATTCAACAAACTATCATTAAAGTTCTCATGTCTGACCAGAAACATTTCAGTGGCTGGATAAACATTGTCTAACAACCTCATACATGCAACTTGCTGGCATTGAAAAAAACTAGAATATATACTGTAAGTAACACCTCATCTTCCATGCACACAGAGAGATGTATGGTTTGTTTTATTTGCAATTATGTTTAATGTATGTGGTATACTTCCAACTAAAATGTTTTGAGTAGTAACACCGGCTGTATTATATTGGCCTAATCAAAACAGGTTTGAAAGCAGTGGGATTTAACATGTGAGATTTATGCATATTCACATTTCTGTATTATAAGAATGCATCTTAGTAAATATTCAAGTGTCATTCAACTCTAGATAGTTTACTAGAACTCATTAGTATATTATCTATTACATAGCATCAGTGGTGGGATTCAAATAATTTAACAACCGCTTCTCTGCCCTAATGATTTCTTCCAACAACCGGTCCACCAAACTGCTCAGAAACTTAACAACCGGTTCTCCTGAAGTGGTGTGAACTGGCTGAATCCCACCACTGCATAGCATCTTAAAACTGCAAAGTTAAAGAAGAAAGGAGAACTTTAATTCAGAGTGCTGTATCAGTCCAAGATTTTCCTCGAAAAGTCACCTTCTATTTATTTATTCTTACAATAAATATCCATCAATAAATGTTACTTAAGAATGGATCTACAGATTTAGTTTTTAAAATCCAAACGTATTAAAGGTAATTGAGTTTTGCTTATAGGTTTCTTAAAGAGAGATATAAATTGACTACTAGGAGAGTGGAGATGCTGGGCAGAATGAACTTTCCTTGATTTTTTTCAAATTTGGCAGTACAATAAATCACAGAATAGTTATATTACTGACTGCTAGTGTGCAAATGTATTGCCAAAACATCATACTCTGTACATGTACACATAACTTGCCAACTAGGAAGAGCTTGACTTTATTTTTTGTACTAACTAAAATGCTTTTTCAGCCTGTTGTAAGAAGTCCTTCAGCCTTAATGTTTTGCATAAACCATTAATATAGGTGTTGATATTCTTTTGTGTCCCTAGGTTGGACACAAAATCTGCATCTATAATATTCCATATACATTAAAGGAATAAGAAAGGGTTGCATATGAGAATGAAGAAAAAGAAAGAAGAAGAAAATCTCAGAAGTTATATAGAAAAGTCTTTTACTTTAGAACCTTAAAAACACCACAATGAGGTCCAGTGCTAGCAGGCTGCTGTGGGCTGACATATATTGTAGTTATGACATATATGCAGTCACAGAGAACTTCCATCTGCTAGACTTCATAGCATGAAACAGGCAATATTTGTGGGCTGATTTTGAAAGGAAAATGTGCAGAACCTGTTTTTGATATTGGTAGAAATAAAAAAATGTGTCAAAAAAAACCCCTGTGACTATCGTCCTACATATCTCGATGCAATTAACATTTCTACTTCCACAATCCCTCAAAAGCAATCTGAAGATGATTCACAATCATCTTAACTTCTGCTGACATCACATTATCAAGAACAAGGAACAAAGATGATAAGTTTAAAATTCCCTTACCTCATTGTGCACAAAATGTTTTACTTTAAAAAGAGTATGTTTTCGGTCTGATTTAAGCATGGTATATAAAATCATACATTGCAATGTCCTACCTGTCAATGAATACTTCAGCTTCAACCATAACAACACAAGAGCACACAATAGATACAAACTCAAAGTTAACCGCACCAAACTTGATTGCAGGAAATACGACTTCAGCAATAGAGTGGTCAATGTCTGGAATACTCTACCCGACTCTGTAGTTTCTTCCCCAAACCCCAAAAACTTTAACCTTAGACTGTCTACTATTGACCTCACCCCTTTCCTAAGAGGTCTGTAGGGGGCATGCATAAGCGCACCAACGTGCCTACCGTCCCTGTCCTATTGTTTCTCTTATTCTTCTTTTATTTTTCTTATATGTACCCATTTCATGTATTCACAACTATGTATACACTTATACTTATTATCTTGTAAACAATTGGCAAATCAAATAAATAAATCAAATAAATAAATAAATATGTAGAAGACTGGAGGTTTTCCAGTATCCTTCCCCTGCCACGCCCACCAACCCACGCCCACAGAACCGGTAGTAACAATTTTTGAATCCCACCACTGTCCCAGTCCAATACATGAAGAGCTATTAAAATGAACACACATGCACATACACGCATGCGCGCACACACATGTTGCAGTTGAATGAGGACAGACAAATATATTGGTTTTTCCTTCCTTTCCCATTGTCAGGACAATATGAAATTGCTTTAAGGTGTTCCTGACCTGCATTCCATGTGCATTCAGACTCTCTGAATCATGTTTTGCACTTTGCATCCAGATTTGCTCCTTGTTCTTTTAAGAAAGCTAGTTTGGTCTAGTACTTAAGATACCGGCCCAGAAAGCAGGAGACTGTGAGTTATAGTAGGCTAGGTGACCTTGGGCCAGTCGCTCTTCTCTCAGACCAATCCACTTCGTAGTGGTGTTGTTGTCGGGAAAAATAGGAGACGGAAGGAGCATTATGCATATTTGTCACATTGAGTTATTTATAAAAAATAACAAAGGTAGAAAATAAATAAAATATTAAAAGCTCTGTTTAAGAAATAATAGTTTCAGTGGATATCTCTCCATTTTACCCATTTTACCAACGGGGTACAAATGGTAGCTTACAATAAAATACATTATAAACAATTAAAACTCAGCAAAAGCACCTAAAAATATGATTACCGCAACTCAAAAAGCTTGGCTGAAGAAGAAAGAAAAACTGCACTGCTTATAGCTGGCATTGCACACTGTAGTTGGATCTAAATTAAGTTCCTCTCCTCCCCATCCTTTTCATTATCCATTGAGATCAAAAGTCAAAGCTTTCCCAAAGAGTCAGGATGCCTGGTGTACATGTTGTCCCTTCGGAGATCCCATCATGTAACTGTATAGAACAGAACAAACTCTCTTCCTTTCTGACAATCCCATGAGAGCAAGCCCTTGTGCGTTCACTGTCACTGCAGAGGGCCTAGAAAACCAATCTGTTAAATGACCTCCCAACTATCACAAAAGTCTCACTGGTTTTAAAGAATGCAGAGCTCTCTTATTTTAGATTAAGACACAATATAAGAAGTGATGTAAAATCCAGAAAAGGGGAAAGACTATTATGTTTTCCCATTACATCAAATAATGCAACCTCACTGAGAGCATTTTTTTAATTTTTTCGTCCTGCCAAGGAACAGAGATACTACTTTGCTGATCATGAAAACAAGTGGGCCAACATGACACACACACCCCTATGCATTTCACAATGCAAAGGGGAAGTAAAATGTGACCACTTAACAGAGTACTATTAATTATAGTATTATAATTATGAATCTATGAAATTGTTCCCTAAATTTCCTAGACTGTGATTCAATACAACAGCACAAAAAGCCAATAACACATTGAAATGTTGAACATTTTGCTCTTAATTATTTTATACCCAAAACTCCTGTTTAAGGCATATATTTTTAAGATTCGTCACACTTAAAAAAATCATAGAATACAATACAAAGTTTCATGTTCTCAACACTTCATCAAAATAGGAAATAAATAAAAGAAGAAATGAAGAAGGAAAATGAGTGCTGGAGCTGAAATCATGGACTCTACTTCTAGTTGCAATCTAATGAAATGTGAAAGGAGACTATAGATTTTCAAACGCTTCTAACAAAGTGCTACACAATTTTATGATCTTTTTTCAGGTGACAGTTTCAGGAACATGAATTATTCTTAAGCCTGTTGGGATGAAATAAAGAATGGCTGATCCTTCCATGTAATTGCATCAAATCTAGATGTTATTCAGAAGTTCAATCTTCAGGTAAGACACACAAGATTCTTGATAGAAATAGAGACAAATGGATCAGTTTGTTAGATGAATAAATATATTTTTATAAATAGGAACCAAAACTGGGTTCTTCATCAAGAAAAAATATATACATCTTAGAAATCAAAATGTAGCAACTCTTAGAAAAAAAAAACCATTCAGAAAATTTAATCCTAACTGTATTGGGATTTAGGTACATAAAATCACCTTCTGAATTCTCTCTTCTACCAGCTGTTTTTCTGTTCAACATCAATAAATATTATATTCCTATAAGAATTGTAGGAATTGTGATAAATACACATGTATTTATCACAAATCACATCTAATTTCTTCTTTAAAAGAATAGCAAACTGAACTGTGGAAATATGCATCTATATCATTGATTTCAATTGTATTTAGAAAGTACTGTAAGTCTAGTACATAATTTTATTTCAGTTTGGAAGCCATTCACTGACTATACTATGGATTCAAACTACATCCAAAATTAGAATTTCTCTTAATAAAGATTTTAATATATTAATTTTTGCCTGATTTGTTAAATAGAAATAAAACTTTTCAGATCACACAAGCTACTGAGCTAGCCATAAGAAAATATGTTAAATCCATCAGTAAAATACTTTCATTTAGGCAAATTTAATAGTTACAAAGCAGTATATAAGCACTAAGCTCTTCAGAATTCTTCAGATGAGATAATAAAGACAAAACATTCCTCTTCAGAGATGATGTTTTCATGATCTCTGGGGTCTACATTTCCCAAAGGGTAGATCTAGGCACAACCGCACTTGCAAAGTATTAGTGTATTATATGCAAGGACAATGAATTTGGGAATTTCCATAAAATTTCTCAGTGAAAGAAATTTTTCAACAGTTTTTTTGGTGTAGAAAGTTGTCATAGTTGTCCAGCTGTTTTAGGCTCATCGTTCAAGCATGCCTCAGGAATGGCAGTAACTCACTTTTTTAAAAATTAGATTGCTTGTCAACCCAGAACTATATTTTAGCAGAAGCAATAACTCAGTACTTTTACATCCTCCATAGTAGAGTTTCTCAACCTTGGCAACTTTATGTCAGCTGAGGAATTCTGGGAGTTGAAGTCCCAGATATTAAAACTGCCATGGTTCGAAACTGTGTTCTACAATATCGTGGAGTCACATCTCCCATCAAAAATGGTAGATAATATTTTATAAAATTCAGCAATACGGTCCTCTTTTCCTGGGTGTAGGGTGTGAGAACTAAACAAATCTCAAACGTAAAAAAACATTATTTCAATTTAGCTGTGGATGTGTACAGCATAATCCATCAGAAGCAAAGGCATTACCCATGTCTGTAAGAGGAAGATAAGCTCATAGTTTATGCCAGATAGACATTCCAGGCATGTTTGTTCTTGGCTTTCCCCCCATTTCGCTGCATGGAATTGTCAAATTAATAATCCATATACTGAAGTATATGGATTGTCAGAGTTTCCTTAGCATTCAGTTGGTGGAAAACAAGGTTCAATAGTGCTGTGTTATTAGCAGCATGAAAAGCATTGCCTAGCCTATTTTCTGGTTTGTCAAGATACCATGCTCTATTAGTAATAGACAATTAAATCATGTCAGGAGCTATAAAAATAATGTGAGGTTCATAAATATAACTTGGGGAGTGAGTGAGGAAAATAAAACCTCTAGTTTTACTTTAATCCCTTAGTTCTAGTCTTAGATTTTTAAAAGCAGGCAGGTGGGGGAATCAGCAAATTCTTTTCTAAAACTGGTTTTCTCAGTTGCATAAGTTGCCAGGTTTTGAAAAAGGGATGATCAATTACGCAAATTCAAACAATGATATTATTGTTTAAGCCATGCAGGATCATTTAGACCCTCCAAAGTGTTGGGATTATAACTACTAGTGTTTCCAGTCAGGAATAGGGATTTTGGGAATTACTGTCACTGCACTGCCTAGGTAGTGTCAAGCCAATTGTTATGAATAATAAAATTACAAAAACTAAAAGTATTTTTCTGTAAACATATAGGGCTTTACTGTGTTACTATTTTGGTGTCAATAGAAGAGGATATATGACGAAGTTGTGCTATTGTGATAAAATTCACAAGATAAAGTCTAAATGTGACATTCTACCAATACAAGGTTCTATCAGGAAAAATTCTTCATCCCTTCTGCAACTCTCTGAGCACTTCACATAAATTGATCTAGAGAGGAAAGGCCCTCTAGAAGTCATTCTAAACTAAAGGAACCCACTATCCCCCTTTTACCAGTTGGAAATAATGTCATTACCCCAACAAAATAACTGACTTTATTGTTTTACACAAGCGTCTCAGCAACAACACTCCCAAACTTGATCCTTGACTCACAAACAAGCAATTACGCCCAAATTACTCCTGATTTAAAGAACTGTTGTAGAACAAATCTAGAGGATAGATAGTTATGCCTGTCATACTATATCCTTTTGACTGAAAATGTTTCTTGTGGCCTTTATATGTTTTTAAAGTTAGCTAGTATTATACTCAACTTCAGAAGTCTACTTGCCATTAATATAATGTCAGTTATTCAATGCCTAGGTTCGAAATAGAGGAGAATGTGGCTAAACCCCAGGGTGATTTCAATCAAAGTTCAACTCTGTTACAGCAACAAAAACCTGCTATTTGTTTTAAGTTTTGTTTCTGAAAGCCACACTGGAGATATAAAGAATTTAAACACTGAGAAGACAGAAATCCCCAAAGCAGAAAACATCTAGCATTTAGCAACCCATCCCCTTTTATCTTTAAGCTCAGACACGTTCTGACAGACTTATCTGCTACAGCCCGCCTTTGGTGGAAAGTGGTATCTTTGTAACCTGGCTGCAGCAGAGGGATGGAGACATGAAGCTCCAATCAAGATGTCCCTCCCAATGCCTCTTGCTTCTGAGACCTGACACTTGCACTAACTGGAACTGGCATAAACTGCAATACTACTGTTACATAAGAAGAATGGGTGTTTCCCCACCCTTGAAAGCTGATTACTTTGAATAGCTATGCATTAATCTAAAAACAGATCGCATGTAACGAAAAAAAAAAAAAAAAAAAGACAGCCTCTCTCATAGTCCAAACCTGAGCATTTTGTTAGAAGTTTAAAAATAGTCACCTATTCTTCCTATTAAAGCAGTGGTTCAAATTGGTTCAAATACAGCACACAGAAATAATCCCAAAGAATTTAAACTACCTCCCTATTCACGGCAGAATTCCTCCCCAAATATTAAGGGATTAAACAATATATTCAATTATTTTTTGATAGATAATTGACTCAACTACTACCTTAAACAAATAGATTCAATTATGATTTTAGAATTTGGGGAAGTAAAGAAAAAAGCTGAATTTGCCATTACTCATACCTAACAAAACATCAAATTTCACATAAGCTTTAGAATGTTGCTTGAATTTAACTGACATACATATAGATTTATTCAGCAATGTGAACTTTGCTACTTTGCAAACTGAGAACTGCAGTATGAATTTTTCAAGCAGGGAAAATCACAGTGTAAAGGGAGGAAGGGAGGAAACATGGGAAGAACATGCACAACTCCACCTATATAAATGTTTACTTTACAAGAGAATGACAAGGGGAGATTAAAGGCCTTGTGGAAGAGGTGGATTTTGAAAAGAATAGGCTAGAAGACCTTACCTGTGCCCCAGCCTCAATTGTTTGTTTTTCTTCTTTCTACCCAGTTGCTCAGCCATCTTCTCCCTCTGGCCAGAGGAAACTTCAACAATGTTAAGGAAGACCAGCAGAAGCCATGGCTGCTTGCTAACTCACTCCCCTCTCCGTCTTGACTTTATCTGGGATCAGACTAAAACTTGGCTCCAGTCCACAGGTACTCAGAGGGTGATATGGGCCAGCAGCAGCCTCTCATCTCTGCCGTTGGCTCCAAAAAGCAGCTGAGTGGCAAAAGTGATGAGAAGTAAAAGCAGCCCCAGCTCTCAACCTAAATAAATAGATGGATATAACCTCCACTGCTCCATTGCATATTTAGACTATGTATCATCCACAGAAACATGAAACTAATTAAACACATGGAAACAACCCTAGTGATTCCTGTAATATCATTGTGACCCCACCTTCCCTTCTACCTTGCCAGCACAATCCTGCAGAACAGCAGCTGCTACAGTTCTTTGCAGAAGGCCATTCAAGATCTGCATTCTGTAATGAGGAGGAGCAGAAGGCCATTCAAGTTGCAAAGAAATGTATTGAAAATGAAATAGCACACCAAATTCTGGAACTGGGAAATGCCTGCCAATAACTCTTTACGCTGTGTCACCTGTAAAGTCATGGAATCAGTTATTAACCAATCCATTATCCTCCACTTAGAGACAAACTACTCTCTAATAAACAATTTGGTTTCAGGAAAAAACTATCCTGTAATCTGCAACTCTTACACTGCAAAAACATATGGACTACACCAGTGGTCCCCAACCTTTTTTATGCCGCGGCCCGGTACCGGCATCAGCTGGGCACCGCGGCCCGGTACCGGCATCAGCTGGGTGCCGCCATCTTGTTTTGATGAAAAAGTGCTTCCGGTGAGCTTTCTACCCGGAAAAGCTCACCGGAAGCACTTTTTCATCAAAACAAGATGGCGGCGCCCAGCAAACCAGCGGCCCGGTAGGATTTGTTCCACGGACCGGTACCGGTCCGCGGACCGGTGGTTGGGGACCCCTGGACTACACAACTCGATCAGGATAAAGCAATAGATGCAATCTACACAAACTTCTGTAAAGCCTTTGATTCAGTGGTATACGACAAACTACTACTAAAACTAAAATCTTATGGTATCTCTGGTCACCTTCATAACTGGATAGAAGCATTCCTGTCAAACAGAAAACAAATGGTCAAAATTGGGAGCGTCCTATCAAATTCTGTACCTGTCAACAGTGGTGTCCCCCAAGGCAGTGTTTTAGGACCAACTCTCTTCATACTCTACATAAATGACCTCTGTGATCATATTAAGAGCAACTGCATTCTCTTCGCTGACAATGTAAAGCTATTCAACATCACAGACAATACTGCTACCCTTCAAAAAGACATTGACTGTGCATCAGAATGGTCAAACAAATGGCAACTTCAAATCTCAACAAAGAAATGCTCTTTCTTACATATTGGCAAAAAAAGAAAATAAAATAAAATACAAGCTGAATAGTCAAGACCTTGTTGATGATCCAAACTGTGTCAAGGACCTTGGAGTATTCATCTCTAATGACCTAAGTGCTAGAACCCACTGTAACTACATAGCCAAAAAGGCATTAAGAGTTGTTAACCTTATCCTACATAGCTTCTTCTCTGGTAATATCACACTATTAACTGGAGCATACAAAACATTTGCTAGACCAATACTTGAATACAGCTCATCAGTCTGGAACCCACATTACGTATCTGATATTAACACAGTTGAGAAAGTCCAGAGATATTTCACAAGAAGAGTTCTCCACTCCTCTACTCGTTGTAGAATACCTTATGCCACCAGACTTGAAATTCTAGACCTAGAAAACCTAGAATTACGCCGCCTTCAGTCCGACCTAAGTATAGTATATAAAATTATATATTGCAATGTCCTACCTGTCAATGAATACTTCAGCTTCAACCATAACAACACAAGAGCACACAATAGATACAAACTCAAGGTAAACCGCACCAAACTTGATTGCAGGAAATACGACTTCAGCAACAGAATGGTCAGTGTCTGGAATACTCTACCTGACTCTTTGGTTTCTTCCCCAAACCCCAAAAACTTTAACCTTAGACTGTCTACTATTGACCTCACCCCTTTCCTAAGAGGTCTGTAGGGGGCGTGCATAAGCGCACCAATGTGCCTACTATGTCCCTGTCCTATTGTTTATTTTTATTTTTCTTATATGTATCCATTTCATGTATTCATAACTATGTTATATTTATACCTGTTATCTTATAATAGCTTGACAATATAAATAAAAATATATATAAACCAGTTAAAATCTGGGAGGGGGAGAAGGGGCTTGGGGGTAGGGGGCTGTGAATATTATCCCTGTCTAGAGTATGGCATGGATGTCAGTTCCTCGTCATCTATTAATGTTTGATTGAATTTTAACTGAATTGTTTTATCCTCTGCTTATGGTTCATTGTACATCTCTTAGAATCAATGTGTGAGTTGGGCACCCATGTAAAAATTTATAAATTAATAAATACCATCAGAATTGAGATTTCAAAAATTCAGATAACTGGATGGCAACAAAGAAGGCATACTTGCTGCCATCCAGTGGTCATCTGAATTTTGTGGTGCAAATATGGTAGCTGTAAAGATAACTATCCAAGAACACTCAATATATAAATATATAAAATATAATTCTTTGAGGGAGATGGGTGGTTCAAAAGTGCAATGAATCAAACAATAAAACAGCTCTTGACAGACAAGATGCTTCATGGAACCTTCAAAGGAATATAACTAGCAAATTATTGCGACGTGTAGCAATTTCTAAGAGATGCAATGGCCTTCGTATCACCTAACAGAAAACCAAAGTAGGGAGGTGTATTACTGTAATGAGTTGTTTGCTATCTGTCATAGTCATGCAGCTGAGTTCAACTTAATTTTGTACGTAGAATATATTTATTTTTTCCTGTTTTCTTTTTATTATGATAGTACAGATCTCTAAACATTGTGTTATTTTGCTACCATTATATTTATATAACACACTTCATTTTTTGTGTATTGTTGATTGGTATATTTTCCTCTGTGTGTTTGTGTGTAAATATATTTATGTCTGTGTGTATATGCATGTGCATGTTAATAGAAGAAAATGTAGAAGAACAAAACAAGGTCAACAAATTAAAACAATAAAAAAGCAAAGAATAAAAAATAGCTTTTAAGAAAGCTATTAAGTTTCTGACTTTCCTTTTTGATACATCTGCTAATTTGCAATATTTATAAGTATTTAGGCCCCCTTAAAATCAAACAGTATATGATTAGTAAATCCAAATGCTTTATTGTGTTGCATAATAGATTGTATATATGGGAATATTCTTGCTTAAAATTAGTGAGCCTTTGTATGTGTGTCTGTCTGTCTACACACACACATACTGTTTTGCCATTGCTGCATAGTTTTGTCATTGCGGCATGCTTCCCAAGTTTATATATTTAAATTATTATTTTATCATGTTATTTTGCCTTCTCCTTATTATATTTATAATATTCTGCAATTGTCTCAGATTAGACAAAGTAGAAATAGTTCAAGAAGTGCCATAACTTTTGGCAAAGTCTTCTGTCCAGTCTGTATGCAATGCAAATTTATCTATTTGTCACAAAAGAACATCGATTCCCCACTAAAATAAAATGCATTGGTTTGATTCATTGTGCATTTATTTTTCAACGGGACATTTATTGTTTCATTTTGGTGCACCATTCGTTATGTAGTTTTGGCTTCTTTTAATATGTAAGCTGAACCTTTAATATTTGTAAACCATTATTCTTTTTTTTTGCAATATGTGAACCCAATTTGCTTTAGTTTACATAATAAAAATGATTCAATTAATTATGAATCCCATCACAGTATCTACAGTCATGGTCCTTGATTTACAACAGCATGTTTAACAATGATTCAAAATTACAACCCATCTTCAAGATAATCACTCCTGTAGTCATAGGATTGCAATTCAGACACAAGATAACTGTCTTGTATTTATGACGGGTGCAGCATGTTGAAGTCACAGGATGAAATTTGTGACCTTCTCAGATGGCTTCCATTGGAGAAGCTGGGTTTGCTTAATGACCATGTGACTCACTTAACAGCCATGCGATTTGAGTAATGATCATGGTCAGTGGTGGGATTCCAATTTTTTTACTACTGGTCTGTGGGCATGGCTTGGTGGGCATGGCAGGGGAAGGATACTCAAAAATCTCCAGTCAGACGTGGTATTTGCTGGTTCTCTGAATTTCTGCTACCGGTTCTCCAGAACTGGTCAGAACCTAATGAATACCACCTCTGATCATGGTGCCCTATTTAATGTCCACAGTAAAAATGGTCCTAAAATTGTGTCCAGTCACATGATGATTCACATTATAGCTGCACAAAATTACGATGGAAATTTTGGTCCCAATTGTGATTGTAAGTAAAGAACTATCTGTATGCTTTTTTATGCTTTGCATGGCATGTTCTAGCTATCCTCCCTAGTTAAACTCATTTTAAGGGAATATCAGGAGTTTTAAGTGGTGAAATCTGTGTTTTAAATATTTGCAGCCCATTTGGGGTTCTTAGGGCACCCATTTTCCTCCTTCAACCTATCCTACATATTCCCAATAAAAAAAGGCCAAAGCAATAGGCCCCATACTAAGAGATGCAAAAGGGTTCTCCAGACCCACATTTTTTACCACTAGTGTGATATGTGGATCGATTCTGGTTTGATAGTGCTGTAGTATTTCCTAGAAAGTATGTAGTATTTCCTTAGATATTGAGAGTGTCTATGAGAGGTTAGCTCTATCATAGATTGTGTACATCTGAAGTCTTTTCTGGCTGGCATCTGAAAGCTGATGAATTCAACTCTGCATGAAAAGCATGTTTCTACAACTACCTCTTATGGTCTACATCCACTTTCCTTAAACTGGTACCTTTAGGATATGGTCTCCATCCACGAATTCAAAAGGTGACAGACTCGCTGTTATTTATGGGACCAAAATCAGATATATCAGAAGGGTACCAGGTTGGGGAAGACTTCATCAGTCTCAGAACTTCAAACAGTAGTCATCTACGTGAGCAGTCCAATTATGTCACCTGAAGTGACCCATGGCAGCTCCACAAGGGATCAGACCTTTTGGTTGAGAGCCTGAGCCATTAATGTGCTCTGTTAGCATCAGAGTCAGCTTCAGCAAACGCACAAAGTTATAACAAACAGCAAGGAAATATTATGCAAGACCACAGGAAGTCAAAGGAGACAGTATTCTGGGCAGACCTGGCAAGACGTCTGTGCGAACTCCAGCTAACAACAGACTTCGATCATTGGCGCCAAACTGAGCAGAGAACATTTCTAATGCTGCTGTGGATAAAACCCCACATGTTTTTGCTAGTGGGCTGTGCTCCAAAATGCTGTGTACCTGACAAAAATCAGATATACTCAGGTCTCTCTTTTCAATCTCTCTCACTCTCAACTGGGAAGGAAGGAGAGGAAGAAAGTGCAAGTAATTCATTTAGTTTTTGTAAGAATGGACAAATTCATTCGGCATCCCACTAGGTAGCAGCACTTAACTAGATTAGGCCAACCTCAACAAATTAAGATTCATTAGGCCTCATTAGAGGTTGGATGGCAGACCAACAGGAAACCCCAGATCTACAAGCTAGTAAAGGAAATAGCAAAGCACTTCTTCCTGTTGCAAAAAAACCCTGCAGGTATATATCTATGGACTTATGAGGAGTAGATTGACCCATGGGTCTTTACAAATTCATTGCACTAATAATGTATTTGCTAATTAAGATTTCCTCCTCTAATGGTGATTAATAATTTTATAAAACAGAAAACAAATAAGCCATTTTGGGCAGTTTACGCTTACCTTCAATGAACCTTTGTTCCACTGTTCGACCAAATTCTCTGCTAAAGCAAACCCACTCTATAAATATGCTGCTTTTTTATTTCTTGGCAATTGCAGCAATATTTGGGATATTTCTAGACCAGGATTGCTTGCAAACATGTATTGTTCACTAGTGACCGACAAGTCAATACCTGGTTTCTTTAGAGAACCACACCGAGAAGACTGCTGCCAAAACCTAGTTGCACAGAGTCACACTCTCCTTTGTAGTAGTTAGTTAGATTTACAGGATGCTACACCATAGTTTATAATAACATGACTTGTTGAATAAGTCACAGTCACAGGATTTATATACAACACTTTATTATCGATTAGTGTTTATAACCCACAATGGCTGATGTCAACCATCAGGCTAAGCCAAAGCCAAAGCCAAACTAAATACATTTTTGGATTCTATAAATGAGGAGAACCAGCCTCTAAAGTTAGCATTTGCTCTTCAAAAGAAGCCTGAATTTGTCTCAGTTGCTATTCTTGATTATGTGAGCAGAATTCCTATATAAACTAATATTAAAAACATTTATGGAGGCCTATTGGTTTTTTGTTTCATTGTTAGGGAAAGATACACATGCTATATCAAATATATTTTAAGAAGAAGAAGAGAGAAAAACACTGTAACCTTGACACAGAAGCTTTGGTTCTGGATTCATGCAAAAGAGAATACTCTATACAATTCTATGCAAGCTTAATAAGAAATACATCACATAGAGCTGCTTTGGCACCTGCAAGTTTCAAATGTCTGTATTTCTTAGTATCATTGATTGTGGAAAAAAGAACCTATGATATTCAATAAATTTAAAGAATACAAATTAAAGAACCCTTTTCCAACAGTGACCACAATATGATTGACTTTTGTCTCAACATACATACACCCACACAAAAATCATCACAATGACGGAATCCCCAATTATAACTTCAAAAAAGGCAACTATGATCTTATAGACAACGATCTCTCATCCCTTGATTGGCAATCTCTATTCACTGGATGCAATACTGTTGAAGACCATTACAACATATTTTTACTTGAAGTCAAAAGAGTCATCAAACTATATATAGCAACAACAACTCCCAAAACAAAACAAAAACATTACCCATAACAATAAGAAAACTTCAATCCAAAAAGAGATCACTCTGGCGGAAAAACAAATCTGGTCACGTTGCCAATTTCAAAAGCCGATAATTTATGTCACCAGATAAAGACTAAATGCACCAATTATCACATTAAACAAGAGGAAAACCTTCTATGCACCAATTCCACCCGCACTTTTTACAATTTTGTAAACAACAAACTAAAAGACTCAAGGTCCATCCCACCCCTGATAGGACCTAATGGTGAAGACTGCAATGACAACATCGTTAAAGCCAACATCTTTAACACATTCTTTGGCTCAGTATTTGTAAACAACAATGGATCATGCCCAGTATTTCCTAGCCAAACCACAGAAAAATACAATGATGTAATACATATTGATTTTACAGAAGACAATGTTGAAAAAGCACTACGCAATCTAAAACCATCTCTATCTATTGGACTGGACGGAATATGTGCCTACTTCTTAAAAAAGCTATCCACTGCCATAGCAGAACCTCTAAGCATAATCTTTGAAAAATCTTTCAGGACCAGCTCCTTGCCTAAACTATGGTCACAAGCTACGGTCATCCCCATCTTCAAAAAGGGAGACCCCAGCCTAGTTGAAAATTACAGACCAATCTCCTTATGCTGCGTCACCTGTAAAGTCATGGAATCAATTATTAACCAATTCATTATCCTCCACTTAGAGACAAACAACTTACAAATCAAATAAATAAAATAAATAAATATCCATTTCTAGTGCATCTCCATCTATACTTTTTAACATTACCCCATCTTGTGGGGGAAAACAACTAAAGCAGTAGATAAGAAGAACTATGATAATTATGGAAAGTAAAGCAATACCTCTGATGCCTAAAGAGTGACAGTGAGAAGTTGCAGTGTGGACCTGAATCCTCTTTTCAGAATCAAGATTCCTCTAAGAGTGTGAATAAATAAGCTTTGATTTTGTTCTCATATCATTATTTGGTTTTCACTGTGGTTTATGCTTTTTCATATGGATTGAACATAGATAAGACTTTCTCCAAGATGGTATATGTTGATGATATATATTCAGGTCTTCCAACACTAAGCATGTAAGAATTATGCACTGTTCTGTATTTATTATGTTTAATAATAAATATAATTGGGTACAATGCTCATGTTACTGACAAGAAGCATTGCTAACAGGCATTTATTAAACTAATGTACACATTAGATATAGAATAAAATAAACTATTTAGTATTTTTTTAGTATTTATTTGATTTGTCTATCGCTTACAAGATACAGGTATAAGAATAAATATAGTTTTGAATATATGAGATACTTATAAGAAAAATAAAAAACAATAGGACAGGGACGGTAGGCACGATTGGTGCACTTATGCATGCCCCCTACAGGCCTCTTAGGAAGGGGGTGAGGTCAATAGTAGACAGTCTAAGGTTAAAGTTTTTGGGGTTTGGGGAAGAAACCACAGAGTCAGGTAGAGTATTCCAAACATTGACCACTCTGTTGCTGAAGTCGTATTTTCTGCAGTCAAGTTTGGTGCGGTTAACCTTGAGTTTGTATCTATTGTATGCTCTTGTATTGTTATGATTGAAGCTGAAGTATTCATTTGCAGGTAGGACATTGCAATGTATGATTTTCATATACTATATTTAGATCGGACCGGAGGCAGCATAGTTCTAGGTTTTCTAGGTCTAGAGTTTCAAGTCTGGTGGCATAAAGTATTTTGTAATGAGGAGGAGTGGAGAACTCTTGTGAAATATTTCTGGACTTTTTCAAATGTGTTAATATCAGATACATGATATGGGTTCCAGACTGATGAGCTGTATTCAAGTGTAGGTCTAGCAAATTTTTTGTATGCTCTAGTTAGTAGTGTAATATTACCAGAGAAAAAGCTATGTAGGATTACATTAACAACTCTTAATGCCTTTTTAGCTATGTAGTTACAGTGGGCTCTAGCACTTAGATCATTTGAGATGAGTACTCCAAGGTCCTTGACAAAGTTTGGATCAAGATCTTGACTATTTAGCTTGCATTTTATTTTCTGATTTTTTCTGCCAATATGTGAGACAGAGCATTTATTTGTTGAGATTTGAAGTTGCCATTTGTTTGACCATTCTGATGCATAGTCAAGGTCTTTTTGGAGGGTAGTAGTATTGTCTGTGGTGTTGAATAGCTTTACATCATCAGCGAAGAGAACGCGGTTGATCTTAATATGATCACAGAGGTCATTTATGTAGAGTATGAAGACAGTTGGTCCTAGAACACTGCCTTGGGGGACACCACTATTGACAGGTACAGAATTTGATAGGCCACTCCCAATTTTGACCATTTGTTGTCTGTTTGACAGGAATGCTTCTATCCAGTTATGCAGTTGTCCAGAGATACCATAAGATTTTAATTTTAGTAATAGTTTGTCGTGTACCACTGAATCAAAGGCTTTACAGAAGTCTATGTAGATTGCATCTATTGCTTTGCCCTGATCGAGTTGTGTAGTCCATTTCTTAAGAATCATCAATCTTTTTAATAACATGATTTGCTAGATGTTGATTTATTACATGGTTAAGCTCATGTATTATACCTAAAAACCATATAATGATCCAAGCTCCTGTAGCTTATTTAAACAAGTACAGAAAAAAGATTCCCCATTTGGCATTATGTGATAACTGGATTATACATTGCACTGTAAGATACGGTGTGGGCTGTTTCTTTTTGGCATTAGTGTGAAGAATAAAGCAAGATAGTAATGTTTCTAAATAAACTATAAAAACAAAATATGTCTTAATATGATATGTATGTAAATGCAATCTAAATTTTGACCTAACATTCTTCATAGGATTCTAGCGAGAATAAAATTTTTGCTAGAGAGGAAAACTCTAGAATAATTTGGTGGGTTGCACATAAGCTGGCTTCCAGGTGCTGATTATAAAAACAAGCATACTTCACTGAAACATTTGTATAGATGTTATGCTTTACTTTAGGCTGGAGAAAACACATAAATTCATAAAAACATTTAACTTGTGTTTGATTAAAGAAGACAAGAATTTTCCCCCAATTTCCCCCAATTTCCCAAAGACCTTCAAAGAACAGGATGTAGTACCTGAGATTCAAACAACTGTTTGGATATTATTATGATAGTGACTTTCACTCTTTCCATTTTCAAAACAAGAAATGGAATAAGTACTTTATGATGTCTAGGATTCAACAAAGCATATCTAAACAACATCCATTAAGTGATTTCATCAACACAAAGTAGACAAATCGCACAAAAATAAAGATATACAATTCTGTAACACTGCTGCACTTAAGCAGAGTGGATCTCTGGGCATGGCTAGTCTAGTGAAGAGAAGGACCAGGGGAATCACGATAGCAGTGTTCCAATATTTGAAGGGCTGTCACAGAGAGGAAGGAGTCAAGCTATTTTCAAAAGCAGCTGAAGGCTAGACAAGGAATAATGAATGGAAACTGAACAAGGAGAGATACAACATGGAAATAAAGTTTCAGTCAGGGAGAGCAATCAACCAATGGAACAGCTTGTAACAGTTGTGGGAGCTTCATCACTGGAAGCTTTCAAGAAGAGACTGGACTGACATCTGTCAAAAATGGTGTAGGGTCTCCTGCTTGGGTGGGGGGTTGGACTAGATGACTTACAAGGTCCCTTCCAACTCTGTTAATCTGTTAAAACTTAAATTAGTCTATTTTTTAGAAATTATGGAGCTTTATTTTTAGCCTTTTTTGCACTATTTTCCTTCATGACTAGGTGACTTTCAAGAGTCCAAGTGCATTCGGTATCTGTTAAACCAAATCAGAAAAAAAGTTACTGTCCTGTAAGTCCAAAATGCTCTGGTGAAGTATGATACAATATGATTTTATCTATTCTGTACATCATAGTCTATAGATTTTATACATTCACCACACGGGTTGGATATGACAGGGTTAACTACCGGTTCGGGATTCACGAGCTTCCCTGCCCGTCTTTAGCACGGCTGCATGCCAAGAAGCAGCCTTTGAAAAAGCCCCCTTTTCTTGTTTTTTTTAACTGCAGCTGTGCCTCGTTTGGCAGCTAAAGTTGAAAAATCCGGAAATAAAGATCAGGTAAGAGCCCAGGTGGGTGGGTGGGCAAAAACATCAGCAGATATAGAACTGGTTCTATGTCTGCTGCTCTTCAGAGCTACCGGTTCTACAGAGGTGGACAGAACCGGTAGAAACCCACCCCTGATTCAACACGATATCAATCTACAAACATCTACAATCACTAAAATACATCTTAGGTCATACTCTTTATTTACTAAGCCAAATAGTAATAGCACTTAGACTTATATGCCGCTTCATAGTGCTTCACAGCCCTCTCTAAGTGGTTGACTGAGTCAGCATATTGGCCTCAACAATCTGGGTCCTCATTTTACCGACCTCAGAAGGTTGGAAGGCTGAGTCAACCTTGAGCCAAATCCTCCCAATAGCATTTAATCTGCAAGTAGATATTATGGAATTATAAAGGTCATATTCCAAGCAGACCTAAAAGTGCCCAACAGTCACCCCTGTATGCCTCTGAATTTCTCTATTATTGTATCATCCCCACATTTTCCTTTATTGCTTCCCCAATCCTTCCAAAACAGCTTCTCCATTATTCTTATTTCTCTGCTTTCTTAGTCTGTTTGATCACTTCTTGGATCAAACAGTAAAACTACAATAAATGAATTAGGACAGGTGTCCTCAACTTATGACCTTTTATAACTATTTGAAGTCACAATGGTGCTGAAAAAAGTGAACTTATGATCATCACAGAGTCCCTGTGATCACGTGATCAGAATCTGGACACTTGGCAACTGATATGTATTTATGAGAGTTGCAGCATTCTGGGGTCATGGAATCACTATTTACAAACTCCCCAGGGGGGGGTGGTCCAAAAAGCAAAGTCAATGGGGGAAGCTACGTTTGCTTAAAAAAAAACAACAGGCATGACTCACTTAAAGACTAGTTGAAGATGGAATGTCTAGTCCCAATTGTGGCCGTAAATTGAAGGCTACCTGTATATGAATATTGCAAAAGGGACCAAATCTCTTACATTTCTGGAATATAGAGCCAAGGATATTACATCGTGGCTGTGCAAGTACCAAGCTCAGTCTTTGACTTTTAATGTCTAGGCGCTATACAGTATTGCTAATATTTAGACTTTGTTTACTAAACATCATGCTTTTAATTAGATATGCATATCTTTAAACATACATTTGCATTTAACAATTTAATTAGTTATATGGATTTAAAAGTTTTTTATTTGAGTTGTGTATTATTTTATCATTGATCAATCAGATTGTACAAATATAAGCCTTAACTTTTATGGAATGGATTACTATTTCCATAATGTATTCCTTAGTTCTCCATTCTTCTTTGTGAGTATATACTGTAACAGGAAAACTCCCTTCTTTTTTGTTCCCATTGAGGCCTTATGTACAATAGCTATATTCTGGCATTTTTTTATGGCATCAAAGTCAGTAATATGGGATTTTTCTCACTAAAAAGTACTTTTTAGCATTTTTAAAGAGGATATAAACAATAGTTTTTGAAATACACGCTCCATCCCCAATATCTTCAGAACACGGGAAAAACTAATTAGTGGCATTAGGTATTTATTTATATGGATGGTAACTTAATTGTGTATGTCCAGAAGATTTATGGATGTTATCTGGGATTTTTCAAGCACAAGGCTGTAACTTTACATTAAAGACAAAAATGAGAATAACCAGTATGTTATTCTAAAATTAAAAGTATAATGATTGCACACCACTTATTGTTATTATGTATGGCTAACATAATCAGTGGCAAAATCAAATATAATCTGTTTCTTGTTCAGCTGGTCACAAAATTACACTTTTAGAAGCTTTTTCAAAATATAGCCTTTGGACTTCCTATTGACCCTGGTAACAGGTATTTGCTGAATATTCCAAGTGCTCAAACTAAACATTCTAAAATATTTAAAATGGGTGAAGTGTTGTTAAATCTAAAAAAAGTATTCAGCTGGGTGGTCTTTTATGTCTACATTCACAAAAAGTGATGAGGAGCTTGTGTGTCAAAATACATACAATCATGACTGAAACCAAAGCTTTAAAGTTGGTTTTCAAGCAGCAATCTATATAACTGTAATCAGTCATCTGGTTTGGATCCAACTGAAGGTAGTCCTTGACTTATGACCACAATTGAGCCCAAAATTTATGTTGCTAAGCGAGACAATTATTAAGTGAATTTTGCCCCATTTATGATCTTGCTTCCCACAGTTGTTAAGTGAATCACTGCAGTTGTTAAGTTAGTAACACGGTTGTTAAGCAACTCTGGCTTAACATTGACTTTCCTGTCAGGAAGTCACAAAAGGTGTTCACATCACTCCAGGACACTGTACCCTTCGTAAATATGATTCAGTTTCCAAACGTCTGAATTTTGATCACGTGACCATAAGGATGCTGCAATGGTCATAAGTGTAAAAAATTGTTATAAGTCACTTGTTTCAGTGTCTTTGAAGTCACTAAATGAACTGTTGTAAGCCAAGGACTTCCTGTGGCTAAAGTCCCACCTGAGAAACATGATACATTATAGATAAAAGAATGCATTTACGATGACAAGGAGGAAAAAGAGAGAGAAAGTAGCAGCAATGTGGGACTCACCTAGTGTAGCCTGGATTATTTATTAAGTAATCCACAATTTGGCTGAGTTCACACAAACGATGTCAAGCTCTACTGTACTACACAATGCACAAAGAAAATACATGGTTTAACATGATGTCTAAATAAGGTTTCATGTAGTTTCTTAAAATATAGCTTGGTCGAAGTATTGTTTGTATGGTTTTGAATGACCTTACTTAATTTGCAACAAATTGCCTTCTTTTAATTATATCTAAATAAAGCATGGAAGTAATTGTCCAATTTGGAGATTATGAAAATTGGCTCGAAAACAACTCAGAATTTTAAATATTGTTTTACAAATGAAGCTCATATTCTTGCCTTGGATGTCATACATATGAAAGTTTATAAGACACTGCTTTAAGCCACTCAGTTTTAAGGCACTTAGTCTTGCCCTCCATTTGCCCAGTGACCAGCACTAGCTATCCGAACTGCCTTGCAGGAAATCAGAAAATGGAACGGAGTAGCAATGAAAGACATTCAAAAGTGATCTGAGCCAAATGCTTTCCCTCAGCAAACTAAAATTATGTCTCCTTTCCTTTCTATTTTAAAAATCTGTGTCCTTGCCAACCAACTCTGGCCATCATATCCAGAATTTTCCTTTTTTATCCACTCCAAAAATGCTGTGAATTAGGTCAAGCTAAGAGATGGAATGAGCAGAGCAAAGATCTATTGAATTAATAGTGACCAAGTGGCTCAGTCAAGACAAACATTCTGTCCACTCCTATTACAGTCTTTTCCCACAAAGTGGCTGGGAATAGCTTTTAGCAACAATTTGTACTTCACTGACTGCAGCTTTCAAAGCTATTAGTATCAGTTTTCTCCCCTTTACTAGTAAGCTATGGCCATCTTGAACGTGGTTTCTTTCCTTATTTCCCTATTGTTATCCTAGTACACAATGTGGATGAAAACCATTGTGCTAAAATGTCAGCGTTACCTGTCCTGCAAATGGTTTTGGATCAGACCATATCACAAGGCTGTCCTTTTCCAAGCTTAGAAATAGCTTGTTCGGGTTATGATGTGTTCCAGTTAATGCTCAGAGTTTTCTGGCTACAGGAATTTCCAAAAGACTTTTGTTTAGCTGTATTACCACACATTTCAGCATGCCAGGTCTGGAATACCTTAAGCCACACCCAGGTGAGTCATGCACTGGCTAGGTTTCATGATATACAACAAATAAAAACCTTCTGGAATCCAAACTTCTTGTTCAAACAATACACATTAATTCCTTAAAATCCAAGAAGAGATTAGCAATATAAATCCAATTATTGTACAACGGAGAGCCATAGTAAAAATATCATAAGCAGGTAAAAAGAATCATTGTCTGACTTAATTCACTTAAAAGAATGCAGTTCATATGTTTGCATAATCCACTATGGCCCTCAAATAAACAATAACATGTTAAAACAATCCTAGTCAAAATGTGGAGAGGGAGAATATTGGCATAGCCCTGAGAATTTATTTGGCTTAAGTCATGGTTTGCTGAGTTCACAAACTCCATTAAGCACTAAACCACTAGGTTTAATTCACAAAACTCATTAAACCAAGGGTTGTCAAATCATGAACAGTGATCCCTCAAGGAACTGTGGGCAAGTTAGAGAATGTCAACTTAAAAAAAAAAGTCCATTCTTTGCAAGCATAGTGGCAGTGTGTCAAAACTCTCTCGGAGCTTTGTTTCCCATTGTGGCTACGCAAGACCACTGTGACCACTTTCAGGGGCCCTGTGATAAATAGATTACATTTCAACAATTCGAAGTGGTTTATTGTTTTATTTGTTATGCTTAATATAGTGGAGGGATTTCACACAAATTCATCTGTTTAGGGGGTTATAGTATTGCATATTTAAAAATTATGGCATGTAAATTGAACCACATTGCAGTTTATAGTGACATGAGAACACTTGTAAGTAATGCAGATGGATTAACAGACACATGTTTTCTGCTGCAGACTTTCCCAACTTAATGTCCTGTGGAGAAGTGAATAAGCCTTCCTTGGTTCCAAGAAACCTGGATCTTGCTGAAGGCTCACAGCAATGTCACACAGTGGAACTGAACTAAGCATAACCTCTAATGCAGTGGCCCCCAATATTTTGGGCACCAAGGACCGGTTCTGTGGAGAGAAATTTTTCCATGGACCAGAGGGGTCATGGTTTCACATGGTGCCTGCATCCCACAAATGGAGTTTCACTTCTTTGCCGGGCCCTGATTCAGGCATGCCGCAGCCCATGCCAGGCCGTGGGCTGAGGGTTGGGGACCCCTGCTCCAATGAAAACCTTTACCAGAAGATTCTTAATATACTATAACCTCTAACAAGATATAGGAATCTGGTTTCACTCACATAATCTGGTAGTATAGGGTTACCCATCTGGTTGGTAACCATCAAGAAACAAGAGTTGAGAAATATATTGATGTGTATGCAGCCATGTTGGGCCAACTCAAAAGAAGATATAACATGAATTGACCTTAAACATTATTAGGTGCCAGATTATTAGATGCCAGTTAAAAGAAATACATGGTCTGAAAAAGCAGTAATATAATTTATACAATCTGTTCGTTTTAAAGAAATATCCATTAAAAAAAACCCAGATTGTTAAAACTGGAAGAATTTAAGAAAGGACATATGCATATAGATGTCTACAATGTGCTACTTCTTCAGACCATGTATTTCTTTGATTGGCATCTAATAATCTGGCACCTAATAATGTTTAGGGTCAGTTCATGTTATATCTTTTTCTGAGTAGGCCCAGTGTGGCTGCATACACAACAATTTATTTCTCAACTTGATTCTTGATGTCTAGCAACCAAATAAGTAAACCAGCATATTTTCCTAGTCAAAGAAAGTGACTGATTCCATTACATTCATGATCAGAGAAAGTAATAAAAGACCAGTCTTCTGGAAAAACATCATTTGATACTTTGCTTTGTGTCAAAAAATAAAAATAATGTCCGAAATGGAATACAATAATGAATTTGTTGCTTCAGCTAAGGAAATGCAATAGAAAACGAAGTATTTTTATCCTAGTCTAATTTCTGCAAACTTTAAACAAATTGAACTGCACAATGCAAATGCTGCAAGTATAATAATAAAGCTTTGGTAATCTGATTTGCCAAGGTATAAGGATTTATTTTTCTAGGATAATGATTTGCATACTTTTACTCTCACATAATAAAATGGTTATGTTACCTTGATTTCCAAGTATATTGGGACTAAAGTACAACTTCTGGAATCTCCATCCGGATCACTGGCTATATTAGTTGGGGATTATGGAAGTTCAGCAGTTCAGCGTTAAAGAAGTCTATTTTATACCATTTCAGACCATTAATTGATCTACTAAAATTAATCTGAAATGTCTACTCTACTAGTGATAATTGTTCAAGATCTTGTGACGAAGTTTTTCACACATTTTTCAAAATATCTTTTTGACTGGAGATATCAGCAACTGAATCTGAAATCACCCGCATGAAAAAGGCATGTTCTATCACCAAGGTACTTCATTTTCAAGTCTCCTATCTTTGAAGTATCTTTGAAGTTGCATACACATAATTTTCTTCCCAAATTTTGAGAATGTGTCATAACTTTATCCTGACCTTTCCCTTACTTTTCCAGTATTTAGACTACTATATAACTGTCTTGAGACAAAGATCCAAGGTTTTTGTTTTAAGTCATTCCACCAAATAGTAAATAGTAGTGCTTGTATTTCTCGGGTTATTTTGCAGTATTTGATATTTATGGGAGTTAATTATTCACTTTTGCTATTATAATAAAGAAATTGGAGGGAGGAGAAATTATTGGATTAGTGATCTACAAATGTGGATTGTTTTGTTTTTTTCCATTCCCATATCACTCACAAAAGTTCAAGACGTTCATCTAAACTCTTATCCAAACTGCATATAGTCAGTTTAATTCATAATTCTTATTCAAATTATGTGATAGTGTTACAATTTTGTTTTTACATCTGAATATTTATTGAATCTTACTGCTAGATTTAGGATCTCAGAGGGAAGTAATATCGCTGTGACTTGGTGCTACAATTAGTGTTGATATTTGTCTTACTGATGAAGCATTGTCAGCCTCCGTGAATTAGGAAAAAAACAACAAAATACAAAAATGAGTTGCAGTGATAACATGGAAGGTCACTGAACTTTTCACTCCAGCCTCCATTTGCTACATTTTGTATTTGGTAATCCAAATTAACACACTTGCTTCTTGTAGACAAAACAAGAAGATCTACTTGGCCTTGTAAATGTCTTCAGCAACAGCAACAATAAATGTTTAATTACATTTTCAGGAGAATGCAAGGGCTCTGATTAAATTAAAAAAGGCCTTTCAAGAATTCAGCTTGAAATGTTCTCAGAACACTGGAACATTGCGTTTAAAAAAGAAAACAGGAAATCTGCCCCAACAAGAAATGGACATCTGGTCATTCTAATCTGAGGCAGAGCAACAGAGACAGCACTAAATATTACAAGTCTCATGTGTAAATAGAATTAACTCCCATTGTGCTGGGTGGGACTTACTCCTGAGTAAGCCTGTATAGGGTTTGAAGCTTGAATGGTTTTAATTTGCTTTTCGCTTCTAGATGGTTGTAGAATAGCAAACTCTTTATTCTACCCTTAATCAGAAACAAAAGCCATTCTTTCAGAACCCTCTGAAGATTGTGAAGGAACAGAGTTTTCAAAGAGCGACAAAACTACTGTACAACCCCTTCACTTTTTATTTTTTTGTATCAGGCACTCTAACCACCATAACCTGTACAATGACCACTCTTATCCACCTGAGACAATCAGTTTAAGAATAAAAGATAGTATTGCAGCAATAAATGTTAAAATCTCAAGCATGTGATTGTAAGAGGGCCTTGATTTCAGGTTTGCTGATTTCCTAATAGTATCTCTGAAGATATCTGTATTTCTGGGGATGGAATTGCCTCTATCATTAGGCACTGCATTAGACAACAAATTTTAGGTGTATGAATGGGTAATTATAGTTTATGTTTTTTTAATGTTAATTATAGTTTATGTTTTTTTAATGGACAGATAGCAAATGTACATAATAACTGGGACATTTTTTGCTCTGTATTAGCATAAAGTATTTTGCAATGATCCCTTTCTTCATTTTGCAACTGTATCTCCTTGAAACCTCATTTGTGATGCACCAACATCAAAATACTTTTCTCCAAACTCTATGTATGTAATCTATAAATGCATAAGAATATTATAATATTATAAACTGTACGAACATTCTTTTCTAACCATGTATAGAACATTCCATAAAATGATAGTGCCAATTTAAATTTTTGCAAATCCATAAAATGCCAGATCTCTCTCTCTCTCTCTCTCTCTCTCTCTCTCTCTATATATATATATATATATATATATATATATATATATATATATATATATATATATATATATATATATATATATATATATATATATATATATATATATATATATATTGTGTGTGTGTGTGTGTGTGTGCTGTGTGTGTCTGTGTGTGTGTCTGTGTGTCTGTGTGTCTGTGTCTGTGTGTCTGTGTGTCTGTGTATCTGTGTGTTTATATATATGTATAAAATTTACTTATTAAATTTTTATGCTGCCCATCTCACCATGAAGTGACTTCGAGTGGTTTAGAATATTTTTAAAAAAACCAATACAAAAATATGCATATAATAAAAATAAAATGCTATAGTTGCCTTTCTATTTATAATTAAGGCAGATTGCAATATTTCATTTTAAATTAAAAGCCACTATCAATAAAAGTGAATTTAGTAATACAACATATGAATCTTTTTTGTATCTTATATAACAAGGCCTCTGCAAAATATTTACACCCAAGGTCTGAAGCTCATTGGCTCCTACATGAATTTTTAAAATATTTTTCTGTAGAAATTTAATTTTGTTCTTTTAAATCAACCCATGTTAAGGACTTCTCAAGTTTGATGAGATAAATATAAAATACAAGTATCTAATAATAAACTGAGTTTGTTTTCTGAATAAAAAGACATAGGACTGCAATATATGACTATAATTTGATACTGTTTACATGGCAATAATCCTTAGTGAATCATTGGGGTTTTTGTATTTGTGGTATATTTTTGTAAGCTGCCCGGAGTCATCATGAATCAGATAGCCAAATAAAAAAATAAAATCTAAGATACCTGATTCTAAAAAAATACATTCTGCTTGATTATAATAGTAATTTAAAATGTGACAAGCAAATTTAATACTGCCTGTCTACGCAAAAGCCAAAAAAGGAATATATTAATTTTTTTAAAATATAAAATATTAAAAATAATAGTTTAATAGTAATAATAGTTAAAACTATTACATAGTTATAATAGTTATAGTTAGTTATAGCTAAATATTAATTATAAAAAACTATGTAAAAAGACAAGAGATCAAAACAGAGACATTTGCAATTTCAATTTTGCTTATGTGAAATTATTGTTAAAACAATTGTTCCTAGTCCAGCACAAGCATATCTAACTTATCTTAATTTCAAAAACAAAGAATATGTATCCATTTTAAGCCTCTTTTTGGAATTAGTATAACTCAAAAATGCTTTGTCTTGACTTATCATATCCATTAGCAATTATTTGGGGAAATTTCCCTCTTCTCAAAAGTATTAATCATATATTTATTAGACAATGATGATATATTCATTTAGCCTACTCCCTTTCTAAAAAAGGAGCCACATGTTTGTTTTTACTTTATTTAATGTAAAGTTTTGGTAAATAGTATATTAGCAACTATATTGAAGCTGATTCACTACACACACACACACACACGGGGGGAGAGAGAGAGAGAGGAGGAGGCAGGCATACATAGATCTTGTAAGAACAACAATCAGAACGACTAGAACTTAATGTGAACCAGAGAATCTGAGGGTCCATTCTCTCAGGATATCAACGATGACAGGCAAATGATTGACAGAGAAGCTAACTTAATTAAAACACTCTTTACTTTATACAGTTTATTACTTTTACTTTCAACGTTTTTTAACATCTTAAATAGTTGCGATAGAAGCTACTATGATACTTTGTTTCACAGAATATTTGAAATAAATTGAGCTGTATTCAAAATAATATATTAAAATTAAGTACATTTTGTTTCAGGAAAATATTTAAAAATAAGCAAATAATGATAGAGGCACACTGAAATAAATGGCTACTTTCAATCAGTTGTAATGTAATCCAAATCCAAGCCATAGCAGCTGGATGACCTTGGGCCAGTCACCTTCTCTCAGCCCTAGGAAGAAGGCAATGGCAAACTACTTCTAAAAAATCTTGCTAAGAAAACAGCAGGGACTAGTCTATGCAGTCTCTGAGAATTGAGACATGAATGAATGGAAAAATATAGACCTTGCTATATCGGTATAAGATAATAAAGTAGCATCAAACTGAGTAAAATTCAAAAAGAACAAGCTTTTACGAAAGCTAAGAGGAAAAATCTATTTTCAGGACTCAGCAGATAATGTTATTATCCTCTTCACATTTAGATGGGAATAAGTACTACTAAAAGTAGCAATATTTATTTCCAGTTAATTATAATTATGATTTCCCTGCACAAACTTAACTTTGCTGTTACAGTACAGAAATACTGGAGTGAGTTAATTTTTTCTAGCTGGAATCACTTCAAGCAGAAAACTGTCAAGCAACATCATTTGGTTTTTTTTTCCTGTGATGATTCTGTGCTAGTGCTTTTACCTTTTTCTCAGTTCACAAAAGAGGCAGATTTAAATCTGACTTAGGTGCCAATGTTAAAACAGTGTTTTTTGCTGCATAAACCAGAAACATTGAGTCACAGCTCCAGTGTGTGCAGGATCTGCTCCACTTCAACATCCATTATGTCATACATGAAGTCCTAGGCAGTTGCAAATGAGATCAGAAGGGCAGGCAGATACAGAAATATGCAGACCAGCCCCTCACCTTTTGGTTCCTGATTAGAGTTATCTGCTGCACTTCTATTGCTCCATCTCTAAAAAGAGTCAGATATAGTGGCCATGAAGTGTAAACAAAACTACTTGTTGGGTTTTGAAACAGAGCAGCAATGAAATAGCAAAATGGTGTAACAGTGCACAGAAATAACATAACAGGCCAACACAGCATAACACTGAAATGATCATCCATTACTTTATGAGCAAAATATGAAAAAAAACTTAAATATTTTATTTAAACCTTTATTTACCATACTGCTTGTGATTCAGTTCCTTTTCTAACTTCAGTCAATTACACTTTATTCAGCTCAGACCCTGTCCAGTTTTCCTAGAGTGACTTTTTCCCACCACCTAGGACTAGGTTGTATGTAGAAGCAAATTCTATCTGCTGCATGCAAAAAATCAGGATAGCCTTACTTCCATAGTTAGTCAGAACAGAGACAGTAATGAGGTATCAAACTTCACACTGGCAGAACTGTCTGGTAATAGAGTTTTCAGCCAACTCAAGAAGTACGGATGGCACAAAACAGCCACGAGGAAAGGTCCTTACTCTGCCACCTAGTTCCTCAGCTATTCTTTCTCCTCAGACAAATTAAGCCACTGTGGCTTCATGCTGTCATTTCTCTGCATTGTTAATAAAACAATCAGAAGAATAGTAGCTTGTACCTTGGTGGTTTTACAGCTTCTGATTTTGAATGTTTACATGTTATACAGGACAAACTGGGCCACCAATGGGGAGGAACATTAGTTGAAGGATGGTACCTTCTATTAATCAATTAATGGCTTGCTTCATGCATTCTCTGTGTTTTGAGATTAGCAAGAGAAAGGCAACTTTAAACCAACTCAAAACTACTTTGGAGAGTTTAGAAATAAAATCCATGGTACTGTGGAAGAGTATCTTCACAGACAACACGTTTTAAAGAAGACAAGCTGTTGAAATTCCTCCTTTGCACAGTCAATATCTTGCAATGAAGATGGACATAAATGGAATCTGGGAAAATGGGAGATAATCTGATGTACATGGATTTTGGGGAGGAGGAATGTTGCATAATCCTAATTGCAAACCCTTTAATTATAAACCTTTCTGGAGGCTATGTGTCTTTACCCCAACCCCAAATTCATTTGATTTTCAGAACTGGCTTAATTTGTCACACCAAGAAACAAACTTTAGCATTCTGAGGCTGCCTTATGCAAGCCAGAACCTCCAGGTTGTGTTGAACATACTAGCTCAGGGTTCTGAGAGTTGTAATCCAATAGTGTGGAAGACAATCTGAGTTTGATGGGCATGAAACATCCTGCATGAAACATCCTGCAGATCCTAGTGGCCATCAGCTGATCCAAATAACAATCCACATAAAACACAAAGCAATGGGTGACAAGTTAGAGACTTTTATCCAACCAAGCTTTCCTTGAACTCTCCTTGTCCTGCTGAACTATTTCAGTACAATTCAAGATGTTTGCTCAGAACAATATGTTTGAAAAGCCACTGCTCTTCCAATGAAAGCTAGTCCAAAAACCATTTTTGGCTAAGAAATCTATATAATAATCTATCCTGAAAATTTTGAAACCACCTTTTTACTCTAGGGCATCTGTACAGAAGACAAATCTACCACTGTACAGAATACAGAACACAAGTCATAACCATTGTTGGCAGGCTGAGTATGGATGAATAGACAAACATCGTGTTTTTCCTCCTGTCAAGTACTGTAGCACAAAACTAGGAAAATGGGGGGTGGGGCACTGAGTAATGGAATTATGAAGGAGTAGATCCTAACTTCAGTACCTTTTGATGTCTAGCTTCTCTCAGATTGGGGACCATTTAAAAATTGATGGCAATTTCTGGAGCAGCAGTGGTTCCTTGTAAGGGGAATCAAATAATCTTGCATTCTCCTGCCATCCCCAGGAATGAACCTTTTCCTCCTCCAGCAGGAAAAAAAATACAATAAAATCATCTCTTTTTTTTTTCAAGTACCGGGCAAATTAAATCACTCACGATTCAAGGGAAGGAGTGGACCAGATGCTCTTTAGAGACTTCTCCCGGACCCTAAAAGACTAGAATTAGCATCCCAGAATAAAGCACTGATTGAGAACACTGGGGGCTTGTTGTTCCCTCTCCCTCATCTCCGGAGAGCCTGTTAGATAATCGTGGCTCCCTCCTTAAAAGCGGTTTTGTTTGCAAAGGCGCGCATCCTGGCAATCTCCTTCTGCCCCGAAAATGCAAATCCTTTTCCGAGCGCGGTCCCTAACTGTGGATGCAAGTCGTCCCTGAACTTTCGCGGCAGGCAGGCAGGTAAGGCTGGAAGCACCTTCTACGCTTCTGCCAATCTTAGCCCAGTTACTGGAGGACGGGGTCCCGCACCTCGCAGGGGGCAACCCCCCCCCCCATTTTCGACGCCATTTATGCTTCGGACTCAACGATTAAAAGAAATTTGAAGCGGCGTTCAGGCGCCGCCGGCGCGGAGGACCTAAGAAACCCCTAGGATCTCAAAGGAAGACTTCACCAGGCAAGCTCCTCGCTCCCATTCCTTGAGATCGATGGGGTTTCCGAAGCACCCCGCCCCCACACCCCACCCCAAATCAAAGCACGAAGCGAGCATGTTAAGATCCAGCTTTCGGGTCCGTTCAGTTCTGTCCATTCAACCCAGGCTTAACCCCCTCGCCTTCAAGCAAACGCTCCTAAAACTCCCGGAGCTTCCTGGCTGCTTAGAAGACCTACCGAAAAGTTTAAAGGTTAACTAGCGAAGCGCATATCTTTCCAATCAGGGTAGTATTTTCAATTTCGAAACCTCCGGCGCGCAAGGCAATCCCTAGCCAAAAAATATTTTAAAGGGGCCGCCTTCCCGAAGACAGATGCCCGTTACTGCGTAAGATCGTCGTCCCTGGGACCTTGCCCTTCCAATCGGCTGCACTCCGGAGAGCGGCTTTACTGTTGTTATTACTGCTGTTGTTGCTTGTGCTACAACTGCTGTTTTTATCTAGTTTTAACCGCACTTTACTGGACGGGCGAAAGAAGCTACCCTTCGGTTCAGTTTGTCCAGACGCCTCCATCCTCTTCGCCCCGTCTCCTCCTCCCCTTACCTCTTCTTTTCCTTCTCAGCTGTCATCTTGGACGCCTCTGCCGCTCCCGCTGCTACAACCTTTTCGCTCTTTCCCCCGCTCGTTGCTTAACTCAAACGCCGGGAGAGGACGACCAAGGCTCCCGTGGGCGTCCCGCCGGGCTAAGGGCGCACCGAGATCCAGGCGGCGGGGCTGGGCGCGGAGGGGGGCTGTCTGGCTTCAGTGGGTGGGAAGGTCCCTGAAGGCCTTTGACAGGCGCTGGGCTGAGTAGCTTCGCTCGCCCTTTTCGCCGCTTCTGCCTTCCCCGCGCTTAAGATTCCTTGCCCCTTCCGCACAGTCAGACGCGAAGCAGAAGGACGAAGGTCGCCGAAGTAGGCTGCCGTCCCTGAGCTGACCGTACAGTCTCAGGACACTGCCGAGGATTGTACAGCCCCGCTCAGGGAAGAAAAAGGGGGCAGCGAGAGCCCGCCGCGACTCTTGGCCGCGTCTCCCTTTCTCAGGCTCCGTAAAATCTGAGGAAGCAGCGACGCGCTCAGGGCTCCCTTTAAAACGTCAAGCCTTGGCTGGGTGCTCCGGGCGGAGGTTGGGGGGGGGGGGGGGGAAGGCTGTCTCCGACTCCTGAGCCCCGGACTCCGGCTCCAGCTGGAGCGGTTCGACCGGAGTGTCCTCCAATGGGCAAGCGAGGCGCTCGGCTCTAGGCCCGCCCTCCTTTCCCCTCCTCCCCGCCCGTCCTGCAACTTTCCAGGATTTGTTTGAGAGGGAGGTCAACGGAGTGGTTCGAAGGCGGCGGCGGCGGCGGCGGCGCGCGCGAGCGGCCGCGGACACAAGCGAACCCGCGCGCTCGGCGATGAGGCGAAGAGCCACAGGTGGCCCCGTTTATGAAAGCCCAAGGCGCCCATTTACACTCTTCACGTATTCCGGATACAAGAATGCCTTTTATTCCGTTATCTCCCGAACGGTTTTTTGCCTGTGTGTGACAGTATTTCCCCCCCACCCCGGACTTTAACGCTGGAAGGATATTCTCCCAATGAAGGCGAAAATGCGTGTTCCAGGATAATGTTGCAGGATCCAATCTGGGTCGGTCACCGGGAGCAGAAGTTTTGTCTTCTGACCTTTCGGATTCGCGCTGGAGCCCATCTTCAGGGACTTTCTCTCAAGCCAGGCTAGCCCGAGAGAATTTCCCTGGAGATGGGCATCAACACGAGTCCCAACCCTCGGATTTTTTTTCTTTTCCTTTTACTGTTACACATTAATGTGCCTACCTGAAAATCCAAAGCCACGTTTGCCTCACTTTAATCAGACTGTTTGTAGAGGCGATGGCTTGCTTGCCCCTTTCCTTCTCCTTGCCATCTGCTCTAGGCCTGGTTGAATGAAGGTTAAGATCAAGGTCAGTAAAACACTTTTTCCACAAATGAAGACGAATAGGCAGGTCCCAGGATAATCTTGCTCCAGTCCGGAAGACAGAACTTATGCTCTCGGTGACCCACCCAGATTGGATCCTGCGAACCACTTTGTGTTGCCTCCATGCAGCCAAATTTCAACAACAAAGTTGCCTAAAACTTTTCAGATCCGTGTCCTAATGTTTTGATCAATAGAAAGCCCATATCTGTACTGAAGTCTTCCATAGAAGGGAGATAGTAAAACACATTCACACCATTCCAAAATCTCTATACAGGTAGTCCTCAAGTTACGACCACAATTGGGCCCAAAATTTATGTTGTTAAGTGAGGCATTTTGTTAAGTGAGTTTTGCCCCATTTTACGATCTTTTTTTGCCTCCATTTTTTAAGTGAACGCAACTGATAAGTTAGTAACTCAGTTGTTAAGTGAATCTGGCTTCCCCATTGACTTTGCTTGTCACAAAGTTGCAAAGGGGGAAATCACATGATCTTGGGATGCAGCAATGGTCATAAATATGAACCAGTTGCCAAGCATCTTAATTTTGATCACATGAATATGGGGATGTTGGAAACATAGCTATGAAAAATGGTCATAAGCAGAGGTGGTATTCAGCAGGTTCTGCCCAGTTCTGGAGAACCGGTAGCAGAAATTTTGAGTAGTTGAGAGAACCAGCAAATACCACCTCTGACTGGCCCCGCCCCCATCTATTCTCTGCCACCCAAGTCCCAGCTGATCGGCTGGGTCTTCTTTTGTTGCCCTGCACAGGAGAACAGAGCTGGAAAGCAGGTTACTGGGGTGGGGAGGGAATGGGATTTTGCAGTAACCTTCTCCCAGGAGTAGGGAGGGAATGGAGATTTTACAGTATCCTTCTCCTGCCACGCCCACCAAGCCATGCCCACAGAACTGGTAGTAAAAAAATTGAATCCCACCACTGGTCATAAGTCACTTTTTTCAGTGCCATTATAACTTTGAAAGATCACTAAGCTAACTGTTGTAAGTCAAGGACTATCTGCATTCCTGAACCTAGATATGCAACTTTGGTTCTGGCTATTTTATCCTTTATATACCCCATAATGAAGCAGCTAGGCCTTGTCTTCTCAGCAGCTGATAGCACCTAACCACCCTTGGCTGATCTTACAAGCGAAGCAAAATCAGCTCTGGTTTGAGACACCCTTGGGAAATCTAGGGGAACTGGATGAATGGGGACGGAAAAAGAAGGTAGCAGTAGGAAATCATCTTCATAACTATTCCAGGAAAACTGCATGGATGCAGCCACCTGGAGTCAAATTTGACTTGGAGATGTCTTCTCGGGGAAAAAAATTGATGGGTAGGTCTAGAATTTTCTGAGGTCAGGGCTCTGGGGAATAATGGGGAAATACTGTCTGTCCACCCCTCTTCTTTAGGCTGTCTTTTCAGACATACTATAACAGGTAAGTAAGTGCCAACTGTGTGTATGGTGACCTTATTATCTTGGAAAGAATAAAGGACTAACCTAAAAAAGGGGCAAATTTTGAAGTAAGTTTGTAAGGATAAAAAATAGGAAATTGTTTATGTTTCTAACTTTGCTATGCAAAGAAAAATTCAAGAGTAAAACCAAGAAAATCTTTAGAAAAATGCATATTTGAAAAACAACAACACCAAAGTCTACACTACTATTACTGTTAATCTTCTCATCACTCCTTATCACCCATCCCCTCCCACTTGTGACTGTATGACTGTAACTTTGTCGCTTGTATACTTATGATTTATACTGACTGTTTCCTAGTATGATTTGATTGCTGATTGTACCCTATGACTATCATTAAGTATTGTACCTGATGATTCTTGATTCTTAACAAATGTATCTTTTCTTTTATGTATATTGAAAGTATTTTCACCAAGACAAATTCCTTGTGTGTCCAATCACACTTGGCCAATAAAGTATTCTATTCTATCTATAAAGGCCAAAGTATTGAATGGCACCTCAGCTAAACTCATCAGAGTCTCCCTTACAATTACACTGTTAATAATATTCTCATAATAACATATATTATTTTTGCAGCATGTATTTTATGGTTTGGGTCATGGTTAACATGTTGGAACTGGAAACTCCTGTGGAGCTAATTGCATACCTTTCAGTTATTCTCTTTCAGTCCAACCTCTCACACAGGATTTGTGTTATGGAGAAACATGGAGAAAGTACTGCATATGATGCAGAGTTTCTAGAGGAAAGACAGGATAGAAATCTGATACATCAATAAATAAAAGTAATAATACTATTTCTTACATATCCCATCCAGTTGCTAAGAGAAGTATGTTCAGAGGTAGCATGGCAGAAACTATTAAAAGCATAGAAAAAAAAGCACTGCAGAAAAAAAAATACAGAACATTATGATTCCCATGCATTTCAAATAATATTTTACCCAAGGGAAGATGGACTTCTGACTGAGTTAATGTAGGCAGATCAATAAGGATTATCAGATTATCCCTTAAAACAGCTATTGTTCATTAAATTAAAGTTTACATTTTAGGATAGTTGATACAGAGAGCTTAGAGCAGGGGTGTCAAACTTGATTTCATTGAGAGTCACAGCAGGGTGGTGTTTGATCTCAGAAGGCTGGGGTGGGTGGAGCCAGGGTGGGCATGTCACTCATGTTGGGGGAGGCACCTGTGGTGTCCTGAATGCTCTGCCAATGAAAACGGAGCTTGGGGGGGCATGCATGGCCCTCGCAAACTCCGTTTTCATCAGGGAAGATGTCCTGCAACCCTTTGCCAGAGAAAATGGAGCTCATGAGGGCCATGTGCAGCCCTCCCGAGTTCTGTTTTTGCTGGCAAAGGCACCACGGGCCAGTCCTTCACTGTTTCCAGGGTGGTCCCACAGGCCAGATCTAAGCACCACATGGGCTGCATCTGGCCCCCAGGCCTTGAGTTTGAAACCCCTAGCTTAGAGGACACTTTAGAACAGGGGTCTCCAACCTTTTGGACCTCAGGGACCACCAAACTCATTATTTTAAATCCTGGGGACCACTAATATGAATTTTGACTGACGGTGGCTTGCTGGCGTTGGTGGGAGAGAGAGAGAGAGAGAGAGATCTGATCCAACCTCTCTCTCTCCCTCTCCCACACACACAGAGGCAGGATTCAAATTTTTAAACAACCGGTTCTGTGGGCATGGCCTAATTTGTGGGTGTGGCTTGGTGGTCATGTGATTGGCTGGGCATGGCTTGTATGTAAATATTATAAATATTTATATAAATATTGAATTTTTTATTTAAAAAAAGAGCAACTTTCACCCAAAATCAGGCAAAGCAGGCAGGAAGATTGAGTTGCTCACAGAATCACAGATTCATTCAGCGATCTATCTTTCTGCCATCAGCTAGCTGAGCCTATCACATAAAATTTGCTTGCAAGCAAACCCATAAAATTAATTCAAAACATACCATATATGTAAATATTGAATTTTTTTATTAAAAAGAGCAACTTTTCCCCAAAATCAGGCAGAGCAGGCAGGCAGATTGAGTTGCTCACAGAATCACAGATTCACTTAGAGATCTGTGTTTCTGCCATTGGCTACCTGAGTCTGCACTGCTTCAGTTCTAAGGAAGGTTTGACTAGTTAAAAGCAGAGCCAAAGATCTAAGATTAGATAGAAAGCAAGAAATGCAATGATTTCCTGCTTTCTAGCTGATCTAAATCTCACAGCACAGCAGAATAGCTGATGGTTGGGGGGGGAAAGGAAAAATAGCAACTTAGCAGGCAAGTTTGCCAGGTAAGGAGTGAGTGGGCAGGGAGGGCTCCCATGGGCGATGTGGGTGGTGCAGCCTTGTGTTCCTGCACAGTCTGGATTAATTGCTTTGGGGAGTGCTCTGGGGGTGACATTTCTCTGCGGATCACCAAAATTTTCTCACGGACCACCTTTAGATTGATTGTATAGCAGGAAAGTTGCCTATCACTTTTTATCAGTAAACATAAATATTTTCACTTGATATGTTTTCTCAATATATTCAGAGAATTAAACTATTTCATCCATGCATCTATTGCTCTTTCCTTGTTTGTCCCCCTATTAACAGTTTACATATTCATAAAGAAATAGCTATTATGAATCATTAAGTCTTTCTTCAGATATAACTTGGTAGCTAAATTAGTTTAGATGTTGTTTTAACAATACCCTTTTGAGTTTGTGTTTTGTTTTATTGTTAGTTGCTTTGGGCACCAATCTTTGACAGAAAAGTAGGGTATAGATTCAAGAATCAAATGCATTTCCCATATATTTACCTAGCAAGTAAAATCTTGTCAACACTTATTTTACATAGCTGCAAATAATGGTTTTTGACAAAGTTTCCTATTCCGGTATCATCCTCTGCATCCTTTTTACATTTAGTCTGGGAACTTTCTCCTTGTCAGAATATACCAGCCCATAGGCACTAATACAGGACAGTGATTTATTGATGAGAGGGTGAGATGGGAGGGGAATTTCCCTCACTCAGCCACTAAATAATGGCTCCCTGTTCCTACTATCCTTTATTGGCTTGACAGTTTCCTGGCTGGTTGAATTTATTAATCAGCCATGCTTTGCTAATGAGATTGTGTCTCCTTGTTTCAGTCAGTCTTGTCTTCCGATTATTCTTCCATATCTTAGAATTTCCACATTTTAGTTAGAGCTCCAGCTTTGTCAAGGCATTGCATCTCTTATAGTTGAAAGGGGTATCAAGCACCCGGTGATACTGTTTGGTTGGAAATAAATAATATTACTGTTATGCTAAACATTGGTTTATATCTTCCTTTTCTGTCAGTACTGTCTGTGTGCATAACTACTTCCCCTCTTCACCCCCACTGGAACACTTGAGGTTTGTCTTTATTTATTTTCATGCAAAGCTGGCTAAATCCTTTCACCATTCCCATCTCCCTTCTGGTTAAGAGAATGTTTGATCCTAAATATGGGGATGGGGATGGCCCAGGACACCTAAACATAATGTCCTTTTTTTTGTAAACAATATTAGCAACACAAAATCATTGATTTCAACTCATTTGATGAAATTTCTCTGGCTTAAACAGGCCCACAAGGTAGTATTAAAATGCCCCCTAAAAATAACACTTAGAAATATACTTTAAACATACAAAGGTCAAATACCATGGCTAAAGAACAGGTGTAATATTATCAACAATGAAACAAAATAACACTATCCAAAATAAACAGTTTTTCCAAAGTCCTAAAATAAAAAGAGCCCAATCATCTTCCCATCTAAGGGAAGCAAGGAGACTTGGAGAGGCCAAATCTACAAATCTCCAAAAGATTGTCACAAAGAAGAAAGGATGGGCTTTCCCCCTCTTTGCTTCTACAGCAGTGTTTCATAAACATTTTTGTTTCGGGATCCTTCCCATCTTTAAAAATTATGGAGGACCCTAAAACAAAACATTTGTCTGAAATTTCCTGCTTGAGCCCGGGATTGTACTAGAGTACCCCAAGATCCCTTCCATTCTGTTAGTTTACTTATTTTAGATTTTTTAATCCCACTTTTATTATTTTTATAATAACTCAAAGTGGTGAACATACCTAATATCCCTTCTTCGTCCTGTTTTCCCTATAAAACAGAATGAGTTGGAAGTGAGTTGGGCTGAGAGAGAGTGAATGAAATCCTATCAAATTTAATTCTTCATATTCAATAATGGTTTCTTGTTTTTGAAAGATGAATACCAATATAATACTGTGAGTGTTTTCTTTTAATTATTTTAATTATTTTTGTTTTTAAAATCTGTATGCTGTCCTTTAAAACCAGATTTTCCCAGGTGTGGCTTCATAAATGTATTAACTCATTTAAGCAAGGTGATTTCAATATGATGCTCTCAACATCCATTTGTGAACTAATTAATGTCAGCATTTGCATGATTCATACTTCCTACATCAGAAATAAACAAGATAACAAAATGTTATTCATATATATTAATAAATATATATGTATTACCTGCTCATATTTCCATGAGTTTATTATGTGAATGGGAAAAAAAAATCTAAACTAAAACATAAGCTGAAAGTTACAATTGCTGCCACAATTCTAGTTCAATGCAGTAGCAAAATTTATAACCAAAATCTGTTCCTGAACATTTAACATGAAAGTTTTAACCACTAACAACGATTAGCCTAAATTTTATATGATGTGTGAGTTTCACAGCTGAACCTCCCATGTCATAGAGCATCCAACATTTGCAAATCACTACATTGCATTCTTCTTGAGAGTGAGATGGGTGATATCTAAGTCTGACAAATAAATTAAATAAATAAAAATTTCTTAGTACATATCTGCTCCCCCTTCAAATCATTCTTATGTTGCACTTGGGTTGATATTGATTTCTCACTGGCTGAAGGTTGAAGGTTTACTGACCATTTTCCGAGGTCAGTAAAATGAGGACCCAGATTGTTGGGGGAAATATGCTGGCTCTGTAAACCACTTAGAGAGGGCTGCAAAGCAGAGGTGGTATTCAGCAGGTTCTGACCAGTTCTGGAGAACCGGCAGCAGAAATTTGGAGAACCGGCAAATACCACCTTTGACTGCAGATTTTACAGTATCCTTCCCTTGCCATGCCCACCAACCCACGCCCACAGAACTGGTAGTAATAAAAATTGAATCCTACCTCTGCTGCAAAGCAGTATATAAGTCTAAGTGCTATTGCTATCATTGGTCACCAACATCTAAATTCTCAGATTCCTCATAACTGTTTTGTTATAATCTGCAGAAAATCCAGACCAAAAGTGTATCTAACCCAGCCTTCTGCTTCCCACATTGGCCAAACAAATGCATCTGGAAAGCCCACAAGCAGAGCAAGAAGGTAATGTCTCCTTTCTCCTCTGGATCAGTGGCTTCTAAAACTCAGAATCATGTTGTGTCTGCACCAGAGCAAGTATATCACCATCAAGGCTGGTACCCACTGACAGTCTTAGCCTATCTGTGATTAATGGTTGATGCATCTTGTTTGGAGCCACTCTGAAGAACAGGAGAACAGAAATACAGATATTTTTAAGAAATGAAAAGGAGCTATTCTACACGAGTAGAGTAATTTTAAGCTTTGATTTAAAACTGCCTTACAATCCTGACTTGAATGCATGCAATAAACCATAATCCTGGCTTTAGATGTTATAGTAAGTTATCTCTGACTGGATTGTTTACCAACTTACAAAGCAGGAGCCAATGTTCTTCGCCAGCAGGAATTTGTGGCTTGATGCAGCCTGGATTCCTATCTTTTTCTTATGTGCCAGTATGGCCATTGTCTTCTGGCATTTCTATTTAAATAACATAGCACTAAATGTGTACTTTAAATAAAAGAATAAGGTATTTACTTTCCATTCTCAAAATCTAGTTTTTACTAAAAGATGCAAATTACTCCTCCCAATCTATATTCATCCTTGGTTATTATCAATTTGGGTCTAGATTCCAGCAATTACATTCTCTTTAAAACATCCAGCAGAATATTGGTTCCACTAATCAATAGATGCTTTAAATTTATATTTGCTTAAAAAATTGCAAAAAGCCTTAAAAATGGCTCAGAGTGTATATGAAAAAAAGCTGTTTCTATATATCAAGGGGCAAGCAATCCTTCTGGAACACTTTTTAAAGAATTGGCTTTTTTTATTTATTTGTTTTATTTGATTTGATTTGCCAATTGTTTACAAGATAATAAGTATAAATGTATACATAGTTGTGAATACATGAAATGGTTACATATAAGAAAAATAAAAGAATAAGAGAAACAATAGGACAGGGACGGTAGGCACGTTGGTGCGCTTTATGCATCGCCCCCTACAGACCTCTTAGGAAAGGGGTGAGGTCAATAGTAGACAGTCTAAGGTTAAAGTTTTTGGGGTTTGGGGAAGAAACTACAGAGTCGGGTAGAGTATTCCAGACATTGACCACTCTATTGCTGAAGTCGTATTTCCTGCAATCAAGTTTGGTGCGGTTTACTTTGAGTTTGTATCTATTGTGTGCTCTTGTGTTGTTATGGTTGAAGCTGAAGTATTCATTGACAGGTAGGACATTGCAATGTATGATTTTATATACCATGCTTAAGTCAGACCGAAGACGGCGTAATTCAAGGTTTTCTAGTTCTAGAATTTCAAGTCTGGTGGCATAAGGTATTCTACAGCGAGTAGAGGAGTGGAGAACTCTTCTTGTGAAATATTTCTGGACTTTCTCAATTGTGCTAATATCAGATACGTAGTAAGGATTCCAGACTGATGAACTGTATTCAGTATTGGTCTAGCAAATGTTTTGTATGCTCTGGTTAGTAGTGTGATATTACCAGAGAAAAAGCTACGTAGGATTAGGTTAACAACTCTTAATGCCTTTTTGGCTATGTAGTTGCAGTGTGCTCTAGCACTTAGATCATTAGAGGTGAGTATTCCAAGGTCCTTTACAGAGCTTGGGTCATCAACAAGATCTTGACTATTCAGCTTGTATTTTATTTTCTGATTTTTTTGCCAATATGTAAGACAGAGCATTTATTTGTTGAGATTTGAAGTTGCCATTTGTTTGACCATTCGGATACATAGTCAAGATCTTTTTGTAGGGTAGCAGTATTGTCTGTGGTATTGAACAGCTTTACATCATCAGCGAAGAGAACGCAATTGCTCTTAATATGATCACAGAGGTCGTTTATGTAGAGTATGAAGAGAGTTGGTCCTAGAACACTGCCTTGGGGAACACCACTATTGACAGGTACTGGATTTGATAGGGCGTTCCCGATTTTGACCATTTGTTGTCTGTTTGACAGGAATGCTTCTATCCAGTTATTCAGTTGTCCAGAGATACCATAAGATTTTATTTTTAGGAGTAGTTTGTCGTGTACCACTGAATCAAAGGCTTTACAGAAGTCTATGTAGATTGCGTCTATTGCTTTGCCCTGGTCGAGTTGTGTAGTCCATATGTTTTTGCAGTGTAAGAGTTGCAGATTACAGGATAGTTTTTTCCTGAAACCAAATTGTTTATTGGAGAGTAGGTTATTTGTCTCTAAGTGAAGGATGATGGATTGGTTAATAATTGATTCCATGACTTTACAGGTGACGCAGCATAAGGAGATTGGCCTGTAGTTTTCAACTAGGCTTGGGTCTCCCTTTTGAAGATGGGGATGACTGTGGCTTGTGACCATAGGTTAGGCAAGGAGCTGGTTCTGAAAGATTTTCAAAGATTATGCTTAGAGGTTTCAAGAACCCAGGTGCCTATTGGTGATGCAGTGGAGAGGTTGGGGCAGAGATGGTATTCAGCAGGTTCTGACCAGTTCTGGAGAACCGGTAGTGGAAATTTTGAGTAGTTTGGAGAACCGGCAAATACCACCTATGACTGGAGATTTTACAGTATCCTTCCTCTGCCATGGCCACCAAGCCACGCCCACAGAACTGGTATTAAAATTTTTGAATCCCACCACTGGGTTGGGGGACAACTTCGTTCTCCTCCTCCCTTTTTCACTGTGTTTTGTATAATTTGGAAACTGCCTTTCTACACCATACAAATAAAGGTTTAAATGTCAATAACAAAACTTTGAATAGAATGGAATCCCCTACAAATGTGAAAGCATAGATGCTACTTGATCATATTAACCAATTCCAGTAAATAATAAACTCTTATTTTGGACAAAAAAAGAGCAGAAGATAATGGGAAAAATCCCTTTTTGACAAAGATTTATTGAAAGCTGCTTTCTAGTCAGCAGACAATGGTCCCTATACTGAGAAACAGTCTGTGCTTAAAATAGAAACAATCTGATCTGATCTGATCTGTGAGGGTTCTACACAATGTAAAAATTGCATATATATACAAGTAGCATTAAATATCTTTCAACACTCCATAGGTGGAAAGAGATATTATGCTCAAACACTCCTGTCCTCTCCCTGTGAATTATCCTTTACTTTTCCATACTGAGTGGAAACTTTTCACCTAACATGTTAATATTCTCAGGGACATCAGCCTGGCTACAAGTTTTTCAATCTTCCATTTGTAAACATCTTTCTTTTGTAGGATTTCCCAGTCCAAGTTCAATTTAAAGAAAAAGAGGAGGCAGTGAGAGGTTGAGTTATCCATTAGGATTTAACAATTGAAGAGCAGATTGAGCAGACATATTCACCTGGTGCCAATCTTCTATACTTTGAAAAAATATAGTATATTTCTATTTAAATATAAATAAGCGTGGGAGTGTGTGTGTGTGTGGGGATTAAATTGTGAATTTTAAACTATGGATCTTTAATGTTGTACACCACTTAGAGTCACTGTGTGAGTGTTGGGCGACTGTGTAAATTTGTTTAACAAATATATAAATAAAAACTTTATTTCTAATGGATGTGCATATGTTCTGAAAAATTTCCTTCTCCTGTCCAACCATTTTAAAATAATATCTAAGCATCTAAAATAATGGTTTAGCCTGCATACTAGGTAATCCTCTTTTCCCAAGATTTCACTTCTAACCATCTAACTAAATGAAGCAATAATATGTAGTATGTACTCACAGCAGCTAATATTAACAATGCTTTAAAAAGATGTTTTTTTTCCAAAAGAAAAAAAAAAGATAGTAAAAAATAGGACACTTCTTATAGCTCAAAACAGAAAATTTGATTATAGTTCCTCTTTTTACTGATCTGATGACAGGTAAACATGCTTCCTCTGTAACAATTTGATTGTATGGTAATAGAATGGAAAGAAATGTCACCTGCAAATATCGGAATATTCAGGTAATCAAAATACATGTATGTGCTAGGATTTTAAATATAGCTCCCAGATGATAGAAGAACAGAACAAGATCAAAGGACCAGGTCACTTATTTCCTAGATCAACTAACTTTTAGTTTTTCCACTGATCTGAGTTGGATTCAAAGCTTCTTTTCTAGAATAAACACTCACCTTCACAGTCAAGAGACAAGAAAAATATTTCAGCTGGTTGAATGGAAGATGTACATCCAGAATTCAGATAGGTCTGATATATCAGCCACTACTACTACTACTCAAGAAGATAAACTTTTACTGAAATGACAGTTTCTATTCTCCTAACTCCTTTTGCCATACTTCAGAAAGAATAAAAATTGCTTGGTAAATTTGTAACTATTCCTAAATATCTGCAACTGAATCTTTTCCTGTCAGCTGGTCTCTATTCTCTGATCATTTTTCCTTCCTTAGGATACACACAGGACCAAGATAAAGGCCTTGGTCTCTTGAACTTTGCAAATTGTATGCATACTGCTGAGAGTCATGCATAGATGTAAATAAATAACAGCAGCAAAAGGGCCTTGGAGGTAAACCCAATGATAGTGCACATGCTTTGCATGCAGAAGTTTCCTGGTTAGCTTTTCTAAATAGGTTTGAGAATAAAACCTCTCTTCATACAGGCTCACTGGGTACAAGATTATCTATCTATCTAGATACTTAATTTGAAAATGCCTATTCCTAAAACAACAAACAAAAACTCTTCAAAAACTCATTCCATACCCTAAACAGAGAATCATTGATCACAAAATATTTTTTTCCTGATGATCTTGAAGCTAGATATGCCATCAAAATTATGTTACTGTGACACTGCATGAATATTATTCAAAGATATAGCAGGAAGAAAACGCAGCACAGAGGCTTTTAAATAGTACTAATAGCTGGGGACAAATAATGTCACTGCTGACATTGGTCTTGGATGTTAAAGCCCTTGATGACCTAAGTCAGGGGTGTCAAACTCGTGTCGTCATGGCATCGTCACGTGACGTATCACAACTTTTTCCCCCTTTGCTAAACCGGGCATGGGCGTGACCAGTGCGTGATGCATGAGTTTGACAGCCCTGGCCTAGGTTATAGGAAGGACTCAATTTCTACTTCTGTTACACTTGCTGCTTTCTGTAATTACAGTTCCAAAAGAACTTCTCTTATAGTAGCATCTCCATTATGGAGCTTGTTCGCCACATAGTGCTATTTATTTATTTACACGCTAACTTTTATATCCTTTCTAGCTCTAGGAATGAAGAGTGGCTAACATCCAAATGAAACACATAAAATAACAATAACCATCTTGAGTTAACATAAGAGGAAAGAGCAAACACACATATGAGGATTAAAAATGTTTCTCAGCTCTCAAACTTTAAGTGTTTTTTGTTTTTTAAATATTGCTCTATGGAAAATATTTTTTCCCAATTTTTTTTTATTTCAATCTGCATATGCACAACAATACATTAACAGTGTGGCATCAATATATCATGCATTTTAGTATAGGCAAAATTAATAATATCAATCATATTTCTCAATGCATATATTTCACATTAATTCATAATCCTTCAATGCTTATTTTCAACCTTTCAAAAGTCTATGAAAATATTTATGGAGTCGAGGGGACCCTTCAATTTTAGGAGGCAGCATAATGTACCAGGAATGGTCTGCTAGTCATTTTTTTTTTTTTTTTTTTGCTTCCAGGTCCACTCATCCTGATCTGTGGAAGACAAGGAATCCAGAGCATCCTCTCCTGGACTGGTTGAATGGGATAGTTAGAATCCCTCTGGAGAAGACAGTCCCGGAAGTACTTTGGTTCTAAGCCTTGTAAACCATTTTATATTCATTAGTTAGAGTATACATTTATCTTTTTTCTCCCAAATATCTAACTAGGTTTTTATATTCTTGTGAGTTTTGAATGAACATGATCACTTTTAATTACAAGTAGTTCCCCTCCCCGCATATTTTTAATATGTGGAACAACAGTGGAATATATTTACATTGCTGGATCCTTCTTGCTGTTTAATTTGCAATAGTGACTCCTATTATCTTGCATTTTTGCTATTCAGGACTGTGTGAGTTGTTTTTTGTTGCCAGAAAAATGTATAAAAGGGACATGTGTGCAATTCAAATTTAAAAAAGAAAAACTAAGGAAGATAGAGCTCCCTAAACAGCCTGATAAAAAACTGAGCATTTTCACCAGTCTGGGATTACTGTACTTACAGGTTACTGGTAGATATGAAAAAGTGAGAGGTGAGATGACATAAGGCCATGAAAAGGAATAACTGAATTTGCAGTGAATTTTTGGTGCAAGTTTCAGTTCCAATCTATCAATTGCTGTATTTAACTTTTCCACTTTTTGTGGATAATAACTTAAAAGACGAAGCTAACCAAAAATAAGGCCAGCCTAAATTCTTAACATCTCTATAGTGAACTAACAAATCAAGGGCTGTCTTTTTTAAATTATACATATAAAAGCTAACATGGATAGCCTTTGAATATTTTCTTTAATAAAGGCATTTTGCATTATGGAAGATAATATCAATTTTATGATTTACAAAATTCATAGAGCATAATAAAGATTGCACTTTTATATTATGGAGTAAGACCAAGACCAATCTGAACAAGCAGCCAGGCATTATGTCAATATTTGGGGTCATTATGACATTGCATCCTCTATTTTTTTTTGCCCAACTCATACTTAGCAATGTTAGACAGTTGAAAGTAGCTGTCATTTTAATTCCTACAATGCATCTGATGTAATGACACTATGAAGAATTTATTGCAAGGTAAAATAAAAGTCCAAAGCTACTCAGTACTGTCTTCCTGCTTGCTATTTTTACTAGATGTTGATTCTGGACCTGGATAGCTCAGAGAAGGAGTCCCACAGAACACTGGGGCATTCCACAAACCAGGATTTGGCTCTGATAGTAACACTATCGATGGAGAGCAATACAGAGATGGTTAGGATTATTTCAACAATTAAGGCAAGCATTGTTCAAAGTAAGCTCTTTCTCACCTAGTTCTGTTTGTTCTTGGCATCATGTTCTATCAGTGGGATAATCTTATTTTTCTATTGAATTATTAGGTTTGAGTCACAGCTATAAACTCATCTTTTTGTGTACTGTTGACAAACAAAACAAAGAGGCAAGGAGAACTGATCACACTTAAGGAATATTTACAGAGTTTCAACATGGATTCTACCAGTTTTGGTTAGTTCACTAATAAAAAATGAGCTAACTACTCTAGATAATTTCAAATGTCTTCCCAATCTCTAAAGAACTAATTATATAGAATAGCATTTTTAAAGTGATCACAATTATTTAAAATTAAATAATTCACAGCTTTTGAAATCTCATTTGAAGTTTTCCTCAAGCAGTCTGGTGGTTATTATGTCAGATTCTTACATAATCACATTACTGACGTAGCTTCAAATTTAACAACAAATATGAAAGGTCGTGAGAGTTATGACCTTGTGGAATAGGATAACAAGGTAAAGAAGAATGTGACTTTTAAGACATGCAGAATTTCTGAAGTGGTGGTTTAGGTGTAATTTTTCAAGAAAAATATTTTTCAAAATTAGATGGTGCTGCTGGTTACAGTACAAAGAGTGAAAGGGTCATATTTCCCAAAGAATGTTGTTGCAAAATTCTGTATCATTGAATTAAAATTTGGTGACAATATGAAATCACATAGAAATGAAGTTGTCTAGAATATCTGAGGGTATTAAATTGGAGAAAGCTGATGTCAGGCTATCTTGGCCTAAAATCAGCAAAAAACATAATAAGCCATAGTCAAGTGACTGCAGGATTCTGCAAACAGCTAAAAATGTAGGTCTTTTGCCAAGCAGCCAAAATGAGATCACATGACAGAGTGACTGTTGGATTTTGAATCTGGGTCATATATATATTTCTGGGAGGTCTGTGGTAACTTAAAATTGTTGCTAAGCAACCAGTTGTAAGTCAAAGACTACCTGTAGTTAGTCCAATATAATCCCAATACCAACTTCTAGTTAGCTGCCTAATGGTTTCATTCTGAATTCAGTGCATATTTCACATTATTCCTAAAGATTCACCTGCCTACGGAGCAAGGTAATGTATGAAATCTCCATATCCAGAGACACTAGATCACTGGATAAAGCCAGTGAGACCCTGCAGTGGCAGAGGAAAGCCACATGCTGAAATTCAGAAGACCTTCAGTTTGAACCATTTTAACATCCACATGATTGTTCTTTAAGAGACAAATATCTATTTTCAAGGGTAACAGAATAACATATTTCACGTAAATAGACCGAGCCCATTCTGAAAAATCAAAACATAGAGTGTGCTATAGTTTTGCTGCATTCTGAAGCTTTCTTTTCCCTGTATTTCCTGTCTTAGTTCATGGTAATCAAGCATCTTCCATCTCAGCTATTGCATAGATTTTCAATTTTTGGTGTTTGGCTCGGTCATAAATCAAGCAACTTTTTTTATTACAGATTAATAGAGTTGGAAGGGATCTTGTGGGTCATCTAGTCCAACCCCACACCCAAGCAGGAGACCATACACCATTTCTGACAGATGACAATCCAGTCTCTTCTTGAAAGCTTTCAGTGATGAAGCTCCCACAACTTCAGAAGGCAATCTGTTCCATTGGTTGATAGCTCTCACTGAATCTCTCCTTGTTCAGTTTCCATCCATTATTCTTTGTCTAGACTTCAGGTGCTTTGGAAAATAGCTTGACCCCTTCCTCTCTGTGGCAGCCCCTCAAATATTGGAACAGGGCTATCATGACTCCCCTGGTCCTTCTCTTCAATAGACTGGCCATGCCCAGTTCCTGCAACCATTTGTATGTTTTTAGCCTCCAGTCCCCTAATCATCTTGGTTGCTCTTCTCTGTACTCTTTCTTGACAGCTTTAAGACTTGTGGACTTCGACTCCCAAAATTCCTCCTCCAGTCATGTTAGCTCAGGAATTCTATAAGTTGAAGTCCACAAGTCTTAAGCTTGCCAAGTTTGGAGACTCTTGTTCTAGAGTCTCAGCATCCCTAGGGCTACTTATGATCTGTATTTGAAATTTTGACAGCTGTCCCTCGCCCCCATGGTCACCTGATCACATTTTGGCCACTCAGCAACTGGCCTGCATTTACTGCTGTCTGTAGCTTCCTTTACAATATATATTTTTTGCCAGCAAACAGCATTTACTTCCAGTTGCCAGCAAACAACACCCATTGTAAACAATGAATTTGCTTAATGAATGCCATGTTCACTGAACAACTGCCACAAAAGAGGTCCTAAAATCAGGCATAGTCACATGCTATCCTTAACAACTGGCATGACTTACAATCATAACTCAATTGTGGTCATAAGTCAATTGAAATTATGAATCTCAATTGATCAGTAAAAAACTCTCATTAAAGATCAAGAGCATATCGAAGTTTTTCTTGGCTTATTGTGCCTCATATGTTTACCTGGTTAACTCAGGTTAACTGTGTTCTCTTTAAGCAAGCAATGGGATGGAATGGGATAGTTTCCACCCAGTTAATAAGCACAAACTATGACCAAGTAATCTGTTTAAATAACTATTTATTTAACAAAATTAGATAAATTAACTTTGTGCTAAACCCAATTCTTAAACATACTGTAAAGTAATCATGCTATTCAGGGAATTCTAGAGCTAGAGTCCAACAAACCTGGAGGCAGCAGTTTGAGAAAATCTTCTGTATCTTAAATAAAATGCCCAACACTAATCCCCTGATTTTGGAAGTTTTTATGGGAAGGTAGCATTTAATATAACTGTTTGCATGTCCCATAGAGAGGAAAGCTGGGAGTAACCTCGCCTTTAATTTCAAGTGACAGGGATATGCATTTTAGCAATCCATTTGTTGATTCACTTCTGAGAGCAAAACATATTGGGCTGGCCTTGGGCCATCCTTGTCAGGAGTAGCTGAGGAGGTATGAACAATGCTCTTTGTTAAGTTGAGTTATATTACTGAGAAGGCTTTATATGCTGAACCTCTAAGCAAGCAAGTTGGAACGGGAGCAAATATTATTTTTGAGTGATATGCTCAACAAAAAAAATACAAATTAGATGTCATTAATTACAATTAGCATTGTTTTCACATCACGATGAGATGAGAAGTCACATGACGAAACAGGTCTAGGCTTCAGTTTGTTACCATTTTTTTCTAGAAAGTGAAAAATCTATTCACTATTTTGTTAGCATTCATGCTGATCCATTAGATTCTTGGCTACAAAATAGTTTAATTAACATAAAGTAATCTTTAAAGCCTCTGGGTCTTGCAAGGACTTTACTAAAAATGATGAAATAAAACATGCTAGAACCTGCATTAAACTCCAAAACAATGTTAACTCATAAATATCCCTTAAACAAGTTCATCCTAGACAGACTATTACTGGCTTTTATAGATGAACAAATTAGGCAACAGGACTAACTAGGGCAGAATTCTCTCTGTGTGTGTTTGTGTGTCTGTATACATGCATGCACATGAATGTAAGGATTTAGGTTAGCATGGCCACATTCATTTGAAATCCTGGCAGTTAAAATCCTAACATAACTAAATGCCCTTAGATTGGGGAAGATGAGTATAAAAGATCAAAATACATTTGCTCTTTCTTTTCCCAAATCATTGATTTCAACAGGGACTATCATACTTAAAACTGGATAATAGTGACTAGTATATTAAAAAGGCCGGAGAGGCAAAAACTTTAGCAAATTAAACTATCTCTAGCAATGGGCAGCTTTTGACATTTTTTGAAACTCACCATGAGGAAGACTTTATTAAAAATAATGTTTAGTCTTTCAAAATCCAAAAGCTTATAGCCGATGTTGGAAGGTCAGATTGGGTTTTAGCTCACCAAAATTAAACTCTTAGGCTCATTTTACCCAGAGCAAAATAAACATTCAGGCAGGTCTTCACCCCAATTAGAAGTTTATGAAATTTATACTCCTTACAAATAGGAAGTTACTTCCTACCCATTCTTTTTCTGTTTACCTAAAGGACCACAAACTTTCTTTTCTGAAACAATATAACAATTTTCCTGTACTCTCAACCAATGGGTATCTTGAATGACAGAAGGTAAGGAAGCACCTCCCAACACCTTTCCAGTCAACATAGTTAGAGAAAATGGCACTTTTCATTCACTGCTGGCAGAACAATAAAATCTATAATTGTGCAATTTGGATTAAAGTCTAAAACTTAGCACACCTAAGTTTAAGGGGAGATGCTTGATGCTTGATATTCTCTGATGATGTTTCACATGTTAGTGATGTCATCATTGTCGTTGACCTCTAGACCAAATAAGATGGCATTTGGTTGCTTCCGTTCACACTCAGCGGCTTCTTTGATGAGGATGGGAATATCAATATTTGTAGGATTTGTGGTTTTTTGTTGTGGTTGTTGGGTAGAGATATGGTTTGTAGATGTTTGATGTTCATTTTTGTGTGCTGTCTCTTTTTTTTCAAGGTTGGTTAATCTTGCTTGTATAGTGTCCAGGGATGTTACAATGGTTCAAGGGATGTTATATGTGTTTCAATGGTATCAATTCTTTTGAACAGGGCAATGTATTTGTCTAGTTTGGGTCTGCACAGCAGGCAGAAATATGGAAAAGCATTGATGGATGATTTTAGGAATAGAGCCATTTGTTTGGGTAATCCTAAGCAATTATGGTGAGCGTAGTTATCACAAAGGGAACATTTGATGTAATCTTCATTCTTCTTTAAGAAATCTTTACATATAAGGCAAAAGCAGGAGTCTTGTGATTCTTTAGTAGGGATTTCTTTCTTTTTAGGTTGTGGTTTGACATTGGATTGTTTTCCTGGCGTTGTTGAGATGGTTTGTTGATTGAGTTGTTCAATAAAACAAGATATTATGGTAATCAATAAAGCAATATCACACCAAACAATCAATTATACTAATCACAGTAGTCAATTAATTTAACTAATCTATAATCACCCTATAATTAATTACACTAATCACTATACACACTAGTCAATTAATTGCCCTAATCACTAATTTGCACTAAACATTCTGATCAAAATAATATTCAAAACAGTTAATCAAACTAAACAATAACCACTAGTCTATAATAATCTATAATAATCTATTACTCACTAATGATAAATAATTGTAAAAATTAATTAATCTATTAGTTAAGACCAGTTAATCAATTAATCAGCCACTGTATATAGAGGGAGTTAATCAGCCACTGTATATAGAGGGAGTTCATGTGGAACAGGTGGTTGAATGTAAGTTTCTCGGGACCATCATTACAAATGACCTGACCTGGAGTGCAAACACCGCTGCTTTAATTAAGAAGGCACAACAACGGTTGTATTTACTAAGGATTCTTAGGAAACAACAACTGGCTGAGAGTCTATTGACTACCTTCTATCGGAGTTCAATTGAGAGTATATTATCCTACTGTCTCTGTGTATGGTTCTCGAGCTGCACAGTGGCAGAGAAAAAGGCAATTCAGAGGGTGATCAAGACGGCCCAAAACATCATTGGCTGCTCACTCCCTCTTTGGAAGAACTGTATAGGAATAGATGTAAGAGGAAGATACTTAACATATTGAATGACTCCTCTCATCCGGGACATCAGCTCTTTGAACTATTACCATCGAGAAGGAGATTTAGGGTATTAAGAACAAGGACGACCAGATTTAAGAACAGTTTTTATCCAAGTGCAGTTTTGAGTCTGAATGCAGGGTCATAAGATTTTTGTGGAGTCTAATGGCTGAGAGTAGTGGGGTATTTACATTTTTAAATTGTATAGAGATTATTGTATGGTTGGTTGTGTTTAGTTTAATTTTTTTTCTTTTTTAGTGGTGTTTGTCCAGTTTTACTTGTGGAAGAGCACCTCATTTCGTTGCACCCGCTTGCGAGTGTAATGACAAATAAATTCTTATGTCTTATGTCTTAAACAGAATTATACTGAGAAAAATTAGGGCAGGAAGAGAAAATGGGGGTGTAGGGCAGAAAGAGAAGATTTAGTTTGGATGGCTCCTGGGAAGAGGGCATATATTAGGTTGAAAATCTAGATGAAAGTCTAGATGAAAGACTTTTAGCAGAAGGCTACTCTTCACTCGTTACTTCAGATCTTCAGTTAGTGATGTTAGGGAACCAGATCTGTCTTCTCATGGATCTTCTTGTCAGCGATCTTAGGGATTATGCTGTTGCGTGAATCAGTAGGGCTACAAAGAAGGCAGGGAAGGCACACAGCCGTTAGAAAATCAGCCGTTGAAGTTCTGCCATTGATTAAGAGTCAAGGCTAATTATATATTGCTAGTAGCACTGTAATGCTCAACGGACTCTGATTTTAGCGCTTTTTGGTGAAATAGGAGCACCTGCTCTTCGAGTTCAGGACCTCTATCAAGGGATCGGTTGAACACAGGTGATTAAAGATGAAGGTGGCTGCCTAAACAGTGGTTTCAGGGATGGACAGCGCTCCAGGATCCAGCCCTCAGCCATGGGATTAATCGGTTGTGGCAATAATTGATGCAGGTAGCGACCCAACAGAGCTATTCTGATCGGGGATGATCCACAAATCTATTTTGATCAATCATATACTTCTGTCGGATATGAAAACAGTGAGAGCCCCACTCGTGATTGATTGACCAGCGGGAGCAAGAGCCTCACCTTCCTAGTTGTGTGCTGCCATCTTCAGAAATCACCCAGTGCTTAGCTGGAGATCCAGGCCCAACACTTTTAATTGCTGCACTATGCTTGTTGATACTTCTTACAGATTTTATTTCTTCTTGCCCTAAGCTAACATCTAAAAATGTACAACAAAAACATGCAATTGAAACTGTAATTTCCTCCCTGACATAAATAGCAATATTTAGAATGGAATGCTTTAGGAAAGGGGATGAATTTACAGGTACAAAGAATCAAATATAACTTTTTTTTTCTTGTGCCATATCTGTCATCAGACATTGGCAATCGTGTTGGCAATCCTATTTTTATCAACAGCTGCACAAAAAAGTGCTGTTGAGTTTTGTCCAAAACAGACCCTTAGATTTTGAAACCAGGATCTTCTGCCTGGACCTCATTTGCCTTCAATCTTTCCTTGGAGGATTAAATGAAGTATGCCGTATTTTTCTGGGTGTTGCATCACATGTCCAAAATATTCTAACTTTTTTATGGTTTTGATTATTTCCCTTGGTTTTCCCAAGTGGCTTATAACCTCCTCATTTCTGATTTTGTCAACCCAACTTATATGTAACAGCTGCCTGTAAACCCACATTTCAACTGCTTCTAGTCTCTTCAAGGGGCTTTCTGTCAGAGACCAACTCTTCACTCTTTAGAGCAGAATAGAAAAGATGTAGCATCTGACAAGCCTGATTTTCAATCTTAGGCTTATGTCATGACTGCAGAAGACTTTTTTTCATTTTGAAGAATGCTGTTTGAGCTATCTCTATCCTTGTTTTTACTTCAGTGGTCATGTTCCAGCTTTCATGTAAATTAGAACTGAAGTACATGATCCTTTCAACTTTTTCTAGTGGTATTCCTTCCAAAGTTATCAGTGGTAAATTAATTGGTTGTTTGCTGATGACTATGATATTGGTTTTTGAGGTGTTAAGCTTCAAGCCTATTTTTCAAATATTTTTGTGACTCTGTTGATGAGGAACTGAAGGTCTTCATGCTTACTGGCAAGCAGAACTGTGTCATCAGCATATCTTAAATTGTTGACCCAAACACCGTTTATTTTGAAGCCAGCATCAATGTTTTCTATGGCTTCATTGAAAATTGACCCAGAGTAGATATTAAAGAACAGCGGAGACAGAATACAGCCCTGTCTCACCCCTCTTTGTATTTCTGCATCATCTGAGTATTTTTGGCCTAGTCTCACATTTGCTATCTAAGGCCAATATATATTATTTATGATTCAGATGTCTTTGTTATCTAGTCCCACTTGTTTCAGGATTTGTAATAGTTTGCTGTGTCTTATTTTATCAAATGCTTTTTCAAAATCAGTGAAGCACATGCAAACACTGTGATTGACATCTCTACAACTCTGTAAAGAACTTGAATGCTGAAAAGGGCTCTCGTGTACCAAGATTGTTTCTGAAACCAAAATTTGTATGTATGTTCTTATGTGAATTATCCTCAGGAATATTTTAAGGGCATGACTCATTAAGCTTATTGTTCTTATTCAGTACACTTCTTTGCATTTATTTTTTGGGGGATTGTCACAAAAGTTGACTTTAGCCAATCATTTGGCATCTTTCCTGTTTCATATATTCAGCTGAAGAGCTGCAGTAAAAATTTCTTCCCATTGTCTTCCAGCAATTTTAAAATTTCTACTGGAATATCATCAGGACCTGTGGCTTTTCTTGTTTTTGCTATTTTTATTGCATGTTCAACCTCCTTCATAATGATGTTTGGTCTAGTTATTATGCTTCCCATATCAGTATCATCCCTAGTGTCCAAATTCTTCAATATATTCTTTCCATCTTATTAGTTTTTCGTCCTCATCTAAGATAATTTTCCCCTCCTTGACAATTAAGTTGTTGGTTTTCGTTTTGTAGAGGCCTGCTGCATCTTTATTGTGTAAGTTTTAACTTACTTTGTATAAAGGCCAGTGATTCCTCTTTTCCTCTATGTCTCTTACTTAAAGGAGAAAAAAGAAACATGATTAACAATCACATATTTAACATTCTACAATTCCATTTTCCAATGTTGTGAAACCATCATGAGTTACTGCATATACAAATAGCTTGCTTTCTGGGGGAAGACACATACAAAAAAGACTTGCATTTCTGGAAAACTAAAGAGTTTATTATGCCATATGATTTCTTAGATGACTCTAATGCAGTGTTTCTGAACCTTGGCCACTTTCAGGTCTTAGCTGGCTAAGGAATTCTGAGAAATTCTGGGAGTTGAAGTCCACATATCCGAAAGTGGCCAAGGTTGAGATTTCAGTAGGTAGGGTAGCAGCATGTCCCATAATGAGAACATTGTAGGTAGCAGGGGCAAGTTTAAACATGTTTTCCCTTTGCTTTGTTTTTGGAAGCCATGTGTATGTGTGTGTGTGTATGTTTAAAATACGTAATGACATGTTTATTCATTCTGTAATATTGTGCACTAGTTTTATTTTCAAATGAAATATAGTAAGATATTTCCCTGTTTTTGTTTGGTGATTTGTCATTGAATTTTGGTCACAGAGATATTTATTTAAATTTAGATTTCTAAGATCACCCAACTCAATCAACAGTGGCTTTCATCTAACCAACATTCAAGTTACCTTACAGCAATTAGAAATGCAAATTACAATTTTAGAATTTAAGAATCAGCACAATAGAGTAAAAGTCAAGACAAATTTAAAATCAGTATCATGAAAATCAAAACTGAATTTGATTAACAATTAGAAGCTTGATGAAAGGTGGGTTTCCCCCAATTTCCTAACTATTGACAAAATTCGGGCCAATGTACCTCCTTGGGCCATGCCCAAGGAATAATGTTCCCCCTGTTGGTCCTGATCCTGTCTATCTTTAGAAAGATATTAAAAATCTGTGTTTTTCTCCTCAGGCATTGGGTCTGGAAGTGGTATGACTTGTTGGATGACTTTTCCCTCCAACATGCAGTGTTTGCATGTTGTTCCGGATTATGTTTTTATGCTTTGTTCTCTTATACAGTTTTTATTAGCTTGTAATTGTTTTTGGTTATGCAGGCCTCCCTGAGTCATGTCTTGATGAGGAGGCTAAATGAATAATCCTATAAACAAATAAATAAATTCCATAGTCTGAAGAAGGCCCTCCCCTATCTTCAAAGTAGATGAGCTTTTGTCAGGGTCTCTCCAACTGATCTTGAGGAAAGAGGCTGGACTGTTAAAAGTAGATATAAAGATGTCTTATTGGTAATGGATTATTCATGCTTGGTCTAATGGAGGAATAAGCTTTCCGCTACAGCCCACAGTGTCTGACTGGAAGGAGGAACAAACCAGGAATGGGAAAAATGGTCACAGGAGCAAATACATGGAGCAAAATGTATTGATCTAGCTATTTACTCTCCTCCTTTACCAGTAGGAATGAGAACATTATTTCATTCTCTTTCATGACAGCTATTCCTATTTGCCAAAGTAATTTTTTTTTACTTTGTCCTTTTTGTCATTCACATTTCATTTTGTCACTCCTTTTGCATCCTTTCTTTAATTATTCTATTCCACCATTTCTTTGATATTAGTGTAACTCTTGTTCTGCAGCAAGTTGTCCCTTGGCGTGTTGGCTGTGGCAAGTTGTCCTGCAGCCAGCTGGCTGCAGTGAGTTGGCTATGGCGACTTGGCCATGAAGAATGATGTCATTTACTTATGGAATGGCTGTGCAACTTATTTAACATGTAAGTGAAGTTAATTGGAAAAATGCTGCTGCTATTCCCCTACATTAAATTCTAGGTAACAGAAATGAAGCTAGGAGCTGTGGTGATGCAGTGGTTAGAATGCAGTATTGCAGGCTACTTCTACCGATTACCAAGAGTTTGATCCTGTCTTGCTCAAGGTTGACTCAGCCTTCCATCCTTCTGAGATCGGTAAAATGAGGACCCAGATTGTTGGGGGCAATATGCTGACATTGTAAACTGTTTAGAGAGGGCTAAAAAGCAGTACAAAGTGGTATATAAGTCTAAGTGCTATTTCTATGAACAAGAAGGGTGTATTGCAGAATTCTAATTCAAAGGGTATGAAAAAGGAAAATAAGCAAAATTTCAGAATCACAGAATTACTTTATGCTGGATTGGGAATATGCAGAGAAGATTTTTGTGGCTCACTGAGGAATATATAAATGTGAGAAATGAAAAATGTTACATATTTGTTGATTGTCACACACTTTCTCTTTTTTGACTCTTATAATAAAGTCAATAGATTTGAACTATGAAATGTTTATATGAATATGGAGTTGAAGCTTAGTTGCTGAATACAATAAGAACAATATTTGATGAATTAAATCATGCATGCTTAGGGAATGGTTCAGTACTGAGTTGGGAATTAACAAGAATGTGTAATGACCCTTTTATTGTTTAATGTAGACAAATGTACAAGGAATGATTATGATGACACTAGAGATGTTATTGACAGGGATGTGCGCTTGTATGCAGATAATGTTATTGGCTGGAAACCATATAATTTGCAACAAACATTAGATAGATTGAATAATTCAGAAAGGCTTATGGATTTTAACATTAATGTACCAAAGGCTAACCTATGTTTAACTGGAGTGAAGAATAGTAAGTGCTATACAAATGGTAAAACATTAGAGCAAGTAGAGAAATTTGTATTCTTTGGTAGAATGTTTATGAAAGATTGGGAAGTGGATACAGAAATTTTAAGATGTGCAAATGGCTGCATATAAGAATGTACTCATTTTAATATGGAAATGGCAGTTGGTTGTAACAGGAAGACATCAACTAAATTATGGGAATATTATGGGAATAGGCTGTTTAAGAAGTGATCAAGAAAAAACTGGTATTGAATGAATGTGGATCGAAAACAAAAATGAGTGACCAAAGGAAAGAAATGTATTGAAGTAATTTGGTCAGGGAGGGTGGATGAATGAAGAATGAATTTCAACACAAATATATAAAGAAAGATTGAAAGGATTAAGATGAAGGAGAAGACTTGTGGTGAGCAGAGTTGAGATCTTTCAAAAGAGAATTATAAATTGATGCAGGAGCAAGCAGAAGAATGAAAAAAAACAAGGAATCAAAATTGACAAATTCATGCATTATTTTTGCAAGTTACTTCTGCTTTCAGAAGAAACTAACCTTTGTGTTATTGTGAGTAGTTTGACTACCCCCTCTCGTTGCAGGGATCTCTTTTGTGACCTTCATGGAAAATGCTGACCAAATGGCACAAAGACCAAAGAGATATAGAATGATCAACTTATGTTACCAAACCAAAGAAAAGAGGTGTTAAAAATGGGTAAGGCTGAGAGTTTATCAACTGGCCACAAATAAATAGCTTTCAAGAGGTGTCCTATCAGCCAGCTATATCAGCAAACAATTACAGATAGTAAACATCTACATGAGTTGGCAGCAAACATTGCAAATATCTATTTTCTGATGTTAGGCTTGTTACCTTTTGCTAAATTGGGTTTTGTTGATCTGCATAGTCATATGCAGATCACACTTTATGGTACTATGTGCATAGGATGATACAATGATCCTACTTAGCCCTATTAAGGACATACCTGAAATGCAAACCTAATGGACAAAGGAAATGAAATCTTTAGATATTAGGATTTGAACATGTGGCCACTGATGAGAAAGATGTAGAATAGATAGTATTGTGGATTTGGGATCGCCCCCTCCCATGTTCAAAATATAATTTCAAAAAGCAAATATAAGAAAAAAGGAAAAGCATGCATCAGTTACATAGTACATCAAAAACCTTTAGTACAATGTATTAATTATTACATTTCTTCCTCCTTCTTTAGAATTTAGGTATTTCTATTTTGGGATGACCTCTTGACTCAGGAGAGGTACTGCCAATGGAAGAGGAGGGAAGGCCATTTTTGTTAATGTCAGCCTCACATGTAGTCTCTTAAAGTATAAAAATCTACTGCAAAGGATTGAATAACACTCCAGTAGCTAAACAGAAGGGCTTCAAAGAGAAATGAGAATTACTTTTTCTGCTCTATTAAAGTCTGTTCCACTATTAATATTATATTTTTTATTGAAAGAAGATAAAATACTAAATTCAACCTATAATCGTTGTCATCATCATTGTACCATTTTTATGTTATATATAAAAGGCAACACAAAGATGATTTGATGGAACATAAAAATCACATAGTATCATGTAACTATAATTAGGAAAGAATAGAAGAAAAGGCCAGACAAGACCACTTCTCCAAGTAAGAAATGGCAGTAATTAGGGAATATTAAGGATTCCAAATATCCATATCTATAATATCTGAATCTGTATCTTGATGTCCCATTCAACTTTGAAGCCCCTATCTATTTAGAGTTTGAGATTCAGGAACATGTTTTACAAGGAAATCAGATGGTATACTCTTCCATGTTTTTGCTTATTTGTTTGTTATATAGCTCTAACTTAATTTTTCAAGAACTTTAGCAATGGTCTAATTCTTTGCACTCACTGTTGCATGAATTGAAAATACTTCAACTGTATTTTTTCCTTGAATTATGAATTTAGTTTCATATCATTGCTTATTGGTTTAGTTGCTGATAACTTGAAGATCACAGCAAATATAATTATATAAATTTAATAGGTATTCAGATATTCCTTTTTAACAATTGTTCCCTGAATTCATAGGCATTTTCTGTATCTTTTATGAAATCTTCCTAGCTATGTGAGTGATGTGTTATGTAACACAACCCAAATCTCCTTTAGCTAGATTTCCAGGTCAAGGCCTTTAACTGATTTTCATTTATTTTGCTAAGCAAATATTTGTGATTGTGATTCATCAGGATACATTCATAAACTCCCACTCACTATCTAAAAAAACTAGCAGTGATGAAGATTGCCATTTGGCTGATAGAGAAAAGATTAGCAGGATATCTGTGCATAGTTCCCTTTCTGCTCCACCTGTGGAGAGGCCTGTGGGCAGAATTTGATTGGCTAGCTCTTGATGGTAGCTGTCATAAAGTTTTAAAAAAAGGGTAAGGGTAAAGAGTAGGGCACATAGATATAGCCACTGGTCCTGCCCCTCTTTTGCAATAATTGTAGATGCATCAGGTCAGTGTTTTCCACTGCTGAGTTCCCTCCAGGTATTATTGAGACAAAAAACCCATTAGCCAGAAATACAGTACTTCACCTTTGCTTTCATTCTTTACTCAGTGCACTTTTTTATGGCAAGGGGAGAAAAAAAAAGCCAAATCAATTTGTGTTTATGTGTGTAGAGGGCTATGTATACTGTAAATAGTAAAATCACTTCTGATTGCAACTATGGAGGACAGAGAGTTGATGGTAAAGTATGACATTTTGATACCAAGCCTGGTGCAGGGGAACCCTTGAAGCTGGATCAAGGTAAGGAAATCTCCCACATGGCAGATCCACAGGAAACTTGACAGATCTTTATTTGAAGTTTCTTCTAAATAGAATCTGAATTGAATTTCCAAGCTCAATAGAAGCCCCATGACAAGGGGGAAAGGGGTAGCAGTGATCTTTCTAGTCATGTTATATGTGAATGGCTTAATGAGACACAATCACTTTTGTCATTGCTTCAGCTCCATCCACCGCCACCGTCCATTCTGCCACCGAACTATACATAAGTCAATGTGGTAGCCATTCCCACAAAATTGCGCACTGAGTTCCATAAAATTTTAGAACAAGAGATATGCAACAGAAAAACAGTTATGCTGATGGAGCAAGTTCACTTCGAGCTCAGGGATCAATTTGGAGGACACCTTTCACTAATCTTATCCATAATGATAAGACGGTGCAATTGCCCTCTGCTCTGCACAAGTCAACATCTTGAATCTGATGACTGAGCTTTAATTTTAGTATTCAGTGCCATACACTAAATAAATTAAATACATTAGCATTCAGTTTTATTGAATGCTATGGAAACTGCCAGACTTGCAGGAGGAAAAAAAAACCTACCTCCTGTACATACACATGCTGGTTTGAGGAGAAGTATTGACTAATCTTCCAGTGGTAGTGCCTGGTTGTGAAAGTCGGTGACTGAGAAAGTACAAGAGAAAGAAGCTAGATGCCTTTGAATTGTGGATCTGGAGACTGTTACTAAGAGTGAAATGGACTGCAAGAGGAACAAATTTATCAGTCTTGGAAGAAGTAAAGACTATATGCCCTCTCGACCAGCAAGAAGTAATTCTCATTTTTTAGCCATATGATGCAAAATAGATGATGCACTGCTATAAGGATAATGCAAGTAGTCTTCAACTTAGACTTATTCATTTAGCAACAGAAGTTACAATGGTGCTGAAAAAAATGACATGTGTCCAGTCCTTATACTTACAACCATCGCAATCTCCTTGTGGTCATGTGATCAAAATTTGGGTGCTTGGCAACCAGCATGTATTCATGACCGTTGCAGCATCCAAGCATCATATGATAACCATTTGTGACCTTCCCAGCTAGCTTCTGACAAGCAAAGTCAATGGGGAAAATGCTTAACAACCATGTGAGTCATTTAACAACTGGGGTGATTCACTTAACCTTAGCAAAAAAGGGGTACCATTGCACAGCCAACTTGGAACTTACAGTTTCAGTTGAAGACTACTTGTACTTGACAAGATTGAGGTAAGAAAAAGAGAGGAATAATAGTGGGTAAGTTCAATAGATCAGGAAATCACTGGAATGTCCTTAAAAAACAACAACCCATTACTAGGGGTAGGTTGAAATGCCAGGTGTTTGTCCATACAGTTGCCAAAGGAAGTGTCAGCCTTCAAGATTTTCTCCATTTCCTTTGCATCTTTTGGCTGTCATAAGTAATGGGGGGAGGAGGGGGGAATGGTTATGGGAAGTGAGCTGGAGGTGTTATAAACCAGAACTGTATAAACTGGGGGGGATATATTCTTGCTTAGGTTTCTATCCTATGCTATGCGCAGCTGCAACCCTTTATCAAACTATGTCAAGGTCAATGGACAGAAGCCTCATCACCACCTAGAGATGCCCACATGATGATATACACAACTTTTAATTGGATGAGCCAATTGAACTATTGGGGGTGGGAACATTGCCATTAGTTTGTATATGTGATTTACGCTCCCATTTTCTCAGATTCAGAATTCTTTTGTTGCTACCACTTGATTTCCAGTAAAAGATATCTTTTCTCTGATTAAAGGAGTCTAAGTATTTCTTTCTTGGATTTTGAATGGAGCACCAGCTGACAAGAAGGGCCTCACTCAGTGGTACCTGATATCTATATGATATAATCTAACCTGTCTTTTAAGTGATGAAACCAATGCCAGACAGTACCAGATGAAACAACAATATTCAATGTGCATTTCAGTTTTGAATTTCATTACCCAATAAGATTCTTCCTAAAATATGTAAGACATTTTACTGCATGTGAAGAATACCAGAACCAGAATAATCTGAAGGGCTTTTAAAACAATCAAAGTCTCTTTCGTAGCACTCTTCAACGTGTCATCTGAAAGACACTACAGACTTGGCCTGACTTGAAACAATCCAGACACAGAGATGCAGCATTAATTCATGATAGGTGTGACACATAGGATTGAGAAACACCAGGGATATCATAAACTTACTCCCCTCACATGTGGAGTTTCTCTGTTATATTTGATGCACAATCTGGAAGTATTTTAAACTCTTCTAAATCCAACTCATTTTCGTGTGTGAATTAAGCACAAATATTCCACCAGCAGAGTTCAAAATAAGAAGTATACTATTTAACATCATAACATCTGCATTGCAATTTCTACAAACCTGGTTTTTTTTTAATGTCTTCCTGTTTGTGATTCATTTGAATTTTTTGATAAAGGTAGTAGAGACTGATACTGTTGGATTCACATAATAATCTTTGACTAGTGATGCTGTCAAGAGAAGATCTGGAGAAATAAGTCCCCATTGGCAGCAGTCTGAAACATAGAGCAGTAGAGTTAATGCACATTGTTATCTAACCTTCATCTCCTACTCCACAAGGATCATTACAGTCAACTATTCCCAAACTTTCCCCACTATCTTTTAATAAAAGAAATAGGTTTGAAACATGATCAACAAATCAACCAGGATTCATTTGTGGATGGGCTCTATTTCAACTAGAAGTATCAATTGTGCAGATTTTATTTAGGAATAGCTTTATTCCTTACTTATGCCAAGGCTTAATTCTAGACATTTTACCTGTGTATGCACATGCAAATATACAAGCTGCTTCTGGGGGAGCTACATTCATTTGGATGGGATTTATTTTATTTATTTTTAATGTTATCTTATTTTTTCCTGTTGTTATTATTTTTACAAATAATTCAAGGCAGTGAACATACTTAATACTCCTTTCTTCTCCTAATTTTCCCCACAACTTGTGTGAGGTGAATTAAGCTGAGAAAGAATGATTGGCTCAAATTCACCCAGCTGACTTTCATGTCTAAGGCTGGACTAGAATTCATAGTCTCCTGTTTCTAGGCTGGTGCCTTAACCACTAGTCCGAACTCTCAAAGTAAGGTACCTCACAGGTGAGCGGCTTGGTATTTCCAGTCTAGTACTTATTAAAGCTGAGATTCACATATCTCTTTACAAATGTTGTCTGGATCTGAAAAAAAAAACCAACCCAAAATTCATGGTATTCATGATTTTAAACTCCCCTGAACATAAAGGACTCCTAGATATTGCCTTGTTTTTGCCTTCATTCTTGCATTTTGCAAGTCCAAAGTTTAGGCTACTGATGTCACCGCTGGCAAATACAGCTGCAGAATGCACTAGCTGGTTTAAAGGGATTAGCAAAAAGACATTCAAAGTTAATGCATCTCTATCTTTGGTTGTGTTCTTCCTAAGAGTAACACAAACTTGAGCAAAGTCCAGTATGCTGAAATGGTAAAAAAAAAAAAAAAACGGGATCTGCAGGAATTTGAGTGGTGCAGATTCCATTGAAGTTAAGTCTTTGAATCTATGATATTTCCTCTGCAGAGGTAAACATTGGTGGAGGAAGAAAATACAATGTCATTAAATATGCAAGCCACTACTTTGGACCACCACCTTGTAGGATAGAAACTTCCTATATTCAAAGTTTTTTCCCCCTTTAGTAAGGGATAATTTACAAAAGTTTCCACACATCATCTTTCCCCACACATACACCTGAAATTTACAGTAGTCTGAAATTTTATTCTGCAGTCTCAGGGATTCCACCATTTCACTACAATCTCTTTATCCTACATGTATAAGCCCAGGCTTTAGAGATAAATACAATAGCTTAAGTCTTCTGGAGACAGACTCTTGAGTGTCATTCTGTCCAGTGTGTTTATTTAGGACGTTGTTGGTATAAAAAACAATTAAAATATCCCCCTAATTTTCAACTGGGGGGCTCATTCTGATTAGTGACACATTGCCATTCTCTTTCTCCAAGATGGAATAATTCTTTTAAAAGAGCCACATTCCACAGGGCATAATCCAGCATATTCTGCATGTGGACAAGAGGCAAAGCACCTTTCCCTCACTTCCAGACCACTCTGCATCCTGTAGTTGGCAGTTCATTATTAAGGCATTGAAATTTAGTAGGATTTGAAGAGCACCAAGTTGTGGAAAGCCAGTCGTGGCACAATTTGGGAATGAAGCTTACAGAATCGATTTCTGGAACATCACTGCAAATCTATTTTAAGTTACTTGGTGGGTAAATCTTCACTTCTAATTCAAGGGACATTAATAACAAATGCCTCATTTCTGTTTTCATACCAAAGAATGATGCTGATGTTCTGTTTTTAGTCATTCCATTCATACAGGTACTGGCCAATGTCAGACTGAAACTTTTCCCCTAGTTCAAATTTCTCCAAGTGGATATCTCCAGCTATGCTGGGACAACAAGTTCCAGAACGGTCATGCTGGCTGAGAATTCTGGAAATTGACAACTTGTCAGGCCTGTTATAAATTTCCCATATTTGTAGGCCACTATCCTGGAAAGATCATTCAGTCTGCACTGAAGGGGAATGGCTGTTGGCCTTTTGGTGTAAAACTTGCACTAGGTATGAATGCTGTTAGGTTGGCCACAGGCTCACTGAAATAGTGCAGAAGAAGAAAGCAGAGGATAGGAACCTGCTGATCCTGTCAATCTTGTCAATGTTGTTGTGGGACATACAGGTCTGACCACCTGGCAAGCATTTGGAAAATGTAATTGAAGGCTTTGCTTAGATGCCTGAAGCCTCTCTCTCTCTCTCTCTCTTCCTTCCTTCCTTCTTTTTTTTTTTTCATTTATTTTCTTTCTTAATACACCCACCCATCCACAAATACACACACACACACACACACACACACACACATGTGGTGTGGTTAATGTGCATATAAAAATCTTCATGAAACTTCTATAAAATAAAAGAAGAGGAAGAAGAGAAAGAGAAAGAGGAGAAAACAAACCCTCAGCAGTCTGAATGCCTGGTAAAAAGAAATACAATTTCAAATAAAATTGAAAGATGCTAATTTAAATTCAGAGGTGCACCATTTGGAACAACTATACTTTAGACAAAACTACCCACAACATAATATTTATTGTGGCTTTAATATTTATTGTGGCTTGAGAATTTCTGACAGAATGCTAAACATTGATGGAAAATTTCAGTGCACAGTTTGTACTCTCTTCTTGTTTTCTTAAAAACCCGATTGGAGAATTCTTGGAAATAGGGTGCCTTAAAATAGAAAACTATATTTTGTAAAGTGAAATGGCCGGGCTGTGCTTGCATGTCATAGCCAATTAGCTAACATATTTTAGTCTAGCATATGGTTAATTTATATTTTGGAGTATTATTGCAAACCCAGAAAATTGGGTGGAGTAGACCATTGTTTAATCATGGGCAAGCATATCACGCAAATGCAGCCACACTCACTTCATGCCACTGCTTGTGAGAAAAGTTCTAAACCAATATGTTCTCTGATGCAATATTTTTCTATTTGTGGGTAATTAAAAGGTGTATTGCTAAGGATTCAAAATGATAAAGTCTGCATTTTCCTTCAGACTTCTATAGCCTTACTTTAGATGTAGATAAATCTTTTTTTCTACAGAAAACATGAATATTGAAATGTAACCTCTCCCTTTTGCATGCAAATTGGCATGACTATGGTGACCCTCTGCACAAGAACTTAATATTCTAGTCTTAGGACTTCACTCTGTGGCTCAGGCACCCTGTCTCTAGAAGAGGCAGGCAACCATTTTTAGAGAGCCAATATGGATGGCATTGCTATTTATTATCTCTCCTGTCCAAGAGACTTCAGGATGCAATTTTTCTGTTCTGCTTCTGAAGTTCACTTCTCTATGTCATGTCACCTCACAGGCTCTTGTTTCTTTTGAATAATGTGCTTCTGTTTGTTTCAGAGGTTCTTTGGCTCTTCTATAGAATCAGAAGCACCCCTTGAACTGAGCTAATACTTCCACCCTCTCTGTAAGAATGTACCATTTTACCAGTCATCTGAGATAGAAAGAGCTCACCTTTAGCTCTGGAATACAGTAGTCATGGGAATTATATCAATATATTGATCTTGAAATTGCTAGACTGGTTGCCAAAAGGCTTCTGGGTCAAATTCAAAGTTTCAGCTATTTAAGCTTTTTATAGGGCAAAACTGTGATATATTAGCCTGGTGTTTCTCGACCGTGGCAACTTTAAGAGGTATGGACTCTAACTCCCAGAATTCCCCAGCCAGTATGCATTAGGTAATCCCTTGCCAGAATTTAATCAGTCTATCCAGTTCATCAAGACAGGTCCTATACTGAGTTACCCCTAAGAGTTAGAAGAGACATGAAGCAGGTGACAATTCTTAGTGATGTAAGCCATTTTTTGTCATAGAAGTATGGATCACCCCTTCCTTATAAACATTTTGTAAACTAGCCAATGTCATTTGGTTGTGGAAGAGTAGTTCAGCTCTTAGGCTAATTAAGGTATTGAACACTATGAGATTAAAAAAAAAATAGTAGGGTTGTTAATAGGAGAAATGATTTTGCTGTACTCTGACCCTGTTCAACTGGGGTAAGCTATAGATATTGCAAATAAATAAATGTACCCCTTTCCTCCATTTGCAACCTTTTCACTGTCGCTGTGCAGTTACCTGCTGCATTGTACCTAGGTTGCAGTAGAAGCTTTTGAAGATATCTGTTTCCTGCAGAGGGAGGGATGAAGAGGGCGGAGAAGGTAGTGGGTAGAAAGCCTGCTGCTGGCAAGCAATCTGGGGGTTGATAGCTCCTCAGTCACAGATAAGTGTGTCCAAATCTTCAAGGATTTTAGTATCTTGGTATGTAATGAGAGAGTGCATCACAACCAGAATCATTATTTCCAGGCATTCTCTGTTGTCCAGAGACTGAAGTCCCAACCCTTGGGCTTTATTTATTATTTATGTGGGATTATGCAGACTTGAAGAACTATATTTGTGTTACAGAATAACAGTGCCAATTACAGATTTTAATAAACAACTCAAAAGCTTAGGTAGAAGGAGCTAAACTTCTTCTTTTGAAGGGTTACCCAAATAACCCCAGAAATGGTGTCATTATTTTATTTGTCTGTAGCATGAAATTCTGTTTGAATTAGACATATATAAAGAATTAGAAAATGGAAAGTGAATCACTGGACATTCAAGAAGGGTTAAGGAAGGACATCGGCATTCATTTGTTGTACCACTCAGTGTAGTAGAGAAGACATTACCTTCTATAAGATGGCTCAAAAGTCAAATGCACAGATTGCATGAGGATGTCTTGCCTTCCTTCCTTCCCCCATACTCATTCCTGCTCACACAAATTAATCAAGACTGCAAACAACTTTTTAAAAAGTCTGAAACCGTGAAAAGAGGCTAGAGGTAGTTGCTGACTAGATGCACCAACAGTTCAGTTATGTATGAAGCAGGTTCTATTGTGCTGATCAAGTAATGAGGGACATTTCCATATGACATTATTTCTAGTCCCAAACCCTCACCACCACTTTATAGCTAGGTGTAATTTTTTCCCCACATAACACATTTCAAAATACAGAGGATTAGATGAGAAGACCATGAGCAGCTACCAAGAAGAGGATGCAAAAATAGTTATTTTTTGAAACAGTGCCCTGTTTCTTGCTGCTGCAGCTTCTGCAGCAACAGAAACGTCTCCTCATCCCACTGAATATGGAAATAAATCATGAACTGCCCTACCTTCACATTTCCAGAACATACTGTGTGCATTGTGTTTGGCTGCTTGTAAAAAAAACAACACAAAATCTATCAGTTGCTGTAAAGGAAAAATTATGAAGACATCAAGTCACCATTTCTCCATTGCATTTGTAAGCCTATTGCTAAGTATGATGGTGAAAGAATAGCATGCAGACCAATTTTTTTAACTGTGCTTTTCCCAGCAGCTGTAACCACTGTTGGATGTTCCTGCAATGTCTGGAACAAAAGTTGGAGGAAGAACATATTAAATGATGAAGATCCATGGTTCCTATGATTGCAAGGGTGAAAGATTGCCTGTAGAAAGGGGAGAAAGAAAGTCAGGGAGAGAGCTAAACAACTGTCTGGAATAAAAAAAGGACCATCATCCCCCACAACCCACAATAGGGAAAGAAAGAAAAAATCCTCCATCTACGAAACAATTACTAAAATAAAAATCTGGCTTGCAACCAAGTAAGGAAGAGAAGGGAGAAGCAGAAGGCTTTGTCAAACCAAATCTTCTTAGAATGATTTCAATTGCAGCAGGCCACAGTATACAGCAGACCTCATCTTATAAGTTAAAATGGGTTGGGTTTTAGTAGTCCTTGAATAGAAGACTGGCTATTGAATGGTAGGAAACACCAGGGCCAAAGGTTAGACTAGGAAGTCAACAATACACCAGAAGAGGGTACGGGGACAAAGTACTTTGTACTATTGCCAGAAAAACTATATGATACATTCATGAATTCAGTATGAATTATATTTGACTGAGACTGTACTTCATGCAAATAAAGAAGGAGCCGTTATGGAGGGATGTCTATAAAGCCAACAAGTTATTTTGCCACTTAAGAACCTGTGAATAGGATCCTGCTGTTTCAGTTGAAGCCTGGGAAATAGGAAGCAGAGTGAAACAAGGAAACGATGGAAAAATGGGCTTTGCAGAATGCCAGTACTAAAGACTGAATATTTTCTTTCTTTCTCTTTTTGATACACTGCAGCTGAGCTAGCAATGAAGTAGCTCAGCTTCTGAACATAGATTGCAGTGTGTGAGGCAGTGCAAAGATTCTCCACATTTCTAGAATTGTTTTTCCTAGATTCAATCTGTCATGAAGAAGCAGTAAGACTTAGTAACAGAAGAGCTGCTGATGGTTGTTCTCTTCTAGGAAGTGAATTGGGCAGAGGCTATAAGTCATTGTTTTTCTATGATGGTGGTGTTAATTGAGAGATCAGACTTGCCTGCTAATTTTCAAGAAATTATTGAAAACGGAACTATTTTGGAGGCATTCTCTTGCTTTAATACATAGTCCCACTTCTATTTTTATTTTACATTGTGTTTCTTGCTTTTGTTGGGGTTTCAGGAGTGTGCTTACTAAGGAGGCTTTCACTATTGGCACATGGTCTACCCTACCTGCTTGATTGTGACAGGGTACAAAACAAATAACCATTGTTGTTTGCCATGTCACTTGGCACCAGTTTTCACCAGCATAACAAAGGAAGGATAAAGTGAAAAGACAGCTAGAATCCTGACCACCATTTGACTGATCATTTACTGTACCTTCATTTCCCACAATCTCATATATCCTCTGGTGCAGGGGTCTCCAACCTTGGCAACTTTAAGCCTGGAGGACTTCAACTCCCAGAATTCTGCGAGTTGAAGTCCGCCTGGCTTAAAGTTGCCAAGGTTGGATACCCCTGCTCTGGTGTGCTACAGATCTTTTGGTAATATTTTTGGGGGGAGGGGAGCTTCCTTTTCACACTGAAGGGAACTATGGTCAGATAAATGGATTGAAGTACAAATATGAACCATTTCATGAATGAGAATAAATAGCAAAAAAAAAAAAAATCCCTTTACCAAGTATGAGAAAGTCAATTTGATCCAGGTGAGAGTCATGGTTGCTTCTGCTCTGCAGGTCTGGACAGACTGTTATCAGTGAAGAACATGCTATTACCCAAACATTATCAATTCCTTCATCTCAGGAGCTCATTTTGTGGAGACTGCAGAAGAGTGAGACAGTTGCATAAACGACCCTAACTGCAGGACCTATCAAGAGTTTAACATAACCCAGCTGAAATATGGGGAGAGATTTGCAAAGCTGATTGACAGGGCAGAATGTTGCTCTTTATCAACAGTGCACACTAAGGCCTTTGGACCTCACCCCACCCAGAGTCTGTTTGGTTGGAAAAATCTGAAAAATTAAATAGGATCTGTTCTCAGGGTGACAGGTGAGGAGTTCAAAAAATTACCTGATAGTGAATGATTGGCCTAATTGTAATAGTACATAAGTTGTAGCAGACAAGACAGGATACAGATAGGTAGACATGGAATACCGGAGATCAGAAAATATGCATGTATTTCAATCCAAGTCTGACATTCAACATTAATAATGTTTTCTTATTTTCTTCATATGATAATATGGGGAAAATCTTCCCAAGCAATACCTGCTGTAGCCAAAATCACAAGTCTAGATTCTTTGAGAATTAGAATACTTCCACTGACTAGACCATTCTCTACAACTATAATCACACATGCTTCATTGCAACAATGTAATGCTTTTTTCATTGTCAGTCTCACAATATTTTATGTGCTTAAAAAGCATTAGGAAAATGTTGAGCTATAGGCCACTATACCTCTGTATGTAAACTGTGTGCCCCACTCCTTCAGGACAATCTTGTGGAGAAGTGTAGAAGCTTTGGCTGCCATCTTGCAAATACCTTTCTTCAGTGTACTGTTTGGTTTTACAAACATATCTTTAAAAATAGATTGCTTTTCAAAATATGTTGTTTACATTGCTTACATAATTCTAACTAGAAATGACTGGGATTTCATTGCATGAAGCAGTCCTATACTTTCTCAGTGGGACTTAAACAAGTTAGCTCATTTATGGTGTATTATGTCAACCTTACCAGGGTGACCAGACAGGAAAGAACAGCCGGATAAGCTAATAGATTTCTTTATTGGCCAAGTGAGATTGGACACACAAGGAATTTGTCTTGGTGCAAATGCTTTCAGTGTACATAAAAGAAAAGATAAATTTGTCAAGAATCATAAGGTACAACACTTAATGATAGTCATAGGGTACAATAAGCAATCAAATCATACTAGGAAACAGTCAATATAAATCGTATGGATACAAGTGACAAAGTTACAGCCATACAGTCACAAGTGGGAGGGGATGGGTGATAAGGAGTGATGAGAAGATTAATAGTAATAGTAGTGCAGACTTTATAAATAGTTGGACAGTGTTGAGGAAGTTATTTGTTTAGCAGAGTGATGGCTTTCGGGAAAAAACCTGTCCTTGTGTCTAGTTGTTCTGGTGTGCAGTGCTCTATAGCATTGTTTTGGGGTAGGAGTTTAAACAGTTTATGTCCGGGATGTGAGGGGTTTGTAAATATTTTTTACAGCCCTCTTTGACTCGTGCAGTATACAGGTCCTCGATTGAAGGCAGGTGGGTAGTAATTGTTTTTTCTGCAGTCCTAATTATCCTCTGAAGTCTGTGTCTGTCCTGTTGGGTTGCAGAACCAAACCAGACAGTTATAGAGGTGCAGATGATAGACTCACTGATTCCTCTGTAGAACTGTATCAGCAGCTCCTTGGGCAGTTTGAGCTTTCTGAGTTGGTGCAGAAAGAACATTCTTTGCTGTGCTTTTTTGATGACATTTTTGATGTTAGGTGTCCATTTTAGGTCTTGTGATATGTTAGAACCTAGAAATGTGAAGGTCTCTACTGTTGATACAGTGTTGTCTACTATTGTAAGAGGTGGTAGTATGGGAGGGTTTCTTCTAAAGTCTACCATTATTTCCATGGTTTCACCATTTCTACAGTTTTACAATAACGTAATTCTATGTTATTGTAAAGCTGCATTAACAGAATCTTCCAAGTCTGAAAATATAATTTTCCCAGTGTCACCTTTACAATCCCATAACTTAGGGAGGATCTTTCCCAAGTCTCTTGCACAGATAAATTATCTTACTTGTAGCTGTGGGCTATGTTCCCTTTTATCTGACCATTCTTTAGCAGCATCTTTGCCCTGGACTCCCAAGGTCATTCCCAAATACCATTACAGTTATAAGATCCACTGAGCTCAAAGCAATTAAAAGTGACATAACTGATTTGTGAGATAGGAAGTACAAAGCAATTAAAAGTGACATAACTGATTTGTGAGATAGGAAGTACGTGGTAAAAATATGCCTGATCAGCTGTGTATAAATTTGCACATTTCAATTCCATACCAGATTAAATAAAGCCTATCTTTTTCATGCAGCCAAATCTTTTTGTACTCTAGAACAAGTAAGATAATTTATCTGTGCAGCGGAATGCGTTCTTAATTGGAATAATGTAGATATAAATATAAAAAAGCAAATGACTATAGCTCAGTGGAAGAATATATGTTTTGGGGCAGAAGTCCCAGGTCCAGTCTCCACCATCTTCTAAAATCCTGAACAGCTGCTGTCTCTCCGAATCTCCATATTGTTGGTCAGTGTTTCCCAACTTGGACAGTTTTGAGATGTGTGGACTTCAACTTCCAGAATTCATAGCAATGGTCATGCTGGCTGGGGAATTCTGGGAATTTAAGTCCATGCCTCTTAAAGTTGCCCAGATTGGGAAACCATGAGCTAGATGAGTAAGTTATCTAAGCATAAGGCAACTTCCTGCTTTTTTTAGTGTTGTGAATGAAATAACTCCTCAAAATTCATAATTATTGTTTCCTACAGATTTAAAGACATAGTGGAGAAGAGAGGAAAATAATAGGACATTCTCTTTCTTTGAACTAGGGATCAAAGCTTGGTGAGGGTGCACATGCTTTGCATATTAAAAGCATTGGGTTCAGTCCTTGGCATGTCCAGTGAAAAGGAAAAAGCCAGGAACAGACGTAAATGGCGGAGAAGCAAGAATAGTGTGAAGACCCTGGAGAATTGCTGTAGGAAGAGTAACTAATTGAACTAAATAATCAGATAATCTGATACAAAGGTATTTGCTTTGTTGATGTAAAGATTCTGTTAGTTGATATCTGTGTACTTAGAATGGGAATGGGGAATTTTCCTAGCCCTGGAAAGAACCCACCAGTGCTGGGAAATTGATATCTTTCTGCATCTTTCTGCATAAGAATAAAGACAAAAATGGGATAAAGGTTTGGCAGCAGAACTAGTTAATCCTGAAATAACGATATGTGGGAATATTCCTCCAGGGAAGCTAAATTGCATCTGCAGAGATATACTCCAGAAGTTAGTAAAACTTGAACCATCCAAAGCTTCCCAGGAACATTTAGTACAAAGGACATTAGTGTCAGAGAGGGCAGCCAATATACAGCTTAGACTCTCTTCATTTTAAGAACAAGCTTCACTAAGCACAAACTAGTTGGAAGTGATACATCAAAATTTCCAAATTCTCCAATACATGATGGAAAATATGGTAGTGCAATTTTGGTGCGGTTTGATTCAAGTGGTTCTATACCCAACCAGAAACAAAAATCCAATGTAGGACTAATATAATTTTCTTGACCCAAGAGAAAATTCTGATCTTATCAATGTGTTGATGCCTTGCAACATGAGATTGCTGTCTGGAGAAGTGAGATTGTTATGCGATAAGCAGCAGCAACATGCCTTGAAGGATGGCCGCACCTTTCTTCAAAGAGGACTTGGCAAATTATTTTGATCAATCTATAATGCAACTGCTTTATTCTAATTCCTTTTTCTAGACCTTCATACTTATTTTGGAAAATCCTGGATTTTCTAGTGGTTCACGATATGTTCCCCAAGATTTTTGAACATCAACTTTGGCCATCTTTCATAATCATGTAGAGCCACAGAAGAGCACTGAATGTATTTATGGAGCACTTTCAGGCTGTCAGGGGCAATATTCAAACCAGTTTTACATGTGAACCAACACAGGCTATGCTAAAATATACCCCAGATTTTCTTTTATAGAGAGAGGCCACTGTATAGAAGAGATTCTTTGAACTTTTTAAAAATCGCATCTCAAGGATAGTATACCAGCTGAGCAAAAATCTCCTTATTGTTTGTTTAGCGAGTACTGCACTGCGTTTATCAGGCATGATTCAAAATAGCAGGCTAATCCAGCAGAACAGGAAAAACTCTGAATTGCATAATACAACTGGTAGACACCAGCCATCTTTAGCTTTCCTAGAGATGTACTACAGCCTCCTGATTGTACAGTTCTGCAAACAAAGTACAACAACAAAGATGTTAAAAAAACAAAGTAGGGATAGCATACTTGTGCCCAGCATATAGACGTATGAAGGACAATCTGCACAGTAAAGTGTGCTATACTGGGGCATTTCCTATATCAGGGACTCCTGAAAACTTGCCTATACAGGAATAATGTTCCAGAGACCAAAGACAGACAATTGCCATCTAAATTTCCATAATGCATTGGAGGCATGATTAGAAATTATAGTGACAGCTTCGAGTACATGGAGATTCAGAGAGACAGCAGCTGTCCAGGATTGTAGGGGATGTTGGAGACGATCTTGGACTTTTGCACAAAGACATATATTCTTCCACTGAGCTATCGCCATTCGCTTTTTAAAGTTATCTACATCATTCCAATTAAAAACTCATTGAAATGCACAGATATCTTGTTCTAGAGATCAAAATGATTTGGGTGCATGTAAAAAATAGACGCATCAATCAGAGATTTTTATGGGTGAAAAAGTAGATGGCAGACTTGTCAAAATGATATCACAACACCTTTGGATAGAACCAGGCAGGTATCAGTGGTAGATTTGTAGAGAGAAACCAACTGTCCAAAAATTATAAGCTGATAGTTTTTTTAAATCTTTCACAGCACAATTCAAGTAGTTATGGGACTGATTCTCTGGAACCATATTCAGACTGAGAAAGTTTACTTTTTATTACTTAGTTTAAAAGGGTGATATGTTTTTTGCAAATAAAATTGAGTTGATGGAATGATTTGAAAACCTTACATTGAATATTATTTTTATAATTATAATTATTCGTATGTTCAGAAAAAGATCTGTGCAAACCATTCAGAAGGATTTCACAGCCAAATGATAGTTCTTGCAAAATCTCTGCACTTCTCCCCTTTTTCTGATCTGAGCAAACTGGTCATTGCTGTGAACTTATATTTAGATTTTCAAACCAAACAAGAGCTATTTAGGATACAAACTGATTTTCCTTCCTGATTAAACAAACATCTGCTGCTGGCCCCCGAAATTCACTATTCACAAATATTTGAACAAAACAGAACAGCCAACTGATGAGAGAAACAGAAACTGGTACACAAATATTTTAGCATACCAAGCCCATGTTCTTGTGCTATTTTTTAAAAGAATCCCATGGTCAGACATGAGTTTTCCAGTTATATTGTGACAATATTCAAGAAAAAGGAGCCAAAAATTCTATTTACAATGATCTTGAGGGTTCCTACGCTAGTTACACCAACATTTTGTAGCGTATAACTGATTACTACCACATTTTTTAAAATTTATCAATTATTGTAGCACATTATCTGGGTTCAGAATACCCCAGTGACTGCTTGGGAGTTGAAAACTTCAACAGAGCACCTGCTTTCAGAGTTTAAGCAAGTAGTTGGCAACATCTGTGCTTTTCTGTATTAACTGTGGAAGTCCCCTTTCACCAAAAAGAAACATCATGTTCTTCTTCCTGTTGTGAATCAAGCAAAGTCTGATCTATTTCAATAGTCTTTTACAGTTTAATGTCTCCATGTGTTTAATGGAATGACATATTTGCATAGAGGAAAGAGTCTTTTAGGCTATCTAATAAAGCTTGATGTAGCAAATCCAGGTTTAGAGATTCTGAAATAAATGGCTTTGCAAAAAAAACAAAAACCTAATAATGTTTTTGTTGAACGTCCTCCAATGAAAATTGACCAGCCTTCCAGATACTTGGTTTTACTAGTAAACTGCTCCAACATCAAAAAAGATCTTCCACTAATGTTCAAAATCAATGTTCCCATAGCAAATCTTAAACAGCCCTTGGGCAAGGTATTCTTCGTTTGTCTCTTGAATCCACCTCTATTTTGACATTACCATATTGTACATTTGTTTCCTCCCTTTTCCTTGGTCCAATAACCCAACTGAGAAGGGCAGGAAGAAACAATTCTATTATATTTTGCAGATGTATTCAAATAAATAAACTGTGCAAGGAAGTCCAAAAAGAAGTCCAGCAGAACTTAAGGTCTCCAAAGATTATTGGGACTTAGAAGATGTCTAATAAAGCTTATCATTAACACACTTCTACCAGAGACTGTCATTAGTCAAAATGTCTGTATTTTACTCAGATTCTAGCTATAATTATCAAGTGCCATGTTGGTTGAAAGGTGGGATCTTTGAGGCTCACTGAACTTGGTTATTGGTGCTCACTGACCTTGGTTATTTTCTTGCAGATGTTTCATTACCCAACTAGGTAACATTATCAGTGCTTAAAAGGAAGCGGGGTTTGCTCTCTGTTTACATACAAAGGTTTACCCTTCCAATGGTGGTGGTAGTATTCTTGGTGGGTCCTTGATTAGGTATATTGTTATGCTAGAGCAGGGGTGTTAAACTCACGTCGTCACAGGAGCATCACGTGATGTATCGGTACTTTTCCCCCCTTCGCCAAACTGGGCGTGGGTGTGGCCAATGTATGATGCATCTGGCCCGAGGGCCAGGAGTTTGACAGCCCTGTTCTAGAGAATCCCTGAAAGTCTGGCATTTAGACAAATCAACCATCAACACAGACACATAGAAATAAACATCTACTCATTATTCAAAAGAGACAATCAAAAAGCTGCATCTCCCTGCCAGCAATCAACATCCAGATAAGCAAAGATTAAAATTAAGATTAATACTAGTCCAACAGACAAACTTTAAATAATACAGTATCTTGACAGACTTGAACATTGAGCGCTATCTAACAAAATGAAATTTAATGGTGAAAAAGTAAGGTTCTACATTTAGGCAAGAAAAATTAAATGTACAGATACAGTAGTAGTACTGTAACTGTGAGAAGGATCTCAGAGTCCTAGTGGACAACCATTTAAATATGAGCCAGCAGTGTGCAGCTGCTGCCACAAAAGCCAACACAGTTCTAGGCTTCATAAACAGAAGGATAGAATCAAGATCACATGAAATGTTAATGCCACTTTATAATGCCTTGGTAAGGCCACACGTGGAATACTGCATTCAGTTTTGATCACCACAATGTAAAAAAGATGTTGACACTCTAGAAGGAGTGCAGAGAAGAGCAACAAAGATGATTAGGGGACTGGAGGCTAAAACATATGAAGAATAGTTACAGGAACTGGGTATGTCTAGTCTAATGAAAAGAAGGACTAGGGGAGACATGATAGTAGTATTCCAATATCTCAGGGGCTGCCACAAAGAAGAGGGAGTCAAGCTTTTCTCCAAAGCACCTAAGGGCAGGACAAGAAGCAATGAGTTGAAACTAATCAATGAGAGAAGCAACTTAGAACGAAGGAGAAATTTCCTGACCGTTAGAACAATTAATCAGTGGAACAACTTGCCTCCAGAAGTTGTGAATTCTCCAATACTGGAAGTTTTTAAAAAGATGTTGGATAACCATTTGTCTGAAGTGGTGTAGGGTTTCCTGCCTAGGCAGGGGGTTGGACTAGAAGACCTCCAAGGATGTGCTTGGCTGTGTGTGCAGTCACTTTGATTTGTGGGCATCAGTAGAGTAACTGGGGACAGCCGTTGAACCAACCATGCAAGCTCTGCAAAAGATATGGCTGCTTTCAAACTTTCAGAAGAGGCTCTTTGCTCATGTTACACATGTCCTCCCCTTTTGAATGCTTCATGTCGCCTAATGGCAAATGCAGAAAACCAATCCAAACAAAGTAAGTCAGCGATCCATATCCTGAATCATCAGAGATGCCTTTTGGATTTACTTTAGGGTTATTGTGACTTTCTATCATACACAGATCCTCCTAGGATTTATCAGCTTCGTTCGGTGTAGTGATATCCAGGAAAAGTATCAGCAGAGCAAGTTATCAACTTAACTCAGTTAATCAAAACTATAGTGTAGAACAGGGGTCCCCAAACTTGCAACTTTAAGACTTGTGGACTTCAACTTCCAGAATTTTCCAGCCAGCATAGCCTTTCTATTTGTATTTTTTCCCTCACACCATTGGGATGTTAATGTCAAATAGAGCCACATGTTACAGTGAAGAAGGGAATCTTGTCATGCCAATGAGGGACAAGCACAATGTAGTAACACAAATCTCTTTGCCCTGGTTACTATCTCTTAAGCAATAGCATCAACCTTCCTGTCAAATGATGCTAATCTTTTAAAATACTAACATTTTTCTCCTGCCATCTTACTTCAAATGTGTTCTCTTCTTTAAAGAGTTCATTATAGATAACTCTCAGCCAATCATTGAATCTGTCTTTTTTTCTTGAACAAAAGGCTGATAGTCTCAGGAATGGAAAAAGAGAAGATATAGCCACTTGCTCTTTGTAGAGACACATTCAGTTACTGATGTTGGATCTCCTAACCTATCTTCCTTTCAGGCCCATTTAAGCAGCCTCCAAGACGCCTTCTGCTCACAACATTCCAGCCTGCATTCCTTGGGGAATGAAGAAACTATCTCTGAGGTTCAAAAGCCTTGAGGGGAATGTCATTCAGGCTTTTTAGGGTCTTTTAACTAGGGATGTTTAGATTGGTCTAATGCCAATTTACATAAATGTTGCAGGTTTTAGATATTACTCCTCTTGGTTGATAATTAGAGCAACTTGTCTTTGTTCTCATATATATTGTCCCTCTGAAATACGGAGTTTTGCAACTTTCTCCCATATGTGCTTTAAAAATTCCACCTTTTTCTGAGGAATAATAATCAAATTTGGCTTCTATTCAAGGAAATCAGTAAGCAAAAGGAATATATTACTGCAGGTGTGATCATAGAACTTTCCAAGAGCCAGGGACTTTCACAGTCCAAGTTATTTACACTGGAAGAAACTGAACTCAGATCCGAAATGGAGCAGATTCCCTTGTTTCATGATGCTGAATTTGGTTCGTTTGCTGAGATTAAAGGTATTAGCAGCCTCTCTAGATAGACACTAACTGTGTAACAAACTTAGCAGTTGTTAAGTCTAATGAAAACACATGCTCGGAAGATGCACTGTATATTATTTTGTATCCAGAGGATTTTATTTTCATTGAATATTACTGCATAATCCATTAAAATTTCAGTTGAGAGAAATAAAACAAATAAAAGCCAAGTTTCTTTCTTTTAGAAAGGTGGAGCTTCTGGAAGGTGGAACACATGGGGAGTTGCTGTATGAAGTTTTTTTTAATTAACATTTTTATCAGATTATAGAATAAAATACAAAGCTAAAATACAAAAATATGAAAGCAAATATTAGGACACAGTGAGGAGGAAAAGGGGAAAGAAAAGTGAGGGTGGGAGGGAGGAAAGAAAAAAGCATTGACTTCCGACTTTCCCTGTTGCAGTAGAATAAAGCATCAACATCGAACCTCAACTTTTTACTTTTCCCAAACAATATAAAACTAGCCATTTCTATAACAACAAATCAATCTGTAGTTTTTTGAAGTTTTGAAACACTTGCTACAAAGTCAGTTTTAGGTTTTATATTTATTTATTGGATTTCTTAAGGCTGCCCAACTCCAGGAAGACTTGGGATTGCTTACAATATGCCCAATACATAGGTTAAAAACACAATTTAAAATATATCACTGCCTGAACTAAAACAGCATGCAAGAAAACCTCAGTGTCAGATTTCTCCACATAGACTCTAACCCCGTAACAAGAAGCCCTGTTTCTGCTTGTGTCATTTGACAACTGAAGCATCTGAGCTGGACTCTACAGTATAGCCATGGAAAGCACAGCAAGTCAGCCTATTACCTGCCTCGTGCTATATAACCTACCTTCTTTCATGACAGAAACTTCAGACTTTATCTAGTTCAGATGCAGTTATAAGCAGTCTGTTGAAGCTGGGTGAAGTAGGCTTCATTCTGTATTTGCAGCCTAATTCAAAGGAATTGCCAATTCAGAATGTAAAACATAAAATGTTAGATTAGCAGTTAAAAGTGGCTTGCTTGAGAGAGTGAGCATGTGTGTGAGTGTCTTACTGGTGCTGTTTCTCCCCAAGAGGACATATAAATATCTGGTGAAATTGCTCTGTAAGTGATTGTAGATTTAGATATTTAATTTACTCGGTTGTACTTTACTTTTTGGGGATGAATTCTGGTTTTATAATTTTTTACAAACTGCTAAGGTGACTTTGATAGGAAGCATGTAAAATATAAAAAAATAGGGAAAATAAGGGCAACCTGATAGTTTCTTTTACGCAGGACTAAAACTCTATAATTTACCCTCATTTTTGTATGTTGTTTCTTGTTCTCTTAATAAGATTTGTGCACCTAGCCTCCTCATGAAAAATAAACTCAGTTTTATTGGAAAATCATTTGTTTGGTTCTTGCATTTTCTTCCTTCCCTGTGATGTCTTAGGCTTGGCTTTACCTACTAGATGAAGAAGGCCTTGTCAAAGAATCATGGGATAATCTGTGACATATTGAGCAATATTGGTTGGGTCTCCAAATTCTGCTTTTATTGGGGGGGGGTTTCTAGTTTTTATTATTGTGAGCCACCCAAAGTGATGGTGCATAATATGAACAGAAATATAATTCAACAAACAAATACATAAATAAAATTGCTTAGGAATAATAGAGTGCCTTTCAAGAGGCACAGAGAGGTAGAAACTTACATTACCATAACATTTTAATTATTTTTTAAGGCAAATAACCTGCCTAGTTATGTTGCAGGATGACTGTCCACCCTGTACACTCTGACGGTATCCTCAGTGTAAAACTGGATTTCATTTAGGGTGCTCTGGGATATTCAGAGCTTGGAGTCATAATTAGTATATTGTAGCCTGTCATTTTTGTTAACATGCTGGTTGTTGCTACTGCTACTGCTACTGCAAATTCTTTGAAGATGATCTCACGCAATTTGCAATCCTTTGGAGGGCAGGTGCATCTTTTCCAGCTTCCACACGTATACTCAAATGTAAAATCTGGGCTTGAAGGATTTTTAAATTCAGAATTTGATTTTCAGTCGAGCTCCAAAGACCGCTGCTTTTATTCCAGCCAGGACAGCAGGATATTCAGCATCCTGGGGAGAAGACTGATCAGCAGTCACGGCAGCTACAGGCAGCTTCCCAACTATTTATATCGAGTCTCTCCCCCTCCTCCATAGAAAGATCTCTTTTGAAAGCAGTTCAAAGATTCATTTGGTGTTTCGTCACTGGGCATCTGTGACAGAACATGATGGCTGAATCAGGAGCTTGTTTCCAGGGTCTTCCAGAGCTACAGCACAAAAGCTGATGGCTTCCTATATTATGCTAGAAGCTGTCTTTCAAAGCCAAGGAAGAGGCATAGGATGGTCTTTAGTCTCTCAATCAAGGACTCCCTTTTCAATATCCAACCTGGTACATTCCAAAAGGACAAACTATGAAGTGCAACCCTGCAATAGCTTGGATAGTCAGATGCTTGAGGAAATCTGCTTCCCTTAATTTCATCGTTCCTTTTGCCATGTGTGAAAGAAATGACAAAAGAATGCCAGCTTTCTCTTGTTTTTTTCCCCTTCAATGGGTCCTGCCACCTTTAAAAAAAAAAAAAAGCACAGGCAGTGAATAGTATTCACAAATGCAGGAATGTAGGATTTTTGATAGATAGATGATGATATAGATAAATGATAGATTTTATATAGATGACAGAGATGATGGGGGGTGGGGGTGGGAAAAGAGAGAGAGAGAGACAGACAGACAGACAATTTTGTTTGAGTTTGGAAGCTAGGCAGAATCAGGTCTGACCAGGAATATCAGAATAGCAGGCTGAATTAGGAATTTGGAAAAAAAAATCTCAGGAGGCAACAGCGAACTAAATCTGCATTGCTGTGTCACTTATTTGAAGGGGACTTTAGTTCTTTCAAAAAGCTTGAATTATGGAACTGTAGATGTTCATTCTCAGTAGTAGAAACTTGTAGTAACATCTGGAATCTCCTTTGTGAGATGGCAATAAACTTGCATCACCTTCCTGCAATTTGGCAGATTATCTGAGCATCAGCCTTACTTTTAGGCATTTCTCCTTATGCATTTCCTGTAGGGACTCTCTTTGGCTACGCTAAATAAACTGGACAAAATCAACAAAACAAAATATACAAAAATTTCATATTACCTTTTTTTTTACTGTAATCCCAGCCTTTAGGTTTGTTTATGGTCTATTGCACAGGTAGACCTAGAAAAAACATGGTTTACATTTAAAGTTAAAAGTACTATATGTAGGTTGCTTAAATGAACTAGGAAGGGAGTCATGTTATGCTCTGAAAAATGAAGAGTTTCTGCCTTTTGAGACATGGACAGAACATGATCACACACTTGTACCTTGCTGGCTGGCAGTTAGAACAGGCTTGTGTGGGAAATGGAAGAAATATTTTGATAGTTTGACTTGAATAGTAAACGATGAACAATTTTGAATTTGTCCATCTACCTATAAGGAACCAGGACCAGAATGGGTGAATATTATAGATAATGCAAATTCTTACTTCTGGAAACTTGCTTGCTGATTTTTCACCATTTATATGTATGAACTTGTCATCATTCAATTCATTCTTTTAAGCATATCTTAATGTTGATACAATAATTTTAGAGCCACACACATTAGCATATCATTCAGTCTAATAAAACAGCTTTATCTACATACACATTCATATCCCTAACCAATACGCTTTAACATTGTCACAAGTATTCGCTTATTATTCATTCATAAATAAATTTAATAGTGAGGGGGACATCCTTATCTTCAGTGTTGAAATATTTATTAAATATTCCATTTAGTCCAATGCATGCTTTATTTCTATCATACACTACACACATTCAGTACCAACATTTCAGTTCCACATTCAAGTGAAAAAGTCTGTAAATCAAGCTTATTCACATTTTCCATACACTTTGTGCATGAAAAATGTATAATATGCTTTGTCACACTCCTGCAATCTTTAGGGACCAGCAGAAGAGCAACATTCTGTTTTGCACACCCCCTGCCTGACATAAAGCTGTATTGCAGCCCCAAAGTTTGCTTTGCTCTTTCATCTTCTCCCAAATGGAATTTTGCCAAACATCTTCCCAGGTGAATTTTACTAATTAGCCCCCCTGTTGTTTTTAAATTCACTCTTACTACTTTTCTGTTTGCATACAAAAACAATTATAGCACTTTTCCAATGATCGGGCACAGCTGCAATCTTCACTTTAAAGAAATTGTACAGGCACTCCATAAACAAACTACATCCCTATTTCAATGTTTCTCCAGTTATGCCATCTGCATTTTCTAATAACAGCTTCATACATCAACACTGTTATTTATTGATTCCTTTCACACCATGTTAAAGACAACAGCCTGGTTTTTGTTATCTGTCTCCTTCACTTCCAGGTTCATCCGGCAGTTTCAGTTTGCCTGCTTTGTCTAATATCTACTTCAGCGGCATATGTGTGAGGATATCAAATTATTTGTCCCTGACAACATGCATAAACCTCTATCACTACTGCTAAAGGCTAAAAATGAACAGTTCAAGTAAGCATAAGTTGAGATCAAAACTCAAACTAGCACCATAACCCCTGTTGGTGTGTTCAGGAATTATTACAGGTAGTCCTTGACTTATATTCTTTTAGTGAGTGTTCAGGTTACAACAGCACTGAAAAAGTGGTTATGATTGTCTCTCACACTTATGATTGTCTCTCACACTCTCTCACATTCCCATAATTACACGATCAAAATTTGGGCGCTTGGCAACTAGCATGTACTCACAACAGTTGCAGCATCCTGGGGTCCTGGCAGCATCATTTGTGACCTTCCCAGCTGCCTTCCAACAAACATAATCAATGGGAAAGCTGGATTCATTTTTCAACAGTCCAATTCACGTAATATCCATGGCAAAATTGTTGTAAAAATTGAGTGTGCCTCACTTAACAATTGCCTTGCTTAGCGTTGGAAATTCTGATCTCAGTTGTAGATGTACTTTAAGTCAAGAGCTACCTGAAAAAGCCTTGAGAGAACAAGCTCAGGGAGTATAGTAAGTGAAATATACTGTATTTTGACCATACTATTGCCAGGCCTATGTGGATGGTTTTCATTTGAGTCACAATTGCCTCACAATTGCCTCAGGCAATTTTAATTCAAGTGGAAGCTAGATCCTGTAGTTATCGATTTTAATAGCTATTCCTTCATTCAGAAGAGTAGAATGGACTCAGTGGCCTAAATCCAATCCAGTCGTCCAATCCAATCCCACCTCTGTGATGTCTCCAATTTCAATTTCATCATTTTGTCCTTTTTAAAAGCTCTCATGACAGAAGGCTTTCCCAGATATTGAGGACAAGAAGGCCAGACTTTGTCCTAGTGACACATCTCAAGGTCTTCCATTCTTCTACTTCCAGCTTCTGGTTATTTAAGGAGAAAATTTATGGCTAGGCTTAGCTTTTGCCTTGAAATGATAGAGTTCTAAGGAAAATGCATGGAATCTTTTTTTACAAGCAAGGATAGGGTGTTGGTGGTAGGTAGGCACAAGAGGAATAATACTACTATAGTTGTTCTATGTCTATTTTTGAATCGCCATTTAGCTATAATCTCCACCCCTTTATTGGGTTGAGCACCCAGTTATGTGTGTGAAATAAATTATCCCAGAAATGGCTGCTCAAATTTTACATAAAATAAATGCAGCACAATTCCAGAATGTGACAAAATTCAAACCCTCTAAAAAACATGAAGATGCTTTAATTGTCAATTAAAAGCTAGCTGATGAGCATTATGCTTCTTAAAAGTAGGCTGATGCTCACTTTCAGTCAATGACGTCAGAATCTTTTCAGTACAGGTTAAGCTTCATTAACATTTGAGTGTGACCAACACCAGGAAGTTCTAGGCTACAGGCAATAATGGAAAGTTGGAGGGGGAAAAAATCTGGAACCAATTCTATACAGTATTGGATGTGTCCATATAGACACCAAGAATCAGGTTCATCTCAGAAGGAACTTTATCTTTAATGTCTGAATCAGTAATTTCCATTTTAATTTGTTTAGTGTATGGCATACATGGACTTGCAATATATATTAACATTTCATATAGATTAATAAAACAGAATAAAATATAAATGTTAAAAGATCTATATTCAAATAGCAATGTCTAGGACATCCAACCATTAAAATGTAGCATCATTTATATGAAAAAAAAAATCAGAAACTGGACTGGTATATAGTACCCTAAACTTACAGCCAGTTATTACGTGGGCTTTTAATGGGTATCGACTATGCACTTGGAAATATATTTTAAACACCTGCAGATGAGATCTGTACATTTCTAAACTGTGAATGAGCCAATTCAGAAATATGCAGATTTATACCACACATGTTAAGGATGCTGGCTGCAACAAGATGATTCCCCACATCCACCATTCTTATAAAGGTCAACTTCATGTTTTGTTCAGCATGGTCACCATTTCCATAATGCAGCCAAAAGAGACTTGTGGCTCACATAAATACCAAGCAGAGCTTCAATTGCACTCTTGCAGCTGCTGCCTTGATTTCTGTTTGTCATACCCTGCAAATGTTCCTGGTCCTCAGGGGTTCTGTGGCACTCCTGAGAAATGAGTCCTGTTTCCTCATTTCTTTCATATATCCCTTAATCAGGCACATAGGAATGCCACTTCTGCAACTGACATGGTAACTTCCCTTCCATCGTTAACCAATGTCTGTGGGAGAAAGTTAAAAGAATATGCACCCTTCTCTATATCGGCACTGCATCCTATTCCACTTAGTCTCTTTCCTCACTGTTCTTCCAAATATCTATAACATCCATTGCTGCACAAGTTTAAAACCAAATACAGTTTCTACTCAGCAACTCACGATTTAAAAGATAGGACATGAAAGGCAAAAAGGGAGTCAAAGAGATCCTGCCCACAAAGCTAAGATAGCTTATTGCTCTGTGTAAAAAAACATAGCGATATACTTCAAGGCTTTTAAAGAGGGCAATGGCTGGAATTTGGTAAGATTAAGATGCTGGCCGTCTCTCCAGTTTTAAAACAGATAAGCTGAGGAGTGAGTTGGCAGGATTTAATGGCAAATGATTGGTAGGCTTCTGGAAGATAACCCGATTTCTGTCAGGAGAGTTAACAAGGCAGCTGTTACCTTACCCCAAATCGTCTTCTGGAGAGCTTTATAGCTGAATGAGCTCACTTGCTTGACTTGCTTATGGTCTTGCTCTGTGAACATCCATATGTCAGAATGAAATTGAGCAGATTTGGAAACTCTGGGTCTAAAAGTCACGAGGACTTGTTATTAAATCTACATTAAATATGTCAGTAAAGTTATGCCTTTTTTCACATACTTTCTTCAACAATATGTTTTCCATTATTTTATAAGGTACAAATTGCCACCTTATTTAGGGATACAAGTTTAGCTTAGAAGCTTAGGATAACAGAGTTGGAAGGGACCTTGGAGGTCTTCTAGTCCAACCCCCTGCTCAGGCAGGAAACCCTACACCATTTCAGACAAATAGTTGTCCAATCTCTTCCTAAAACCTTCCAGTGTTGGAGAATTCACAACTTCTGGAGGCAAGCTGTTCCACTGGTTAACCCTAACTGTCAGGGAATTCCTCCTTAGTTCTAGGTTGCTTCTCTCCTTGATTAGTTTCCATCCATTGCTTCTTGTCCTGCCCTCTGGTGCTTTGGAAAACTCTCTTTGACTCTCTTTTCTTTGTGGCAACCCCTGAGATATAGGAACACTGCTATCATGTCATCCCTTCTTTTCATTAAATTAGACATGCCCAATTCCAGCAACTGGTCCTTATATGTTTTAGCCTTCAGTTCCTTAATAATCTTTGTTGCTCTTCTCTGCACACTTTCTAGAGTCTCAACATCTTTTTTACATCATGGTGGCCAAAACCAGATGAAATATTCCAAGTGTGGTTTAAAAATATCGAGGAAGGAGGCAATGACATACCACTTTTCTACTGTTGCCAAATCAATGGAATGGAATCTGTCCATGTGACGACCAGGAGTTAAGCTTTAGTTGAAGTTCTTTTTACCTTTTATAGGAGTAGGAATTCTGTGTCAGGGAGTTGTAATGGGTCTCTTAAAGAGTTATGTTCTTCATGAATAGTCCCTATTATATCTGCTTGAGAAAATCTTCATTCTCAATTGAAACCACTTATGAAAACTGCAAAACATTTTTAACATCATAGTATTTATTAGCTTCTGAAACAGTACACATTCACATACTTGAGAATACAGTACATTTGGCACAGTAATAATGGCTACAGTGAAATAACCCTAATGAATGGCAAGAGATTTAAATTACAACTGTAGGAAAAAGTCTGTACAAAGAAAATCTCACAATCGAAGAAAAAAAATGAAAACAAAGCAAAAATACTACCTGGTCCTGTAACACTCAGTAAATTTCATATTTTTCCCCAGAACTATTCTCCACTAAATTTCAAATTTTAAAAAGCCTTTCTAGAGAGACAGAAGTAGTTTTATTGTAGAGGGAGAGGTAATATTGTCCCCATGGACAGTGACTTCCAAAAAACAAAGCAAGAAAAAGTGGTCTGCTGTGATTTCTTTCCATTTTTCCATTTGGCATTTCGCACACTTTTTATGCATCCTTCTTATCGTTCCAAAAATTCAAGGGCAAAGCTTTAAAAAAGGAAAAACTTTTACTCACTTGCTAATTTTTTGAAAGTTTGAGAAAAATGAGGAAACTGCTGAACGGAATGGTTCAGGAACAGAATTCACCTATATGCTGATGGCAGCAAGGGGTTTTGCACACAAGCAAACTGCTTCAGCTCTGTTGGCTTTTAGTGCAGCTAGTGCCATGCCTCCTCTTTAGTGGCCTTGCATGCTGATAGATTCACCCATTTCCATTAAAAAAATAATAATCCAGACATTAACCTAGATAATTCAATATACATTCAGGTTCAGGTATCATGATACAGCCTGAGATACATCTGTTGGCCACATACCTGCCATGGGCAAAATCCATCAAAGTTTAATTGCATGGGTTTCTATTGCAGGATCAAGGTGGACTTCAGGATTACAGCTGAAATATCTTTGCATGCCAAAACATTAATTTTTTTTCCTATTCAGCATCCTAGAGAGAGAAATGCAGGAACTGCAGGAATGTTTGTCAGAAATCGTGCATGCCAGGAAAGGAAAGTCATATACTCCACAATTTTGCTTACAGAAGCTTTGTGGAATGCATGTTTTAGTCTCTTATAAAGAACCACTAATCTCCATTTTGTATAAAGACCTTGCATGCCATGCAAACAAGACTGCACTGGACAATGATTCTGCAGTTTAGCCAACCTACAAACAGTTTTGGGAAGCCTTTTGCAATTTCCAAAGTTTTTATTCACCTATGAAAAACACTGCTTAGCTTTGTTCATTTTTGCACTGGATGAACTTCATAAGAAGTTAACTTCATAAGAAAAATATACAGAACAGGTATGACACTCCAAAAACTAAAGGGCATTTTTACACTCTTTCCCTCTAAAATGAAAATTCAATGAGATGATGCATCCTTTGTGACATTGCTGTGCTTTCGCTCTAGAAGCCAGAGGGTGAGGAGATGGGGTTTCTTCCCCCTTCCCCCCAGCCCCTTAGTTTTGATTAAAAATAAAATAAATTATTTAACAATGTTTGATACTTTATTACTTTGGTAAGCCAGACAACACATGACTTGGTATAGCATATTTAATATTCTGAAATCCTCATGAATACATACATATATGTATATATATTTATATATAATAATAATAATTACACCTGAGTTTAAAAAAAAACCACAACATAAGGAAATTAAGTGTCTTTGTCACCAAATGTGGCTCTGAACAGCCGTACATAAAACTGATGTAACCTAATCTGTCCCTTTATAAAGATGACTTGCGTCACCTGTTCAAGCTACTTTGAGGCCTGGAAATTGCTCCATGAGGCTTCTTGCGACATTATGCAAAGTCACAGGCCACATGGGAGAAGTCCACAATGGGTGCCTTTTCTGGAAATTGGGGTATAGTGTCTATATGCTATGGATTGTATGCCCGGAGGCAATCCTGCTTGAATTGGTGGGATCCTCTGGACTCATCTGAAGGCACCAGTCTGCAGCAATTGGACCAATTTTATCCAAGTCTAGCTCTTTGTAATTTACCACATGACAGTTTATATGACAGATTATCCTTGCTCAAACTGCTGACAAAGCATTTTTTAAGAGGGGCTTCAGAGCAGGCTCCTGTAGCTGTCCATGGATACCCAGTTCAGATGCTGTTCCTATCTACTAGCATGGAAGGACACTTTTGATAGGCAGGAGGTTCTACATTCTCTGATGAAGAAACCTTTCTGCAACAATTTTCTTCTCATAGAGATCACATGAGATGGGGCATGTGTCTGAAAGATGTGCTTTGGTCAATAGTGGTTGCTTTCCCCCCCTCTCCCCGCTCTCTCTACCATTCCATATACAGTTTAAGAGAACTATACAGGAGAATCAGTACAGCTTAATATAAGTTTACATCGGTCCTATAGCGAAAAAAAGAGAGGGAAATTCATCTTTGACAATAACTTGAACCAATACACAAACAGAGTATTGCACATGGACATAATCATAATTATTCTTTCATAGGCTAATTTTAATAATATGCCTGAACATGCAGCAGTTGATACCTCTATATTCATTGAGTCCCACAGGCCTTGCAATAAACATCTATATACAAATCTCACTTGCACAGAGAGAGAGAGAGAGAGAGAGAGAGAAAGAGGGGGGGGGGAGAGGGAGGGAGAGAAAGAGAGAAAAGAAGAAAAGAAGAAAGGAAAAGTTAGGAAAATGCTTGATGACTGCCGCTCTATCTCCCCATATCCAAAAGTCAGGCTCCATAGCCAATACACTTTATGCATAGACAATGCACTTTATTAATATTTTTTTTCAGAGAAAAAAGGCATATACCATAATTAGGAATGGTCAAATAACAAGTGTTAAATGACTAAGGAAGTGTTCAGAAGAAAATTACAACCAATTCAAACTTTTATGTAAATTTTATAATAAAGTGTCTATGGGGCTTCACTTTTGGTACACCCTGTATGTAAGTGTGCGTGTATGTTTGTGTGTGTGTGTATATGAAAAATCCAAGTGCAACAAATAAAAAGGATTCCCTTAATTGCTCATTCAGTATATATATATATATACCTCAAGAAAACATATATATATATATATATATATATATATATATATATATATATATATATATATATATATATATATATATATATATATATATATATATATATACACATACACACACACATACATGTATATATATATGTGTGTGTGTATATATATGTGTGTGTGTGTGTGTGTGTGTGTGTGTATGATACATGTTGTACAAACACGCATGTCCACACTTACATATACAAAAATGCAGTATTCCCAGAAATATGAGTAAATAACATTATCAGCATATCTACAAGCGGTAACTTCACATTTCTTTCTTAATGTATTTTCCACATGAGTTACCAGTTTGTCATGATTACACAAGAAATCCATTTACAACCTTCAACAATGTCAGTTTTTGAATCTTGATCTTAATCTCTCCCTCCTTTTTCATTTCGTGAATGGTTTTGCTTTGCTTTGTGGCTTTCCTGTTGACCACAGTTATCACATCAGTTCTTTCAAAGCTTTTCACAACCAAACAGTAGTACTACTGGGCTGACCCACAGTACAGTAGTATCGCATTCCAGGATCTCCTTCTCCAGCCCTCTGCTGTTGGCCAGGGGCCCCTTTACACAGGGCTCCGGAAGAGGAAAGAGGTAACTGGAGGTGAGCATTCAGCAAAGAGAAAGGGAGGACAAAGACTATGTACAATGAAAGATGGGTCATCCCATTTTTGTGGGTAAAAGCCTGCAAAAGTAACACACTGCTATTGAAGTTAAAATTAAATAAGCAAAGCAGGTCATCATTCAGGTTCAGTACATAAAAAAGAGGCTCTCCCTCCCCCTTAAGTCCCTTTCATACCTGTCAATGCACCAATGATGTAAACGATTTAGGCACATGCTTTTAAACAGTTTTACTATGGAAGGATTATCATGAATATGGCAAAGCAGCTGTAAGAACTGTAGAAAACCTATGATGCTTTATTAAAGCTAGCATAGGCTTTTGGAGAATTTGTCCATTCTTAGCCCTTTAAAACACCTGTCTTTGTAGCATTTGTGTTAGTGATTTCTTTTTTAAAAAAATTAGTTATAATTTCTAAATCAAAACTTTTAAAAAGTCATATATTCTTTAAAAAATATAGCTTTTTCCTAAAATGTTTTCCATAGCATTTATTCTTCTAATCACAACGCTTTCAGAGTATTTGCTTTTCAAGACCCAGCCTTGCAACAAAATGCTCTTTAAAATATAAATGTTGAGTGGGAGGAAGTGGAAAATCATTTTGCCCCATTCACTGCTGTATTAACAAGCATGGCTTGTTAATGTTTAGAAAGCTGCTCTAATATAAGTATGGGTGAGACCCATAGAAAAGAGAAGAGTAGGATTCCTTCCTGTCAGTTACTTGCATTTCTAAAAGAAAACAGATTTCAAGAAGAACATTGTAGAGTTTCTAACTATGTTTTCGATGAGTGTTTTCTTAATAAGTCCCATCGTGTTTGAGGTTTAATTGTGGGTTAAAAGTGGCACAGTTCAGCCTCAGAAACATAATGTGGAAGTCCTGCATAGCATACGATGGCTGTTTCATCCTGATGACATTCTCCTTTTAGGCTCCCATCAGAATTAAGAGAAACAATCCCCAATTGAATTTCTTATTTTTGGGCAGACGTCAACTCACAAGCTTGGAGCAGCCCTTGTAACACTAAGCCCTGGTTCTGACTTGGACAGTGCAACACCAAGAAGCATTTAGAGAAAGAGTTGGCATTGGTGTATCTATCACTAGCATTTTCTCTGCAACTTTTCCATTTTCTCTGTGATCATCTTTATCCTGAAAGAAATTCATATATCATGGCAACTTCTGATTGCATGTGGAAAGCTGCCTTTTCCTTTGATCTGATTGTGAAACAGATTAGGGCAGATTATGTAGGTTTGTTACACATCTTTGAATTCTGAGATTATCAACATGCTGCCTCCTGTCATTTCTAATCACAATGAGAGCAGAGATTTTTAATCAACCAAGGCAGTGTATATATATTTTTTAAATCTGAGTTCTGAAAAATTGTAGTGTATCAACAGAGTTCAATTACCTTTTCATTTAACCCTCCGAGGTTAAACTGAATGAAAGCCAGTTTGAGTTCAACTGAGATCTCAGATGCATGATAAGCTGCTAAACGGAAGCTGTTTTCAGCTGCTTTTGTGGATGTCAGCCTCTACACAGTCTACTAAACTATTTATGTATACTAGAACTATTTGGGTTTCTAGCATCTTTTTCCTCACCAGGTAAAGAGCAAGCAGTGTGACAACAATGCCTTATGACAGCAATTATTGAAGGCAAACATGGCATTATACCTGGAGCATCAATTAGTAGCCATATTGACCAAGACAGATCTCAGCTCTCATATATTTAAAATGCTTGCCTTTCAAGGGTAAATGCTTCATTCAGTTTATTTTGAATATTGGAAACCTGGCATCTCCATTCTAAGCACATGGATTGGAAAGAAATGATTACATTGGGTTTTGTAAATTACTTGCATGATTAGTTCAAATGTGTAAAAACCTAGTGTTGGAGACAGACATACTTAAAACAAGCCTAATAAAGGAACTGAATTTAAATTAGATGAAGAAAAATGAAATCTGAATTATTTCAGTGAATCTAAGGGAAAGAATATGGGGGTTTGTTCCCTATCAGACTAAATACAGTTGCTTATGTCTACAGTAGAAACTACAATCCAAATTAGGATAGTGGCAGCAGACAAAAACTTAAAGGCCCCCAGCCCCCAATCTATTTTGGTGTGTTTTTAAAGCAACCTTGAGCCTGAAATTTTAAAATGTGTAGTCCTAAGAGTTCCTAACACTCGTAGCAGCTGCTTTTTCCTCTCCAAATGGTTCCCAAAGGTTTTGCCTCCCCAGATAAGATTTAAAATCAGTGTTTATCACTGTATCTTCTAAGACATAATTTTTGAATCCCAGCAACATTAAGATGTATGGACTTCCCAGTTTTAAGTCCACACATTTTAAAACCGCTGAGATTGAAAAAAACAAACCATTCTAAGACGCTCAACAGAACTTTGAGAAGATCATATTTGACAGATTTGGGCATATTTCTTTTGCCTGACACTAAGATGCAAAACTTCACTTTCCTAAGGTTGCAATCCATGGAAAGAGCTGCCTATTGAAGAATTGAAGTTCACTCCAAACGTACCCATTTGAATGCTAAGGGGTGTGAGCTCAACCATTCCTGTTGACAATTTATTGAAATCAATGGCAAAAGGGTTTAATGTTTATCTCTCATGCTTCATAAGGCCCCTGGCAATCAACTCAAAATGCAATGAGCTGATTCCAAGCTCAGTAAATCTTATGGCTGATTTATAGATTCATATCTGAGTTGAAAATAAGTCATAATGAAGAATTCCTCTCTCTCCATAATCATACAACATATATACTTATCCATCTAGCACAATGGGATGAGATACCTATTTATGGCATCTTGGAAAAAAGTTGTCTAACCTTCAGAACATACTCTAGACCATAATTTTAAGCTTTAAAAGATGAAGCTAAAATTCCTAGTGATTTTTCAATATTAAAAATGGTTGAACTAATGACTTTTGACAGTGCTAGATGATTTTAAAAAAAGACAAAGCCTTCCTGAAAATAAAAGAAAGTCTGAATAGAGAGAACGAGAGACACAGCAGCAAAAAACAACAGCAATGTGTTACCTTTACAATTTCTAATACAAAATTTTTGCATTGCTCTGTAAAACAGCTAATATGAGTGCCTCCAGATCAAGGAAATATAACAATAAATAGACAGTAGAAAGTAATGGGTTTAGGCTCATGATCAGAGAAGCAGTTCTTGATGGTGTAGCTGGAGGATTTTTCAGAACACAACTTGCAGCATCTGTGATCTGGTGGTTCCAATTTAGGGGTGGGGAAAAATATCTTATGGCAGCAGCTCTTCTCCAAAATATGAGAAGCCTTTAAATTCTTCTTGGTTGATTTGCTTTATAATTGTCTCATCCACTTGTGTTAATATTGGGTCTTCTCGTGTAAAGTCTTGATCAAAGTTATTTACATCCCTTTTGGTTTTCTGAGAAACAAAAGCAAAAGATGAAGAATGAGTGGTGTTCTTGCACCAACAATCAACTTTTTTTTTAACTGGGATTCGAAAAGAGTGATAAAGGCTTCTAAAGCAGGGTTTGAGAATCATGGCCCTGTTATGACTTGTGAACTTCAACTCCTGGAATTCCTGAGCCAGCCATGCAAGTTATAAAAGGGCCGTGGTTTCCCACCCCCGTTCTAAAGGAAGATGGTACCATTTCATACACACAGGTCTCTTTCTCTCTCTCTCTCTCTCTCCTCCCCCCCTCTCTCACACTTCATACAGGAGAAGATGAAAAAAGAAGGTGGCCAAGTGAGGATGCAGAAGCAAAGAATGGTCCTGGATAATTAGCTTTTAATTGAGAAGTTGGAAGCAAAATGATGGTATTTATAACTTAAATTATACCACACTGCGCCAATCTGGATAAATGAATGAAGGATTCAAACAGAATTTGTCTGGAAATGGCATAATGGGTTGATTACAAATATAGGAGTGAAGCATATGATCCCAATTATTGATGGTGAATATGACATGAGATAAGCAAAATCTCACAAATTCACAGTTTTTTTGCACCTTTAGGATCTAGCAGTGATTGTTTTTCACAGACAGAACTTTCACAACTGTGTGTGGAAGATCCACCACCTACAGTCCTGATATGCCTAGTGCTAATTTTGACCATGATGGAAGCTATTCTGAACATATCAGTAAAATTGGCATACAGTCAGTGATTGTATCTCTTTAGTATGCTTACTACAATGCAGTTTTTCTAAATTTTATGCTAATAAATGAACCTTCAATGAAGTGCTTCCTGTTCCAGATTTGTTGTTCCACAGGAGAAACTTACCTCTTGAAACATCTTTAGTTCAGTGGTTTCTAAAACATAAGTTTTCAGAGAATGACACAAACTCCCAATGTACTCTTCACAATGTTTACCTTAACTTGACAGAGACTCAAAATATCTACATACAAGAGTCATGATGGCTCAGTGGTTAGAATGTAGTATTGCAGGATAACTCTGTCCACAGCCAGGAGTTTGATCCTGACTGGCTCAAGGTTGACTCAGTCTTCCATCCTTCCGAGCTCAGTAAAATAGAACCCAGATTGTTGGGGGCAATATGCTGACATTTGTAAACCATTTAGAGCAGGGGTGTCCAACCTTGGCAACTTTAAGACTTGTGGACTTCAACTCCCAGAATTCCTCAGCCAGCAAAGCTGGCTGAGGAATTCTGGGAGTTGAAGTCCACAAGTCTTAAAGTTGCCAAGGTTGGACACCCCTGATTTAGAGAGTGCTGTAAAGCATTATGAAGTAATATAGAAGCACACATGCTTATACTATTATTATATAACCCATCCCAGTCAAGAGTAAAATCCTAGTTGTGGCGTGAAAGGGAAAGAGATGGATACCCAATTTTCCAAATATCCCCTTCTCATTGCAGTCCCTTTGCTACACCTTTAAAAAGCTTGTTATGAAACCACCTCTCAATTATTAATTTACTGAGTCTAGAAAATATGACAGCTAGCAGATAAATGTTTTACTCCTTCTCTTTGCTTATGAAGGCAAGCCATGGATTGTTTTCTGAAGTAGGCATGAGTTTTTGAAAGGGCCTAATAAGTTATGGCTGGATCATTACAGATATGACTTATGACAACTGAGCCTAAAATCTCTGTTGCTATGCAAGACAGTTATTAAGTGAGCGTTATCTCCATTTTATGACCTTGCCACAGTTGACTTTGCTTGTCAGGTGGTCACAAAGGGTGATAACATGACCCTGGGACACTGCAACATCATAAATACATGCAAATTGCCAAGCGTCCAAATTTAAGTGCAACAACCAACCGTAAGTCACTTTTTTCAGTGCCATTGCAACTTCGAATTGTTACTAAATGAATAGTTCTAAGTTGACGACTACTTGTATATAATGTTCACCTTTTGTACGCTATAATCTCAAATGGTTTTTCTACAGTTACTGAAATAAAAAAGACATCATTTGATTAAAATCTCCCAAGCAAGAAGAAATCACAGTGTTTTCATTATAATTCAATAGAGAATTAAGCACAGAAATGTAATTACTAAAACTGGAGTGTGTAATGTTTCCAAGGAAATTCTTCCCACATAAACTTTCTTGCAACTATTAGCATTGTATATCCCACAATTTGTAGAAAAATGAATGAATTTGCATGGACTTTGAAAGCATGTATAAAACATGCATTACCTCAGAGATCTTTGTACAACCTTCATGATAGACTTCTTCAAAATGATGCTTTTCAAATGTTTTAAAATACAATTTCTTATCTAACAACTATGGGGACATTAATTAAAAATAGGGAAGGTACCATTACAGTATTTATGTCTACAATATATATCCCATAATTTTTTGTTGTTGAAAACCATCACATGTTAAGAGAGACTACTCTGGGCACTGAATTTGGAGAACCCAGAGGATTTTTTTTACCCCACTGCAAATTTCCAATGTTTCCCTGTGTTCTTCCAGTATTCTTAAAAAAACAGATTTTCATAACTTTGAGGAAAACTGTAGTGCCAGAAGGTTAAATAAGATCATGCTGTTCTAGCTCACAACTACAAGATAAATTTGTGATGCACTCAGTGCAATCTTGCCTTTTCATACTTCTTGCCCTGTTTCATATTCGTAGTTGATTCAGAACAACCAGTCAACTGCAGCAAAGTTCTTTTTCCTATTGTGTTCCACATATTTTACATCTATTGCATTTTTGTTTTATACCTATAGTGCAACTGCATAAACTAAAAAGACATATATTAAGTCCTCTGCCTTGAGGGAGGAGCATAACTTCAATCCATACCTCAACACTGTCTTTACTCAAGTTTGCACCTTGTTGCTTGCTTTCCCTTGAAAATGTTCTACTTCTTTCTTATAAAAGTGCCCCCAGCCTCTGTCTGCAGCTTCTGATTTCAGAAAGCAGACATAGGGTCTCACCTAGCTTTTGGTTTCAATTGAATAGTCCTTAAATCTATTGGATATCTGGATTTGTTTTGGGCTGTGCCTACCAAAAAGCTGTAGTAATATTGGTGATTTTGAGGCTTTGGCCACTCTTTCTGAAACAAACTATAACTGTACTTCATTTGTGAGACATTATTTTACTGTGTGTTAAATAGAGTAAGTTATCCCAGACTTGAGAACTAAAGAAGACTTATAAGAAGCAAGAAAAAAAGATGAGATTAATGATACATCCAAGGTGAGACAGGAACTTATGGGGAAATCTAAAGCTAAGAGTTAAGAGAAAAGAGAAGAAAAAGAAAAATGCTGTTCAAAAAGGAGCTGTATCAGGTAACCATCATGAAAGTCTCACTTAATTGGATTTGGAATATTTCTAGTAAATGAAGTCACATAAAGTAAAAAAAAAAAAAAAATTTTTTTTCTGAAACTGACCCATTTATTTGCTGCTCATAATGATTATTTTAAAACACTGCCACTGACATTATTCATAAAATTTTGCAAGATCAGATAAAATAGCACTATTCTGAACTACAAGGCTAAGATACATAATAATATACAGAAAGCATATACAGAACAGATTTTGTTCTTTCTTTTGCAAAAGGCAGGAGATGACTCAAACACTATGAAGTGAGAAACTGAGCATGGAGACAGCGTGGAGTGGATAAATGGGAAAGGTTAAGTACTGGCATACACAACCATCCTTCATAAAGTCATGTACTAAGGGGAAAAAAATGGGACAGCCAAAACCAAATTGGCTAATAATTCTTTTTCTTTATAAAATGTGCACAAAATTAACTCTGGCGCTAACTTGATTTCCTTGCCATTTATAATATTGTATTTTATAGAAGTATATTTAGTATGGTAATGTCCATTTTTTTCTCTAAGGAGTTCAAGGCAATGTAGGTGGTATAGTAGCGCTTACGCTTCTCAAGTTCATTTGCTTGATTTAGGCAGAGAATTGCTCTTTTAAAATGACAATTCACTATTTTTCTTCTTTGAGTTGAACTCAACTCTTGGTAACTTCATGGACGTATCCTTATAAGTCTTCCCTGCAACAACATTCAGATGATTGCTATTCTTGGATAGCGTGGTTTTTTTTTTAAAAACTTCCCAGTCTAACCTACAGCCAAGGAATCTTCTAGTGGTCTCTCCTGTGGGTACTAACCACATTGGTCCTTCTTAATATTTCAAGAATAATCAAGATTGACTAGATGCTGCCACCTCGCTGGGCATGTCCCTGATTATTGTAAAATATGTATAACCTACATGTTATATTTCCTAGACCCATATCAGCTTTGAAGAAATTAGATCTTCATGTAAGCTGCATTGAGCTCCTAGAGGAAAGGTATGATATATATCTAACATATATAAGAGCCTGTTTTGTCTCACCTGTGGCCACGAGGTGAGAGTCCAAATGTCCAAAGGAAAATATACAAACAGAAAAGACCAGGAACAACAGAGTTAACTTTCCTTTGTCTGAATTCCTCATTGGCAGTTTTCCCAGAAGCTGTCAGCCAATTATGATAACGAGCAGCACTATAAATCAGAGATGAATTCCAAAACATGAATTGTCCAACTGCAATGCAAATCAACAAGTTGATCCGAACAGGGCTTCAGAGCTAACACGCCTCCTTATATTTCCTGAAGGGGCGTGTCAGTCTCTTACTCAGTCCCTGATTCGACGTCTCCTTCCAGTTTGTGCTTGACGTTTCTGCTTATGTCTGTTCCTTGCATCAAACCAAGATTCCTCGGTTTGATCTTCCTCCAAGGGCTCTGGCACGTTCTCCTGATTATCTGCCAACACAGGTGTAACTAATGAGGAAGGTCTGGGAGAGGATGAGGATTCTGAAACTTCCAGCAAAGCAGGTTCAAACCCCAATGCCTATCTTCCTCCTCCTCCTGACTCCCATTTGTGTCACTCAACAAGGCAGGCTCAAACCTTAATGCCAGATCTTCCTCATCACTCGAGCCTATGTCTTCTGACAGAGCAGGTTCAAACCTCCTAGTCACAACAGAGCCTCAGTGGTGCAATGGAGAGTGCAGTACTGCAAGCTACTTCTGCTGACAGCCAGCTGCTTACAATTTGGCAGTTTGAATCCCACCAGGCTCAAAGTTGACTCAGCCTTCAATCCTTCCGAGGTGAATAAAATGAGGACCCAGATTGTTGGGGACAATATGCTGACTCTGTAAACCGCTTAGAGAGGGCTGTAAAGCACTGTAAAGCGGTACAGTATATAAATCTAAGTGCTATTGCTATATATATATAAATACAGAATTGAGAGTGCTTCCGCCATTTGGAATTCATTGTTGGTTTTCTTCTTCTCTGGGGAAAGCGTAAGGCCCTCCAACACCCCTCCCCACTCAATCTCTGATAAGCACTTTCTATCTATAGCAAGAAGAGTTGATAGCAAGAGGAGGTGATGGAAGCCGATCTCTCAAACAGATCTCTGAAGAAGTAGAGGAAGGGATGGGTAATGTTCACTTTGCTAAATTAATTTGAATTTCTCTTTCTGCTTCCCCCTATGAGACAAGCGTGCTGTGGTTCTTCTCTTGGCCAAGCAGAACTTAAGCAGATGATATTCATTGCCTTTCCATTTCATAATATGTGAAAGGGAGTGGAGGATATATTTCTTTATTCTCAGTTATTACAGTTCCCTTCGGCTCTGCCATCCCTACTGGATTCTATGAGGAAGAAGTGTCTAATTCGAGCTTATGACATAATGAATAGGATAAGCAACAGCCACCGCCCTTGTTCTGGTACTGTGAATGACTGCCCAGTCATGTATGCCACATTGTAATCCTAAACCAGTTGATAAGCCTGAGATATTAAAACTTCCCACAAATAAATGCCAGTGCATTAGAATAAGAGTATTGGATAAAACAGCCTTTTTTTCTTTCACATATATTTGTGCTGTCAGTATTTCAGTCTTTTCCTGTTCTTTGATTTTACCCTCTTTTAATTTTACACGGAGTAGTGAAAAGTGCACAAGCAATACAAAATTAACATAACTGAACAATAACAACAGAAAATAATAGCAATCCATAAACAAGGTGATGAAAAATGTTCCAGTGAAACCAACCTGGAGGTATGAAAAAAAAAATCAACTTTGGGGTATTTTGCACCTCCCCCCCCCTGCTGCCTACTCTCTTCCTCAAATATAATATAATGCATGCTTCCATGTTTTGTAAGTCTAAACATTAGGCATAGATACTGGAGTCCTAAAGGGCTGCACCTCCATGTATTTGTATAGTAGTTTCTTTTTCAGACATTTGGCTTCATGCCCAAGGACTTGACATTATTAAGGACAAGTGTTTAGCTAAAATATGTACAAATAATTAGATTCATTCACTTAATTAGTTTCTCACACAGAAGTTTTTCCTAACTGATGATGAGAACACACAAGATGCAATCATGTAAGGTTAGTTCAAGCATGATTCTTCCACTTTTTTTTTTTACTATAGCTATAATTTCCCTTTGAATGCCTTACACAAGTCTGTTCCTTGGTCCATCGATGCATTAAACCAGAAAAATGCATTTAGAGACCACAGATCTTAGAGACCACCCCCCCTCAAAAAGCTGCCATAAAATAGTAATTGTTAAAATGAAATTGAAAATGTGAAAGCAATCATTCTGTCTTTAATTAAGCATAATATTAATCAAATTATATGTAAATTAAATTGGATCAAATTTATTTTTCGCCTAGCCTTGGTTGCCCTGCGGGAGCTATTTAAAGGCTGAATCTGGTTCATGGACTGAAAAAAATGCTCCTCAGCTGATTTCTTTTGTTTTAACTATATTTTGTTGAATGATTCATGAGCGAATGGTTCATATGCAAAGCCATAAACTGTTGCTTGCAACAAACCAAATCCAAACAACCAAGTCATGTCCTCAACCTCATTTGTGAACCCAAAGCTTTTTGGGTCAAAGATGCAATTATTGATGCTAGTTACCATGAAGAACTCCATCATAACCAGCCAGGAGGACCAGTGTCAGTATTAGAACCAAGTTTTTGCATTTTAGTTTTGGTCAAAAACCTGCATCTGGTCATCTTTAAATTTTTCCAGCATTTAGGGAAAAAAATCCTAGAAAGCTTCTTAAAATTTCACCCCAATATGTCCATTCCTTGAATGAAATGTCCTCGTGTTTCATTCTCGTATTATTCGTTCCTACCCTCTAAATCAGTGCTTCTCAACCTTGATAAATTTAAGCTATGAAGACTTCAACTCTCAGAATTCCTAAGCCAGCAACTTAAAAGTTATCGAAGTTGAGAAAAAGGGCTCTGTGTTGATCTTAAATTTGGAAAGTGGAAATCTTTATTTATAAAGAATGCAGAGCCTCCTCCCCATCACCCATTTCTAAATGTAGCTGCTATACATATTGATTTGGAGGAAGACAGAGGTCAAGTCCAAGGCCACTGCTTTGTGCATTGTTGACTCAAGGCTCTACTTTTGTGCCACTCCTATTTAACATCTCCTTGAAGCCTCTGGGCAAGTATCATTTGTCTGCATGGCGCGTAGTATCATCAATATGCTGCTTTTACTGTTGTACATCTTTATGCTGGGTCAAGCTGCTGCTGAGGTCCTTTCCCAATACCTGGAGGCCATGAGGGTCTAGATGACAGGGAATAGGTTTAATCAAAACCTTGGCAAACCTGAGTGGTTGTGGGTTTTAAGGGCCTCTGGCTCTAACTATTTCCCACCTTTAATTGTGCCTTCCCCAATCAGAATCAGCCTGCTGGATTCACGGCTTCTTTTCAAAGAGTAGGTGACAGCTACAACTAAGGGATCTTTACATTTGTGGGCTGGGGGGGGGCATGTTCATGGTAACTCATAACCCAGTCACTTCCCACTTGGAGGATTGTAATGTGGTCTACGTGATGAGCATATGGAAACTGCAACTGGTCGTGTAGTGCAGTGATCCCCAACCTTTTTATGCCGCGCCCGGTACCGCATCAGCTGGGCGCCACGGCCCGGTACCGGCATCAGCTGGGCGCCGCCATCTTGTTTTGATGAAAAGTGCTTCCGGTGACCTCACCGGAAGCACTTTTTCATCAAAAAGATGGCGGCGCATGCGCTTCGGTGAGCTTTTCCGGTAGAAATGGCTTTCTACCGAAAAGCTCACCGAAGCGCTGGTGCCGCTTATCTTTTGATGAAAAGTGCTTCCGTGAGCTTTCTCCCGAAAAGCTCACCGGAAGCACTTTTCATCAAAAAGATGGCGCCAGCAAACCAACGGCCCGGTAGGACTTGTTCCTGATCGACGTCCGACTGGACTGCAACTGGTCGTGTAGTGGAGGCAGTTTTTAGAGTTTCTTGCTACACATATAATGCTGCTGCTTTGCAAGCTGCTCTGGTTTCCAGTAGGCTACTGAGTGCAATTTAATGTGCTATTGTAATCTATTCAGATCTACATGGCACTGGTCCTGGCTAGATTTAGCAAAACCCAGCTCCCTTCTGTCAAACAACATCATTTTGTTGGAAGCTGGAATGGAGTTTTCTCAGTGGCAGTGCCTGTCCATGAACAGCATCCTCTCAAAGAACTGGACTCAGGCACCTGGACCAGGAAGTTAGATGAGCTCTGTATTGGAGTGGGTTTTTAAAAAAATTGGAATTCATGGTTTGTGTCAAGTGTCATGAGTCGTTTGTAACTGTTAGTTTTATTGTTTGCACACTGCCCACAATTACTGGAATGAGATGGGTGGTCATATAGATTACACACATACATACGGTATATACATACAAACTTAGAACACTTGCTTGAGATCTATACTGTATGATCAAAATTATATATAAATTTAGATCTCACTATCATCAAAAACTTCTGATCAAAGGGGCAATCAAACTTAGTACTGTAAGCATTACAAGCAAGGGAACTAGAAGGTCTAGATGACTTCACTTTTACAGACAATTTTTCTGTACTTATGCTTCAGATATTAACAACATATCACTCTGAAAAGACCCTGCAGCTCCCTGTATAAAATAACAATCACCACAAAAGGTACTTTTTAAAACCCATTAGATCACTTAATTTTCCAATGCCTGAATTTGTGAGGTTTTGAAACAATGATAGCTAATTCCAGTAAAGGTTACTGACCCATGTTGACGTGGAAATAACTACTCATGAAATTCAGTGTCTTCTGAGAAAGTTCTTTAGGATTGGGTTTCCCCTTCTGTAGCAATAATTCATCTGCCCTTTTTTCTTACATTTAACATAACCATTTTATCCTTATAACGCAATTATTCAGTAATGCCTCTGTATTTCCACTCGCATAACCTTTTTTCTTTTTCCTCTTAGGGAATTGCTGATTCCCACAAAGTGATTTCTGGAGAAATATTTGTAGTAGAAAAAGAAATAAATAAAAAGTAAATACTGTAAATAAATACTACAGGAATACAAACAAATGGCATGGCACCATGCCAAAGAACAGAGGGCTGGTTCCAGAATCTTTTCAGCAAATATTGCTAGGCTGTTATGTAAATTTCTGGTAAAGACATACATTAAAATAGAAGAAACTTGAACTCTAAAACCTAGCTAGTTGAAGGATAGCATTTTAAAAAAACACAACCTTTTAAGTATGTTTCATTCTAACAGTTTCTAGTGATCCTCTTTCTCTGCCCTCATGAAATTAAAAAGAACAGAGTATTATTTTGTTTCCCTCCTACAAATTTTCATTCAATCTGATGATAAAATATGGTTTAGAAATTCTTTCAAAGGGCATCTAAAACACATAGGTGGAGAGGGCCATTCTGGATGCTCTGTGTTTCATGGGACAATAACTTCTCCATAGATGTTTAGTTTGTTAGGTTTTCTACACCTCAAATAAATGTTAGTGAAAGTATTATATAAAAAAAACTTCCTCTTGATTTTTTTTTCTGGAGGGATGTCACTATCCTTGCTTAAGGAGGTGTCTGGTCCAAAGAAAAATCTGGAAATATTATCCACTGAATAACTATTCCAACAAACTTGGCAGACAAATGTCATTTGTAATTAAAGTTGCCTGGAAAGAGCTTATTGCTCTTTTTTTCCTTCTTCATTTGAGTAGCAACCTCCAGTGTGGAACACTTACTCATCCATATGGTCTCCTGGTGTTATTTAAATCTCTGACAGATCAGGGTTTGCTAAGCACATAGGGAATGAAGAAGGCTGTCCATTGGATATGTTCTTGAGGGCAATATAGGACTCATGGTGGAGACCAGGGGTGGGACAGGATGGGAGCTATCTATCCACATAAGGCAGAAAAAGACTTTTTTTTTTTTGTATTTATGGATCATAAATTGGCAGGGAAATGAGATGGTTCCACTTTTAGGGGTATGAGAGGTTTCCATGAGAAATTTAGGGGAAGATTTGAACTGTAAAGTACTACTGTATCACTGTAATATAACTTAAGGCATACTAAATGTGTAGCTAATTGATATATTATTAAAGGTAAATATATTGTTGTATTCTAGATATCTAAGAATATTTATCATAACTATGTTTCAAACAAGTTCAACAAAAAATATTTTCAGAACAGAATCAGTCTTTTGCACTACGTTTTGGCTTGAGTTTCTCATCTGGTCATATCAGCCATGCCCATCAATGAGTTGTAAGGGACATGGAAGAAAGGATAGGCCCATTTTGTGGCTTCTCTGTATTAGGTAGACTTAGCAAATTAATAGCAGTCAATGCAGCAGAATTAATACCATACTGCAGAAGAACTTATGTACATCTGTCTACCTGTCTATTTATCTGTCTGTCTATGGAACCGTAGGATTTATTTTCTGGAATCTTGACCTTTCACAGAGTTTGAAATTTATTGTTTTTATTAGCCACTAAAACATTAAAAGATACAACCTACATACCAGTATTAAAAATTCTAGTATGTCTTTTAATACGCTGATTGAATTTTTTGGTGTAATCATGAGAAGAAATTTCAGTGCATAAAGAAAGAAAAGGGAAATGGGGAAAAGATGAAATAGTGTTTTACAATGAAACATTGATCAACCCTACCACCCCCCACCCCTCAACTGATCTGAGCAAACTACATTTCATGCAGATGCATGCAAGACAGCTCCCCTCTTTGCATCTCCCTTCATCTAAATGCCAATTGCCATGCATCAGATGACTGAATGGAAATATATCATGAGACCAAAACAGCACCTCAGGTTTGTATGTTAGGCCTAAAAAGAGACCTACCTGGATATTTTCCCCACACTGTAGGCCTTACCTTAAAGAGGGACATTCACACTGAAGCAAACTTGAAAAGAGAGAATATTCACACAAAAATAAATTTATTTGGCCAGTAATTTTGGTGTTCCCATGACTATTACTATTAATAATGCATTATTAAAAGCTACTGTTTTCAAAAAAGCATTTTTTCTTGTTTCAAATAAATTGAAAAGTGATAATCCCATGCTTATGACAGGGACCAATAAGAAACTGTATATACAATGTTATGACTTCAAAGCAACTGAACAGAAAAAAAAACCTTTCCATTTAAAATGCACACATATTTTGGCACACTAGTTGTAAAAATTCTAAAAAAATGAAAATAAAATTCTTCAAATTTCCATAGGCACATTTAATTTTAAAATATTGCCTCCAGAAAGAAAGTCCCTCTTTAAGAATTGCAGCTACTGCCACCGTCAGTGTGCAACTTGGCATTTGCCACAGCATTGTGAAAACTAACAAACACTGATATTTCTGCAACTGACATATCTCAAGCTAAAGCACTTCCCATTCCTGAAACATCTCTCAAATTAGGTTACAAAAGAAAAATGTTTCACTGTGGCAAACTCCCAATCTGGTTTCTTACCATCCATTTCCCTTTCATGCAGGGTTTCTACCCTCAAGAATCAGTGAGCACTTTGTAGCCGCTGAGCATGCTCACAATGATTTGGCCTGAGATTTTGCATATTTTATATGCATATTTACATATAAAAAGATGGTGCATGTTCCTTTGCCAGAAGAAATCATCTGTTTTTAGGCTGATTGCACTTAGCATGAACATGGGCTTTCTTTTAAAGGAATAAATGCATTTAAATAGCAATAGCACTTAGACTTATATACTGTTTCACAGTGTTTTACAGCCCTCTCTAAGCGGTTTATAGAGTCAGCATATTGCCTCCAACAATCTGGGTCCTCATTTTACCGACAGAAGGACGGAAGGCTGAGTCAACCTTGAGCCTGGTGAGATTCAAATTGCCAAATATCAGTCAGCTGGCAGTCAGCAGAAGTACCTTAGTACTGTGTTTTAACCACCGCACCACCACGGCTCTTTAAATTTAATTTAAATGGAAATAAATGTTATAGGGAAAATCTAACACATCATTGGTGTTATTAGAATATGGACTACAATAATGTTTGAGACTAAACATATGGAAAAGTACAACTTTTCCAATCTTTCAATGCTAAAAATAAAATATTTGAGAAGTACACTTAGTAACCTCCAAAGAATCAATAGCTGATAGTAGTATTTATATTATCTTAGATATGGTTTATTTTGTAAAGTTGATAAGCTGCTCCAATTGAAGCTGACTCTTAAGTGTCCTGAATAGACTCTTAAGTGTCTTAAGTGCATGACTCTCAAGCAGAAATGAAGCATTGGTTTATCGAGGAAATTAATATTCTTACAATTTGTTGTCTCCCTAGGACTGCAAAAATAGATGGCTGGAAGAAACTGGCCATCAAGCATTTAGCACAGCCTTTTTTCCCAGGTACTTCATGATCAGAACATTCAAGATTTTTATGAATCACTTAAAATTATTGCATCAAGGCATAAATTAGTACAAATCCTGAACTGGATTATTTGTGATGAGGATTCAACCAGTACACCACAAATGCTTGGTCAAAGAGGAAAACCAGCCAAGTCAAGTTGTTTACAGAAGCACATTAGGAACACTTGAAATACAAAGTCTCCTATTTGGAAGAGGGGAAAAAAAATCCCTGACCATCTGTCCTCAATAATCTGAAAAAAACGGGGAAATCTTAGAGGTTACTATGAAACAAAATGTATTTAAAATCTTTCTCTTTTGAAATAAGTCAGAAAAAAGAAGGGAAACTTTAATTCTGATATAGCAAGAAGGATCTACATTATATTTTTATACAAGATCACTTGCAGAATGAGGAAATAATAATTCATACACACAATGCAGGTTAATCTCCCTGCCTGTAATTTTCCTGATAAAGTGGATTACATGTCCACCATTTCAAGCCAGCATGAGGGAAGTGATGGCAATTGTAGTGGAGCAGGGTGAAGAAGCAATTCAGGAAGAACAACTGTAAACATATCCAGCACTCCAACCCCCCCACTGGGGGTAAGAGATGCTGGCTGGAAAATCTGAGCGTTGTAGTCCAAAACCAGTGGAGGGCTCCAAGTTGTGTTCTCTTCTGGCAGCATCTGAGGTAATTTGGGGAAGCTTTACATTGAACTTCATTTTGCTGAAAAAGGCTTCCTTCTGATCAGAAATTTATAGGATTGTGATCAAATCAAGCTATGGTTTTTGTGGCAGAATTCTATGCAGGATTATTTGGAAGTAAATTCTAGTAAAATTTGCTTTTCCCTTTCAAATGGCACAGATAGGAGTGCTCTGAATATTCATTAGTTTACAGTAAGTCTGATTAAGTAGTGTTCTCCTCAGGTCTTATTTCAAATTTCAAACAATCTATATTTCAAAGAGTTCACTGAAATTCTCTTCTTAAGTTTTCTGACAAACCCAAACAGCCCTCTCATTCATGTCTTATCCTTCTTTCTTGCATTTAAGCAAACAATCTTAAGAGCTCTTCTCCCTGTTCTCTGAAGAGGTTGCTCCAGGACCAGTTGTAGGTCCCTTCATTCAATGCTGCTGTAACTTCAAACTGTCACTGAAAGAATATGAATAAATGGACACACAAACACGCATACAGGTAGTCCTGAACTTATGACTATTCATTTATTGAAAATTATAATGGCCTTGGAAAATGTGACTTGCAACTTGTACTCGCAGTTATGACCGTTACAATGGCAAAAAAGACCCATTGGCAAAGCTGGATTTGTTTAAGAACCATGTGATTTGCTTAACGCCTGTGCTGATTTGCTTAATGAGCATCATTAAAAACCATTCTAAATTCATGTCTGATTCAATTTGCAATGACTTGCAATGAAAATTCTGGTCTCAATTACAGTCATGAGTTGAGGATTAAACTGTATATTCTTCCTAGCATTTTTCATGCAATTGCAGTTTCCACTTTTTTTTTTTTTTTTGATCAACCAAGTTACCCAAAGAGATACATAACATTTTGGGGTGTGATGACGTTTGATGAAAAAGCAGTAATGGAGTGGGGTTAGGAATAAACATATTTACAAGCAATGTACACAAAATTAAAGCGAACTACGCTGGGCATCCTTAATCAAATTGTGTAGAGTTTTCCTATTTACAGTGTAAAAAATAATGTTCTGGCTATATTTCCAGGCAGGAGATTAATTTGGAATGTTGAATTTGGTAGAAGAAAGATGAATTTCTTTGTGCGCTGGGCAATATTCTTCTGTGATTTTACACTATAACAAAGTGAGCATGATAATCTAACATAATCCAATTCATACCTCAAACAGCAGTAGTGGATTAGAAGGCAGTAATGAGAGCAAAAGATCCCTGAACAGTCTCTATGAATAAATATTTTGATTTCATAAAAGCTGAGGAGTATTTTTACAAAGAAATCTACTACAGGTTTTTTAAAATTCATTTTGCACTCCAATACCCCAGTAATGAATGCAGATTCATCTATATTCACCCTCCTGTATTTCAGCCTTAACACTGAGCACATATCATTGGCTATGAATTACCTCCCTTTCCCTTCATTATTCTACTTGACATCACAAGTATCTAGACTTCAGCCTAGATAAGTATCCCTAAGTCATGGAGATGATCAGAGGAAGATCCAGCTAACTACACACTGGTGGTTTATGCTGAGAGTAAAAACTTAATGCAAGCATTTAATTGCCTACAAAAATGCCTACACTTTATTTCAGCTATTAGTTGGAGAAGCAATAAAAGTATAAACAGAAACGCAACACATATCTGTGTTTATCCACTTCTTCCCTCTTTTCATGCAGATCTGAAATCAGTGCTATATTTGACTATTATTAATTTGGCTAAGAATGAGAAAATGTGAAGGAGAAATAATAAAATAAAGCACACATAAAAGCCAGCAAGTGATATATTTCATGCTCAGAGGAAAAGAGGTTAACAATACCAGGAAATGCAAGGTGTTTTTTTTTACTCTATGTTCAATTTTTGTCAGTCTTTTAGTGAACACTGGAGAAAAAAATGAAAGCTTAAAAAATGCCCACATTTAAATGGTATGAATAGATTGGCTTAGAATGAAATAGCCTCAATTTATTTATTTATTTATTAAGAAATTTTATATGACCACTCCACTCACCCTTGGTAATTCTGGGTGGCTTATAATAAAACTCCAATACAAAACCCAATAACTCCCTACCCCAGTCAATGTTCAATATACATACAAATAACATACAATAGAGAGCTAGAACTGAGTGAGAATTGTGACAAGGAAACCAAAATGAGGCCCCACTTGAATATGCATGTTCTAGTCTTTCATCATTCAAGATTTCATGGCTGTTTATTTGTCAGTGAGAACTCTTTCAGATATGCATAGATTGACATTAAGTACTATGAAAAAGAGCTCTTTATGAGAAATATTCTGAATGGCTAACTCAGCCATGAAAGTAACTTCTTATCTGATGATCTTACATAGACACAGTATAAATTGGGATCTTGTTTAGGAAAATGATATTGGATATTTGCTGATGAACTTTATCATTGGGAAATATATTCTTTTGAATAAAGAAAATACATTTTTTTCAGCACTATATATTAACAATATTAGGATCTTGAATAAGAAAAGAGACCATAAACTGGATTTCATTATAGCATTTGCCAAGTCTCCAGTGAATCAGGACTAAGGAAAAAATAGCAAGGGGATTTTTTTTAAAAAAAATCAACCCATATTTATTGCTTTATAAATAACTCAGGGTGTTGAATATACTAATACTTCCTCCACCTCCTGTTTTCCCCAAAACAACGAATTCTATGCAGTGAGTGAATTGGGCTGAGAGAGAGTGACTGGCCTAAAGTAACCCAGTCTGCTTTCATGCCTTAAGGCAGGACTGGAACTCGCAGCCTCCTGGTTTCTACGCCAGTGCCTTAATCACTACACCAAACTGAATTTCTTGAGTTTTTATAGAATTAGAATTTATTTATTTAGAAAATATATATGTCTGCCCACTCACAAACAGCGACTCTGGGTGGCTTACAAAAAATAAAAACCCAATTATAACAATAAAAATAAACAACATACAACAAAAAGAATTCAGAGTTACTAGCAGTGTTAGTCAACCATCTCAGTCAATCCGAAACAAGAGTGAAACATCTAGCATCTAAGCAAAACAATATATGACAGTCATAAATATGATTCCCAATTGATGCAGATATTAATATATTACATGAAAGAATACCTATTCCAATATGAGTTTTGGATACTGAGGGTACCTTCACATATTTAGATTAATATGTGAAGCATGATTATCTTAGCTGTGTTTTCAGTGACAATAAGTGGCAGCATGAAAACATGGTAACTTATTCCATAACACAAAATTAATGGTTTTAGATATAAAGGTTATCAGATGATGATGACAATGATTTACTTTCAAAAAAAGGATAGCATAAGTTCTTGATCATTTCCACATTCAGTGTTTCATTAACAAGTATGACACATAGTTCTAAGAAAAACAATTAATCCACTTTCCTTGGTATGGCAAAAATTTGACCATGTTAACAGTTCTATTGCACTTCTGCAACCTTACTATCATAAAGGTAATCAGACAGTTTTTATAGTATGTTATGCAAGTTCTCTTGCCCAACTCAATACTTACAATCCGAGGTTTGAAGGGTGGCTTAATTTTCCTTTGTTCTAGAAGAACCCAGTCAATTTCTTTGAAGAATGGATGCTGTTTAATGGCATCTTCACCGTTCTGAGATGCCACACAGCCCAGGCGTTTGTTTGGGTTTTTTGTCATGAACTGCATGGAAAACAAATAACCAATTTCAGTTACTGGAAAAATTGTATAAAGTGGCAAGATACAGCAAGACAAACTCTGGGAAAAGCAGAAACATCTTGCAAAATATTATATTTGCATTAGTCTTTCTTACGCCTTTCCTAACTCAGTAGAGTTTTGAACTTTCTGTTATTATTCTATGGTAACTGCAGTTGTCTTTATTGATCTGAGGTAGACCATTTCGAAACATTATACAGTAATAAACCACAGCAACTCTTAAATCAGGTTAATATGTACTTAAATCAATGTTATGTTTTACTGTGCTTTTTATTGCATTCAAATTTATATACAAGGGGTAAAATTTTAATATACGAATGAGTCAGAAAAAAGAGTACATTTGGCTAATATAATAATCTAGACTATGATCCAAATGCTGTGCAATTTTCATAGACAAGAATTGACAGATTCACTAAATATTCCAAAACTGAATGTCACCATTTTACTACTCTTTATTAATGGGTACATGGAGAGCATATTGTTTGATCACTGAGAATGTAAACAATTGACAGATCGATAGCGAAGGAATAGAGAAAGGTAGAAGATGACCATCTGAAACAAAGCAACCTCTTGTATTTTCTTTTAATCGAGATGGTGAGATGGTGAAATCCAAGCTGAGCTACCCACAAAAGAGTATACTATGTCATTTAAAACTGGGGCAGAAATACAGTACATCTGGGTATAACAAATAGTATAGATGAAATTGTTGGTTCAAGAAGATAGATACAAAGACTCAAAAACAGAAACCACAGTAGAACCAAAAAACATTAACAGGTGTTGTAAAGGGAAAAAAAACCAGGCTATTTTTCAATTAACACAAATACATTTTAATCAGCACAAAATGTGTTTGGCCCTAACAGGATTGAAATGAAAAAGCTGCTATTTTAGTAACATCAACAGAAGGGAAGCAGGATTGAACAGGAGAATCCTTAGAGAAGGGCTGTCAAATTCCTGGCCTGCGAGCCAGATGCATCATGCATTGGCCACGCCCATTCCTGGTTTAGCAAAGGGGGGAAAGTCCTGATATGTCACGTGATGTCACTGTGACAACATGAGTTTGACACCCTGGCTTAGAGAAATGAACCTTAACTACAAGCTTGGTTAACATTCATCATCCCCTTGAAATAGAGCAATAAAAAAAAAAACATGGAACAGCCAGGACACTGAAATTATTATTTTTTTAACGTGTGATATGGCTGATAGAATATGCTATGCTTACATCTAGCACTTCTTATTCAAATGTGACTTGGGAATATAAAGTGCTGGAGCATGGAAGAAATACCTAATCAAAGAATTTTATTCTTAGTGAATTGTGCCTTTTAAACATTAAAATGTCAAACAGATCCATCCACTAACTATACCGTATATTAAAGAGGTAATTGAAATCCTTGTCTGTTTCCATGAGATCTGGCAAATAATTATTTACATTAAAAATATCTTCAAGAAAATGATGTTACATCTAAACAGCCCCTGCACAAGAGCAGCACCTCTCTGCTATTCATCACATCAGATAGTTGTTTTTCATACTTTTGTATGAATATGAAAAATATTCCAGACAAAATCTGGAAAGCAACTACAAATAATATAGAGCATATTGTTGAGGGATCTAGGAAGATCCATGTCTTATTTAAAGTATTCAGTGATAAGAGCAAAAATCTCAAAATATTTTTTTTCATTATTACAATGATTGCCAAACTCATTATATACACCACAAGTATATGAACTGATGTGGACGCTTTTTGGGAGAGGACTGAACTTTTTTTAACAGAAGAGATGAGCTAAGATTATTGGTGCAATAATATTGCTGGATAAAATTCCCAGTCTTTCTTCCCATTTCTGAAAGGCTTTTTGTTCCCCTCCTACTCTCTTGATGAGTTAAACCAATCCAGGCTTTAATGCTCTTAACTAAAAAAAATAAAAATAAAAATTCCTACCAATAACTGATGGGAAATTACATGAATGTTTGGTTGTTTGCCAGCAAATTTCATTGGTACAATCTTAGTGGTCTCTGAATGCTGCAAGAAAGGTGATAGGGCAGCTTATGCATCTCACTTGCCAAGACCTCTCATAAAACCTGTATTTCAGATTTCCTTTAATCAGAGAGGACGACAACTGAGCCTACGTTTTTTTTGGAATGCAAAGTATATTTCCCACTGCCAAGCCTTGGCTCCTTTACTCCTCATTTTGTCTTATTTTCAAGAGAACTAATATTAAGTTTTTAAAAAGTAAAAGGGTTTTTGAATGCCACAAAGTCATAAGATGTGTAAACATTCTAAAAATTCAGAGTGGTATCTTTCACAAAACCTCAGAAATTAATATGCTCTCCATCATCCAGCACTGAAGATCAGTTCAGAGAAATTAAATCCCAGATTTTCCACTGTTGTTCCTGCCACCCTCCCCAAGTTTCAAAATATCTTCAGTTTCCGAGTCTGGATATTTTTTGTTTGGAAACTGTAAATAAATTGCCACATAATAGTGCAATAAAATAAATAAAATTGAGTAGAAACCAAAAATCATTCTGCCAAAGCTACTCAAAGTACTTTTAAAAATCTTAACAGGATTCCAATTTAAAGTGCCCGAAGAACAAAGCCCTCATCTAACAGTACAATGTAAGGAAACAAAGTGTTCCAAAGCTAATCCCTTGTTAATATTCGGCAGTCAAGTACATAGACGCCCCTCCATTTCCTCTGTTTTTCCTGCTCTTCGGTTAATTCATATTGCTAAAGAACAAGATGAACAGCCCAGGTTTCAAACATTAATCTAAGGCTAAAGCTCACCCCAGAGAAGTTTTCTTTCTGTTGTCATAAGATGCTGTTTGCATGGTGGGTGGGAAAAGCCCTCACATTATTTCTCTTCCGAGTAAGAAATGCGGTAACAATCAATATGTGCTTAAATGACTTTATGGATGAGCCTTCTTCTCACTTCCATAAATGTCTACAGAGGAGACCTTCCCCTATCAATAGATCTCCATACCATTGAGGATCCCAATTCCCCAGAGTCTTCCCTTTCCTAGAAACCTTCTATAGTTAGCAGAGGTTCAACCTTCTAGGAATTCACTATCTGCATATAGAGGACAAAATGAAGTGGATGAAATTAGCATGCTCATTTCTTTCTCCTCGATGTGTCAGTGAACTTCACTGTGAAGGGCTTATTTCAAAATTTAAGTAACTAACTATGAGGGGTGATCTTAGCTATCATGCAATTAAGGAAACAAAGGCTATTTCAAATTCTATTCCACATATTCTTCACCTCCCAATAAGTTCCTCCAAGATTCTCTTGGCTGATTGTACTCTATACCATGGGCATAATTTTACTGGTATTTACTAGCGAAACCGTTGCACAAAATATCTCTATGATAATGAATGGATTGTCTGACTTTTGCTGGATTCTAAATAGGAACTTTCCTGGCTTTATGTTCAGATAGAAACATTAGGTTTGCAGCAAGGTTTTAGATTTTCCAGTACAACTGACTACATATTCAAAACTGTTTTTTATTTTTAAAAAACCAATAAAACATGTGGATGTGGACTATCAGGATATAAATGTTCAAAGTCCAAACTCTCAGAAAACTGATGTGGTTATATTCCCATCCCTGGACTGAGTTCCCATTCCACATACAGCCTTTTTTTAGCTACAGTACTTTGGAGAGATTTGCCCTCATAATTTATTTTTACTAAACAGTTCTCACTAGCTTGCTAATCTTCCACCCTTTGGCAGTGTTCTTTTCCACTGCCAAAACAACAGGCAGAGTTGTTTTGTCAGTGTAAGGAACAGCATGAGGACAATTAAATGTATATTTTATGGATGTTACAATATTTTATTTTGAGCAAAGTGCAGTGTTACCTGTTCCAGGGAATTAACTGGGAATTAACTTTTGGTTAGGAACTCATCCATTAAACGTAAATCCCTTGTAGAACCCACTCATCTTAAAATAAAGATATGAAATGTACTGAAACTATCTTCATCCTTATTTTGCCACCTTTTTCAAAAAAAAATCTTCAAGATCAAGAACATTCTTTGAATGCTAATCAATAAATTCTAATTGACATTTGCCCAGAAGCAGTGGTGGTAAGAAACACAGGATCATCTGCCAGAAAAAGTAGCTGACTTTTAAGTCAGCATGATGACGGATCAGCATGTCATTTTGTTAAATATCTTTTGGATTGGGGCCCATCTGTGTGGGACTTGCATCCACAGTTGCATAATTCTGTCTTCATTTTAGCCAAACATATAATCTGAGTATTCAGCTTTATGAGGCACTCCAGTTTGCTTGTGTTTTTGGTTCTTCCTGAAACATGATTCTCTCAAGTACAGGCATGTATACAGATATACAGATACAAAGAACACAAACATTTTGTCTCTTTCCCACAAGAAGTTTAATTCATCCCAGACCCTTGTATACGGACAATGGCTCTCTGAACTATACTTGAACTCCCAGGGGTGGCTGTTCCTCAAATGTTCTAGGAAAAACTAAAATTTAAAAAGAAAAATAGATAATCTTACAGATTTCAAAATGCTGACAGCTTCTTTGCTAAGCCATACTGGATATAGCACATCATCATGTAGGATAGACTCAAAGAGGTCATCTTCATTATCAGCTTCAAAGGGAGGTTGTCCAGCCATCATCTCATACATGAGAACCCCCAGGGCCCACCAGTCCACGGAAGGACCATATTCTAATTCCTGGAGAATCTGTTAGGAGAAATCAAGAAAAAGAAAGAGAGAAATCAATGGATAAAAATGCACAATGTGGACAAGTCATATTGCCTGCTATTTGAAGAAAACAGAATGCAGAGAAGAGCAACAAAGATGATTCGAGGTCTGGAGGCCAAACTATATGAAGAACGGTTGTGGGAACTAGGTATGCCTAGTCTAGTGAAGAGAAGAACCAGGGGTGACATGATAGTTGTCTTCCAATACTTGAGGGGCTGTCAGAAGAGAAGGGGGGGTCAATCTATTCTCCAAAACACCTGATGGCAGGTTAAGAAATAACAGGTGGAATATATTAAAGGGAGATCTTACCTAGAATTAAGACATTTCCTGACAATCAGAACAACTAATCATTGGACCCACTTGCAACCAGAAGTCGTGGGTGTTCCATCACTGGAGGTGATAGAAGAAAAGATTGAACAACCATTTTCTTGGAATGGTATAGGGTCCTGCTCAACTAGGGGATTGGCTAAAAGACCTCCAAGGTCCTTTCCAACTCTGTTTTTCCATGATTTTATGAAATTATTTTTTAAAGCCAGTTTTAATGAAACTCACTTGGACCTTAAATTAAAACCTGTAAATTCTTTGAAAAAGTTTCAGTGTGACACAATGTCTGCCCATTGTTTATCAGTGAGAATGTTATTCTACCCACCCAGTATACTCATAATACACTAAACCTAGTTGTATATCAATGAAGCTACATGAAAGTAGATTTACACAAGAAAAGAAAAAGCAGTTCTTCACTTAGGAAACTGTTAACTTACAGAATTGCCAATCAGATGATATGATTAAATCTGATGATGGACATCACCTAATTCTACTCCAAAGGAAGCTAGCAAGTTCATGTGAAAAAAAAAAGATTGAAAAGTCAGTGATCCTTATGGGTTATTCCTGTCTTTAGAGGCAGAAGTCTGCTATCAAACTCCTATCATGGTTGTAAACTTTACTGTTGTTGGCTGTAATATGAAAAAACACTAGAAGAGATAGGCCTTCATTCTGCTCCGACAGAGTTTCTCCTGTGTTTTATGTGTTTCACAAGATGGAATTGCTTTCTGAATGGTACTGGAAAATTTGTATGGGAAGTACCCATTAATCCTCTTTTTTTGTTTAACCAAGTTCCTATTGTGATGTACTACAGTCATCATCATATTCAATCCCAAATAGGATTACATAGAAAAAAAATCAGTTTCAGTTTTTCATGGAGGGATAATTAAACTAGCATCATAAAATAGAGTTCTATACACTTCAATGCATACTATTATACCTCTGGAGCTATGTAATCAGGTGTTCCACAAAAGGTAGTAGTTGTTACTCCATTCAAAATTCCTTCCTTGCACATTCCAAAGTCAGCTAGTTTGCAATGGCCTTCTGCATCCAAAAGAATGTTGTCCAGTTTCAGGTCCCTTGAATAAGAAACAATCAGGAAGCTCTTAGCAATAAATAAAGGGAGGAATTAATGTATCCACTGTGAAGAGAAACCTTTGCCATATTCTAATATAATACAAGTTTTAAATAGAGAATGTGGAGTACTCTCAAACTATATCTTACTTCATAGTATTTTAAGATCCTCCCAAAGAAAAGTGTGATTTTTTTCATCTTTTCTACAAGCAAAGTGCATTTATCACTATTGCAGATGTCACATACATATTTGATATGATCATCTATACCAGGGGTGTCAAACTCAAACGGCTGCATCAGGGTTGTGTTTGATACATCTAATTTCATTTTAAAAATTGAGCGTTTTTTTTAACACTTTGAAGTCAGAATTTTATGAGCTAAAAGCTTCATGAAATCTGCTCAAAAGGAACACCCAGATATTCTATTAATTGCAAAAAATATAGCACATCTTTATCAAATTGTGCATTTCAAGGAGACCCTAAGAAAACAGATGCTAACGCAGTTTTTACACAGTATAAAGGTAAATAGATTTCTGTAAATTTGAATGTAAACTTTCTATTTATTTACAGTTCTTTACATAATTTAAATAAAATCATGAATATGACAGATACCAAATTATGAATATCCTTTCAGTATGTTGTAAAACCTCTAAACATTTCCTGTAGCACAATAAGAATTTTTCTATCCTAAGAACAAGTCAAAGAAACAATGATTGCTTGGGGGAAGAATTTTGGTTATGGAATTGATCTAGAGATATGGCAAAAATTGTGGTCTCAAATTATAAAATGACAATGTCAACAGCATATAAAGAAAATTTGTATAAGATGTTTTACAGGTGGCATTTCCCCCCAACAAGAATAGCAAGAATGTTCAAGAACAAATCTGAAAAATGTTGGAAATGTCATCAGGTACCTGGCTCATATTACCATATGTGGTGGACTTGTGCGGATGCCAAAAAATATTGGACTAAAATCTACACATGGGTGGAAAAAATGACAAAAAAGCATATAGACTTGAAACCAGAGATATTTTTATTGGGAATTTTACCTGAAATATATAGTAAAGAATTGAAATATTTGATTGTAAATGTATTAACAGTAGCTAGGATTGTATTTGCTAAAAACTGGAAAAATGAGAAAATACCAACACAGGAGGAAGCTATTAAGAAAATATTGGAATGTGCTGAAATGAGTAGATTGACATTTGAAATCAGAGAACAAGAAGATAAACAATTTTATAAAATTTGGGATCTTTTCTATCAATGGTTAGACAATAAAACATGGTAATGAAATATGCAAATTTTTAGAACATAATGAATATATAAAGATGTATTTTTATTATATCTACAAAATGATTATAGGATAGATTTGAGATGATAATATGAACTGTCATAAAACAAATTAAGTAAAATATGGATTATCTTGTAAAACATGAATGAATAATAGTATAGTCAAATGATTGATTAACAATGATATTAATGTATTTAGGAATATTTGATTGACAATATGAGAACATATACAATGTAATTGTAATTGAAGATTACAAAGTGGAAGCACAAAACAATTTGTAAACCAATCGACACACTGTATGCACATATATGGAAGATGGTTTGATGTTTTTATGTTGTGTTTGTTTGTTTGTCTTAAAAACAATAAAACTTTTTAAAAAAAGAATTTTTCTATCCTTGCTTATCATTGTCCCATTGTCCCACTCCCCAAACCTTCCTTGCAGAATTCTTCTAGCTCAGAAATATTCTTAGATCTCTTTGCATCCACTGCATTTTTGAGGTCTCAGTGACATTCAAATGGCTGTGAAGGCCATTCCAAAGCATATTTTTTTTCTTTTCCTGCAACTATTGTAAGGTTGAAATAGTTTTCAATTTTAATTTCTTCACTGGATTAGGACATTAACTTCAAGGATAAACTGATATTCTTTCCTTCCCTTCACACAATATTTTCTCTGCCACTAGCTGCCAGGAAACCCCAAAATACAACAGAACCATCTTCATGTTTCACAATTAGCAAGGCACTCTTTTTTTAAAATTTCACCTTTTTCTCTCTGAATGTCATCTTGTGTAGTTGTGATCAAACAGTTCAAATTTTGTTTCATCTGTCAAAAACACCTTGTCCAAAATGTTTCAATTTTATCACATTTCACTGGTATATTATTTCCCTGAATCTGGTGCTGTATATTGTTGACAAATACCAGTCTTTAAATCTGTATCCACAAAAGCACATAAAGCTGGTAGCTTAAAAGAAAGTAAAAACTTTTTCAAACATTGGGAACTTGGAACTCAAAAGAGACAGGCTTAAATAAGCAACACAAAATTCTGTTCACTGAACAATTTCAAATGATAATAAACAATAGTTTATCATTCGCTTGAAGTGGTTGGGGTAACTTCTATGTAGGTGCCATAATGTTTTTATTTCTTCTTTCTGTCTTTTATAGAATATATTATTTGATATGCTTTTGGTAGTCTATTTCTCCATTGAAACTTTAGTGGGTTTAAATAAGGATAAGATGAATTTATCCAATGATAACTTTATCTTTAAAAGGCATTTTGCCATTTTATTAGCTAAAAAGGTATCTGACCATAAGCTGTCTTGCTGTAATTACAAAGCAAATAAAATAAAAGAAATGAGTTGAGTTGAGGCAGTGAGGTGTAAGTTAATTTTCTTCTGTGCCAGAAAAACAAAAAACCCATAATCCTTTGCAGTGAAACAGCTTATCTTTTATTTGAAAAATGACAAACGCTATGGAATAATGGTATGAGATTTTTAAACTACAGTCTGATCAAGTTCGAAGATTGAATGCTTAAAAAGTAAGATTAGACAGGTCTTCAGAGACTATATTTTTTTATAGACATTATTGCTGAGTTTACATTCAACCCAGTTGTAAAATTTAATTCAACTTATCAGACATACCATTGCTGGTTCAGTGCTTATTCAGGTATTCTCAGATAAATGTCAATTGAATGTATCTTGTAAATAAAATAAATACAAGTGATGAAAAAACAACAACAACCATACGGACTAACTGGGTTTCATAAGCAAATTTATCTCAGGTCATATTTTCTAGTTAGTCACTCTTTAGGACACGGGTCTTCAAACTTGACAGCTTTAAGACTTGTGGACTTCAACTCCCAGAATTCCTCCCCCAGTCATGTTAGCTCAGGAATTCTGGGAGTTGAAGTCCACAAGTCTTAAACTTGCCAAGTTTGAAGACCCTTGCTCTAGGAGGATATCAAAGGTCACTGTGGCTGGAGATGACAGCAATTGAAACCCAGCACATTTCAAAAACATCAAGTTAGTGGAGGTGGCCTTACATAAACTAGAGTGTCCAGGAATTTTGAACTAGGCTGATTTTATCTCAATTTTTAATGAAAAAATACTGAAAACAGGCCGTACAAACTTTCCCAAGTTTCATACTGATATTCTGTTACATGGAAGCATACTAGCACCTTGTGGGATACTATATAGAAGTGGTCAATGTGTCAAATATAATCTATTCAACATGACCTTCTAAAACTGCCTTTGGGGAATTGCAGCAAAATATTATTCAGTTTCTTTTCAGAAGGCTGAACTAGTAGAATATGATTGGTTAAGCACTAAGAAATCCAGCCAAACTAACAGAATTACATTCTCCTTGTCTAGTTCCCACCACAGATCCATCTAGGTGACTAAAGCTGTCTCCTTCATATAATTGGATGCAAATCAAGACTGAAATGAATGGGGATTCATCTTGATTAATGATCAGTTATCAAGATAAGCTCCTAACACTCTTAAGAGGTTCCTTGATAAATCAGGGTTCTCATCAGGGTTCTTCAGAAGAAAGGTAAAGAAATCAGACAGAAATAGACAGACAGGCAGACAGAGAAATAAATATATAAGAAAGTGAATCACTTTGAAGTTAAGGGAGAATCTTGACTAAAACACAAGCTGCATTGGATGGATCTTGACTTTGAAAATACCCTTTACTTCATATGGAGATGTGAAAGCATTCTAGATTTCCTTTTGTCAAACGAATTTAACTTTTGTATTGTAAAACTTTAAAACATTTCTAATAAAGAATGCCAATTCTTAAATAAGACTACATATGGATGTCAATCTGAAAATTCAAAACAGAAGGTATTTAAGATATCTTTTTTTTTTTTTTTTGCATGCAATAGATACTTTTTGCCCAAGTGCTCCATTCACCTAGGAAAACAGTAAGAAACCAAAAATCTTGTTATAGTGAAACACTACAGGTAGTCCTCGACTTACAACAGTTCATTTAGTGACCAAAGTCACAAAAAAGTTTTTCACAGTTACAACCTTTGCAACATCCCGTGATCATATGATCAAAATTCAGATGCTTGACAAGTGGTTCATACTTATGACCATTGCAGTGTTCCAGGGTGATGCGATCACGTTTTTACAACCTTCCGACAAGCCTAGTCAATGGGGTAGCCCGATTCATTTAACAACTGGGTTACTAACTGATCAACTGCAGTGATTCACTTAACAACTGTGGGAAGAAAGGTTGTAAAATGGGGATATAACTCACTTAACAAATGTCTCACCACCACCAACGTTGGGCTCAGTTCTGGTCGAAAATCAAGGATTACCCTAATTACGTTATTATTCTTTCCTTTTCTTTGGTCCACTGTTCATGTTGGTAAAAACCCAAAACTCACAAAGTAGTGATGGATTAAGTTACCAAAATTATTTTGTTCCCACCATACTATCCCAGGCTAAAAAGGGGGAAAAAAAACTCTCTCAGCTGTGCTCTCCAGAGTATCCTCAAAAGGAAGAAACAGTTAGTTCAATAGTATTTCCTCCCCCAACAAATTTTTGCTATTGAAGGAGAGACTTAAAGAGATTTTTGCAATGAAAAGTCTTTCCATGGGTAAATAGAACTGACTGTTATGTAAGAACTGTTATTTATATTATTTATAGAACAACGTATCAAATATGTTGTACCATAATGAACTGTTGACATAAGTACTACTGGGATGAAGCTTTTAATATCCAGTAGTAAAGTTCAGGCTCCTTTGCTTTGTCTATGTGCATACTTTAAAAAAAATGAAATCTGTGTTTTCAAAGGCACGTTATACTAAATGAGTTTTTAGCGTTACCCATAAGACTGCTTGTTTTTCTATCTAATAGATCTCTACTTTATAAAAATGTTTTTCATACAGAAGTATTTGGGGGGAAATGATTGAATGAGTGTGTCACTCAGACAGAACTGCATCAATTCCTTCTGATAAATTCTTTGCTTGATTTTTTACATGGGAATGGTTGTAAGTCAAGGACTACCTATATTATTGAATTTCACAAGAAACTTTTCCCTTAAAACAACTGTAGGGAGCACCAATTTTCTCTGGAATACTACTGTTAATACACATGGTTTTCATATCCACTCCTGTTTCTCAAGTTAAAAACCATCATGGTCCATGAGAGAGGGCAAATATCATAAATTTAAATGACATCATAATCATCATTCCTGAAATTTTTTTGTAATTCTTTCATGTGATTATCTTTCATCTGGAGCTCATAGCATTTATGTGTGTGATTGTTGGTAGGATGAGAGGATGAAGGGAGCTCTTCTGTAGCAGAGCTATATTTGTTGACTTCAGTAAATTCTGGTTAGAGGATGGATAGATCCCCAAATTATAAATTAATTTTCAAGATGTGGTGAGTAAAAGCTTGACATAGTATTTTAAAAATTAAATCACTGAGAATATATTCTGTAAAGAGCACAAGTAAAGTGCCCGAGGTGTTTGCCATTCTTAACTTACCTTCCAAACTAAGTTGAACATATTTTAAATGGCTTTTGCCTCCTTATAATGATATAAAAGGGGATGGGTTCAATCAAATAGAACACTGATTTAAAAAGAGCAATATTATATGGTTGGTTGAAAACCCTAGGGCAAAAAGGTAACAATCTACCCATGCCTTGTTCAGATCCAGCTAAATATTTATGCAATGCTCACAACAAATAAGTCTTCTCAGTCATACAGAGGATTGGAAAGTATATTTGTGGACAGCATAGTCATCAACTACAGTATAAGTACAGCTCTCTCCTTCCATACAATTTTATCACTTGACTCCTGCATGCTTCTATTGCAACTGGCTCATTCTGCCTACTGGTAGGGCCTATTCTGAATAGGGTAGGCTTACACCTTAGAAATAAATGTGCTACTTTTTTACCAATCCCATCTACGTCTGCTGGCAAATAAGTTTTCTAAAAGGCATATGAAAATGGAAGGTAAGTCAAGCTCTTAGCAGTTTCAAAGGTGGCAATCATGTAAATTTAACTGCTACCCTTCCATCCTTTATTTTTCAACCAAAACTGGCAATTGCAGATGGAACCTCTCAGAGAACAGATTTGGGCCAGGGACTGTCAGTTATAGTTTCTGAAGAATTAAGCCTCGAAAAAACTGCATAGCAGAGGCAATAATGTCAAGCAACTTAATATATTATATTTGGAATATTGAAAGCAGTTGTACATTTCTGTGATGTTAGAGGGCTTGAAAAAAATATATAAACTATTTGATAAAGCCCGGCAGGTCAAAATTGTTCTATCAAATCATTATTTATAATGATTTTTTTCAAAAAAAATAACAAACACAGGCTGAGCTAATAGACTTGGAGATAAGGAGATAAGACACACACACACACAAATAAGATGCAGAAAAAGTACTGCTTAAGCATATAGCTACTTAAAATAATTTGAATTATTGGGCTCTGAGCTTTGCACAATAAAACATCATACAATTTTAGAGAAGGTGATTATTGTTCCCATGTGAAGAATGGTTACGGAAATCCTAATGATGGGAGAAAAGAAGACATCTAAAAATGTTCATTGCTTCTCCAGTTTCTTTTGGGTGAAATAAGATTGCTAACAGGGATGTCACTTCAGATATTATCTCAGGCATAAAGTGTGGTTGTTGTGAACAGCAATTATACAGTAAATGATAGAAACAGATTTTCTGAGAACCCAGAACCTAAACAGCTGGATTCAAAATTTGTGGCAATATAAGGCCACTTCCCATTGTGTCCTTAATACCCGACATATGATTCATGGGTTTGTGATTGAATGAAACCCCCTTTATATAATATCATCACTAAAAGCAAGTGAAGGCTTGAAATTTCCTTTAATCACAAGCTCTTTGGTGACATCTTGGTCAGTTTGAAGTGAAGATAAAATGAAAGACAATTTGTGCACTAATCCACAAACAGCCTAGCATTTAGGAGGGAAATTATTTTATCTATAAATATATCTAACCCACCTTGTAATGTTAACAGCATGGTTTATTCTAACAGAATAGCTCATTCTACAGTACAACATTAACATTACATAGATACTGTTTAGGGTGACTCAGTTTTCTAATGGTCAGGGAGGGCCAGCATAATGCTACTATTGTGGCTTTCTGATAGATAAAGTCACTTAGATCAGCTCTGTCTTGGATTCTAACTGGGCAGTCCATCTAATGTGCTTAGGGCCTGGCCTTGTTATATGATCTAAATTTGATCTGATGACTACTAATAAAATTGCTGAGATTCTCTCTGCTCTCAGTTTGGCCATCTGTTCATTGGACCTGGCCACCTCCTGATTACAAAAGCAGTCAGGGAGTTGCTATGGTTGGATCAATACTGTGGTGTTGGCCTCTTTGAGAGGCAGGGTATCTTCTCCCTTGAAAGAGACAGTACTACAGTGTCTCTTGGACCCAACATTCTTAATTCACTATAATCAGGGGTGGGATTCTACAGGTTCACACCTATTCGCTAGAACCGGTTGTTAACATTCTAAGCAGTTCGGAGAACCAGTTGTTAGAAGAAATTACTGGCCTAATCCTGTAAGGAAGGCAGGAAGGAAACATTCTGGTGTTGCTTACAGAAACTGCCTCTCCGTTAACCCTTATTACATTCTTGGCAGGACTAGACTTCCAGTCTCAGGAACTTCTCTGAAGTTTTTTCCCCCTCCTTTGCTGGTACTTTGCTTGTGTGGAGTGACCATTCAAAGTTACAATGGCACTGAAAAAAGTGACTTATGACCGTTTTTCACACTTACGACTGTTGCAGCATCCCCACAGTCACGAGAGGCCAGGCAAGGAGAAGCGTGCCTCGATGTGAGTGATGTTGAGTTGGCCATGCCCAGCCAGTCACATGGCCACCAAGCCACGCCCACCAACTAAGCCACACCCACCAACTAAGCCACGCCCACACAACTGGTTGTTAAAAAATTTGAATCCCACCCCTGACTATAATCACATCTCCAACCTTCCCATTTTAGGGAAAGCTGTGAAGACAAGAGCTATCTGTAGTTGGTGGGAAGAAGTGGATTATCTAGACCACTTAAGAATACTTAGGTTGCCTTCACTCTTGTCAGGAAAAGGCACTTTAATTTTTTGCAGGAAAAAACCCAATCTCTATTGTCATTCCTTTTGGATCCTTGTGAGGAAAAAAAAAACAGTTTTAGACTACACTTGTGCTGCTGCCTGAATTATTAGTGGAGTTTTGTTTTGGTTTCTTGAGGAAGATAAAAAATGTAAAACCCTCTTCTCTATCACAGCGATGATGAGTACATTTATTCCAAAGGGAAGATCTCACAACTAGTTCTCTATTCACCTAATCACTACTAATAGGTTACCAATAATGTGTGTGGATTTTAAGCCATACAAGTGTTTAACTGTACAAGATTAAAATTGCCCCAAAGTATCTGGATGAAATGGGCATAGCACAGTAAATATTTAAGTTCCTGATGATAAAAAATATCAGTGTAGAAATACTATTTTAGCTCAAAAATTTAAAGGGCAACTACTAGATATAGTGGAGAATTGCAATTGCTCTTTCTTTTCTCTTGAAACCAAAGTACTCCACAAGCCGTCTTCATTATTCTCCAGAGAAGCATTAAAGGGAAGTTCTGTGTACATAGAAAAAAATAAGACATATGTGCTTCTGTCCCTTTCTGTATATAAAAGCATATATTTTTGAGCTCGGCCAGGGAATACAGGCTCATTTTTAGTTTCTTGTTAAGTAAATATAACAACCAAATAAACTAAAATAATTGATGTTTAAACAGAAGATAAATACTGCTTCCCAACTTCCTCTTTGTAGAATTAGTGTTATCAGGCAGAAAGCACTGGTCCCCTTCCTACAAATTCTACAGGAAAACGACTGCCCTCTCAGGAATGTAAACTTGGCATGCTTCTTGGTTGCCTTCTTTGGTTTGTCTTTTTCCCTTTTAACAAAAGGTCCACCCTATTCTTCCCATGTTAATGTCAAGGTTCTGTTTATGTGATGATCTGTTTACATGATGCAGATGAATATTAAGGAAGGGAGAGCTCTGACAATGGCACAAATGCCATCTCTAGTAGCCTTTCCAGTTGGAGGAACAAGGAGAAGATAATTTGGAATGGGTCACATTTTAGGAACTCAGAAAACTCTTCTTCAAATGTCATCCCAGCCAGAAACTCATTGGGTTAATTCAGATGGAGTTGCCAAGCCTTGTCTTGTTGACTGTGACCTCCAGGCACGAATGCTTCAATTTATTTTCTTTCTTATGTTGAAGAACTACAGTTGGCATTAATATATGAGAGGCTCTACATTCATGAAAAATCCTCAAGGTTTATGTTTTCTTGTTTACCCGTCCTCAAGAACTGGGCTATGGTGACTGCAACTTGAAAAATAGTTGCCATTTGTATATCATCTGTACCTTTATAACTGTCTGGTTTGGTTCTGCAACCCAACAGGACAGACACAGACTTCAGAGGTTAATTAGGTCTGCAGAAAAGACAATTACTACCCACCTGCCTTCAATCGAGGGCCTGTATACTGCACGAGTCAAAAAGAAGGCTGTGAAAATATTTACAGACCCCTCACATCCTGGATGTAAACTGTTTCAACTCCTTCCCTCAAAACGACGCTATAGAGCACTGCACACCAGAACAAATAGACAGAAGAACAGTTTTTTCCCGAACGCCATCACTTTGCTAAACAAATAATTCCCTCAACACTGTTCAACTATTACAAAGTCCGCACTACTATTACTGTTAATCTTCTCATCACTCCTTATCACCCATCCCCTCCCACTTGTGATTGTAGGACTGTAACTTTGTCGCTTGTATCCTTATGATTTATATTGACTGTGTCGTAGTATGATTTGATTGATGATTGTACCCTATGACTATCATTAAGTGTTGCACGTTATGATTCTTGATTCTTAACAAATGTATCTTTTCTTTTATGTATACTTAGAATATTTACACCAAGACAAATTCCTTGTGTGTCCAATCACACTTGGCCAATAAAGTATTCTATTTTATTCTATTCTATATCCTACAATATGCCAAGGGCCACTTCATCCACATTAAACATTTGTGTGTGCGTCAGATATATTTCAGGGATAACAGTAATGCAAAATTCTTTTGGGAGAAAGGGCCAGAGTTGCTGTAGCTATGTTATTTCAAAACAAAAAGAACATCATATCTTCTGATGTGCTTGGAATTCAAGGAAATGAAAAAAAAAATGGTTTCCTTCTTTGCTATTTGTTATGGGCCCTTCTCACAGTCATCCATCTCCTGTTTGAACTATTGTCATGCATTCTACGTTAGGCTGCCCTTGAAGAGTTCAATTGGCTCATAATACACATGGTTTTGTATAAGTCCAAGGAGAGTGTCATCTCTTTTGCATGAATTGCACTTGTTGCTGATTTGTTTCCAGGTGTTGACTATCATCTTTAAAGTGCTACATGACTTGAGGGCAGGTTGCTTGATGGGCCACCTCTCCCCAATTATATCTACTGGTAAATCTTCACTTTAATGGACATCGTTCAGCTTAAACAGATATTCTTCCTTTTGTAAAGTCCATTAAAATCAGAGGCTTACTCTATTGTTATAAAAGGTTATACAACACTGAAGTTCTCAACTAGTCATCTTTTTTGCCAATCCCCTTGTTTTTCATCATATAAAGGAAAAACCATGAAGACATAAGCCATTCTTGGTTTTTTTTCCATTGGAGAAGAAAATGTCCATGGAAATTTCCACATTGCATGACATTGATCCTTTCTCTCAGCAGGAGAACGCAATCTTTGGCATTCCAGATGTCACTGAACTACAACTGTTAATACGACTTAAAGACTAGCAATCTCTGCATTTACACAGGCGATTCAGAGAAGACAAACTTTGTTTGGCATCTGGCTATCTGCTCCTTAAAACTGCTTTTAATTGTAAGAGATGGAAATGTTGACAGATAGGAGCGGATCCTATTTCTCAGCAACTTTGTTAAGAGCACTAAATCAATAGCACTAAATCAAAAATAGGTCACCGCATTGTGACATATTCAAGGCCATTTTTTAAAAAAAGATTTGACTGTAAATAATTTATTTGTGGTGAGTACATAACACAAAAGATATAGGCAGTAACAGCAATCCCACTTGTTCTTTACTGATTGGTTCCATGTCTCTGAGATTCCATGACTTCATCTCTGTTCTATTTATTTTCAGCTCAGCTATGTTGTATGTCATACTGCTAAAAAACTAGTTTGTGCCCTAAAATACTGTGGTTCTGCAGGCATAGCAGTTGTTTCCATTTGAGGAAATCTTAGTTTTATCTCACTTCCTAGTTCTTTGGCTACAACCATATTAGCAAATCTTTCAAAGGGAATGGTGGCTTGGCAGCATTTCAACCCTGCCTCCTCATATGATCTATTGACACTTTTTTGGGGGGGTCATATGAACACCCAAGAAGTGAATGTGTATGCCTCAAATGCAGGTAGTTTATTGTAGTTCTGTTTTATATGATGTGGAGTTGAGGGGGATTGTTGCTATAGGATTTTTGGAAATTTGAGGGAAAGTAAGCATTTTTGCTTTTTTGTTCTCAGCATATCTGAGTGTGTGGTGTAAGCATAAATACATGTTGTCTTCAAATTGCTTCAGAGGGATTGGGAAAGTACCAACAGCATTGAAATCAAAATTTCCAAAGGAAGTACAGAATCAGAACATTCCTAGAAATTTTTATGTACCAGGATAAGATTTCTTTTCCTGAAAAGAAATGAGGAATGAAGAGGGGGAATGAAATGTTGTTTTAACACTCTTATTAAAATCTCTCTCTTCCACTCTTTATCTGGAATATAGTGTATATTATGTGTGACTTGTTTTGCTCATAAAATATTGTAGTAAGTTTTAAGTTGCATATTATCTCCCTTTCAGAGGAATAAATGGACTGCTATCCATGCCACTGGATTCCCAATACAGTACACTGAGGTTCAGGCTGGCAAGATCTGGATAGGAAAAACAACCAATTCTTCATTCTCTCTCCCCTCCAATACATATTTCTATGTGCTTCCAAACATGTATTATTTTTCTGCTTCATTTTAGTGGACGTTGGCAATGATATATCTGCAGCAACCTCTCCTGTGAATAGTGCTTTGTGACTGCCCTCTTCAAGTACTTCATGAAAGAGAAGTGATCCCACAGCCAACTTCCCTTACTGCAGTTTCTTCTGTATATGCCTGCCAAATTTTATCTGAAGTCGTGAAAAACTGCCAGTTTCTTTTCTTTGTTTTTGTTTTAAAGGGAAAAGAAGGAGAGGAAGAGTGAAACGACAAGATAAAGGCCTTAATAACACAAAGAGATAGTAGGTGAAAATGTATTAAGAGGTTCCTTGTTTCTAATAATAAATATTTATCTCTAAGTGTATTCTTCATGGCATAACGAAAAGTTAGCAATTCAGATTTTGTTATTGTTCAGCCAGATGCCAATCAGGGGCTGCAGGGAACAAATTCAAGTTGTCTCCAAAGAGGTTCTTCCTGTTAGCAGCTGAGCCTTCACCCTCAACTTTAAGACTTCATGTACAAAGCCTCATCAAATGATTATCCCATCTCAGACTGGAGACAATTAAGACAAACAAACCCAGGAAGTGGCAGGGAGTTCCGAAATGAAAGGAAACCCATGGCAGAAGAAGAAAACTGAAGAGATTGCCCTGATCTGCAACCAAAGTCAACGAGGGGTCACAGTGTGCCAAGTTTTTAAAATAAGCGTTGCTTGTTTTATAATACAAAACTGGCACCCACAGCTGGCAAGGCCTGCAGAGACGATTCAAATGCTAACGGTCAGAATGATAAACAGTCTTCTCCCCACCTCAAAAAGAGTAAGAAAAAAAGTTCTGTGTTAGCAAGCAGAAACTAACAGCCAATGTGGTTGCTAAGAGACTCTGGACTTTAGCCAACACCAAAGAAATGAAGAGCTTTAATAATTCTTTTTTCCCCCAACCCTCTGAAAGAAAAATACCTGTAGATGACGCCATGTTGATGTAGAAACATGAGTGCCGATGTGACTTCTGCTGCATAGAAGCGGGAGCGAGGCTCGTCAAATTTGCGTGAACGTTGAATCTGAAACATTAGGTCTCCTCCATTGACATATTCCATGACGAAAAATAGGCGGTCCTAAAATTCACAAAAAATAGAGCCATTTCATTATTTTTTTGACCGAGTTTCACAAAGATGCTACTGTACATTCATGGCACATCAGGAAATTAGATCTCTATCCAAAAATGGAAGAAACAGCCAACTACAGCTATCTGAACAAGAGGAGCAAATGCTTCCAAATTAAACTATGGGTACTTCAGCTGATGCAGGATGGCTAAAAAAAATTATAGATTTGTTTTTCAAATAAATACTATTTTTTTAATTTTTTTAAAGGAAAATATAATAGATGCATGAGGATCTTTTGCTTAAGTGTAGCATTTCCTTCCATTATGACAAACCAATTTATGTGATATTTGACTTCACCTCATTTTATTTTATTTTTCTAGTTTTTAGCATTATGAAATAATTCAAAGCCGCATTTTGATTGTGCCAATGAAATTCTTGAATAGGAAGAAAATACAAAACAAAAGAAAAAGACTGTTCTTAGACAATTCTGGATACAATGGGTGGCACTGAATATTATAGAGCCACAGTCTGTCATTTGACAAAGATATTTCCTTGGTTCTCTAAAGTAGGGATGGGCAAGTGGTGACTTTTGTGGCTTGTGGACCACAGTTTAAGTTTCAGCTTAAACTAGAACTTGACAAACTTCATTATGGTTGAGTTTGAGATGTATATCCTGTGATAAATTAATCAGCGCTGGTTCTGTATTAATCAGAGGTCAATAGGAGATAATTAGCAGCTATCTGAACAAGAGGAGCAAATGCTTCCAAATTAAACTATGGGTACTTCAGCTGATGCAGGATGGCTAAAAAAAATTATAGATTTGTTTTTCAAATAAATACTATTTTTTTAATTTTTTTAAAGGAAAATATAATAGATGCATGAGGATCTTTTGCTTAAGTGTAGCATTTCCTTCCATTATGACAAACCAATTTATGTGATATTTGACTTCACCTCATTTTATTTTATTTTTCTAGTTTTTAGCATTATGAAATAATTCAAAGCCGCATTTTGATTGTGCCAATGAAATTCTTGAATAGGAAGAAAATACAAAACAAAAGAAAAAGACTGTTCTTAGACAATTCTGGATCAATGGGTGGCACTGAATATTATAGAGCCACAGTCTGTCATTTGACAAAGATATTTCCTTGGTTCTCTAAAGTAGGGATGGGCAAGTGGTGACTTTTGTGGCTTGTGGACCACAGTTTAAGTTTCAGCTTAAACTAGAACTTGACAAACTTCATTATGGTTGAGTTTGAGATGTATATCCTGTGATAAATTAATCAGCGCTGGTTCTGTATTAATCAGAGGTCAATAGGAGATAATTGGAGAATTGGAAAAGGACAGAAAGGGGAAGCTGTTGACAAGAAGAATAAACAAAGTTTAGGTAAAATTCCTATAATTTACAAAGACAAATGGGGTATATTTGATTCAAGAAACTGAGACGATGCATTCATACATTACAATTGTATGTATATAAACATAAGAATTCATTGGAGTTGGAGAGGTATAACAAATTTGAATAAGGTAAATCTTAGGAATGGGGAGCCTGAGGCCCCACAAATGTTGCTAAATCACAGCTGCAAGCAGCCCCAATCAAGCTGTCCAATGGCAGGTAACATCTAAAGGACATTGATTCCTCATTCTATGTTAAATCTAATGCTGGAAAAAAAGCAATTATCTGCTATACCATGACAGAAATTTTCACCTACTAGTATTTCTACAGCTGCAGGTTTTCACTTAATTTTAGTTCAGTTAGCTAGTTTTCACAGACATTTTCAATGCTTGTACTTTTTTGAATAATAAGATTGGGGGGTTCAAAGTGTACAATTATTTTAAAAGCTTGTTTTGCTTTGATTTTTCGTAGCACCTCTCCAAGTTCTATCAAGAACCTTCAGTGTTCTGTATGGTTTCTCTCTGGTTGGTGACATGCAAATTGCTTAATATGCCTTGTTTATGCAACACAATGATAACACAAGTCAGCACTGAGCTAAAACAGAACCAATAGAGACCGGATTGCGGTAAGGATAGTGAGCTTCATGCTGATCAGCTCAAGACCAATAAATTTGGCAAGAGCAAAGGCCTTACAGCCAGTTATGAAGGTGCTCAAGACCTCTTCAAAGTCAAAACACTGAAGAACCAGAGGGATAACTATACGGGGAAATAGTCTCAAGGTTTTAGAGCCTCAATCTTGCAGGGAGTTTTACTTCAGTATGTACAACAGAATTGTTCTGTTTTTCACATGTTTTCTTTCTTTCCAGTTTTTACTGGATCAATGCTTCCAGACAATTGACTAAAGTTTTAAAAAAGAGCTGGATAGCCTTTGATGGTAAAATAATTCTTGATTAGGAATATATAAAGGCTTTTGCACGCACTGAACTGGATGTGTTGCAATATCTGGGGAGATTACTGAGAAAGATGGCTGGACTAGGGAAACAAAGAACTGTCTATATTACTTTACTTTACTTTATTGTCATTGCACCTTGTACAATGAAATCAAAAACCATCTTCAGTGCACATGATGACCATGACCATGAAAATAAACACAAATACACATCCTTCACCCTTCACACATTGAACCTAAAACCCCCAACACCGCACCAACACTGCACTATACAGCAGAATTCAAAAGAGCTACTGCCCTGGGATAGAAGCTGTTTTTCAGCCTATTTATCCTTGTTTTTATTATTCTGTACCATCTGCCAGATGGTAATAGTTCAAAAAAAGGGTTCCCGGGATGAGATGGATCTTTGAGAATGTTTTGAACTTTCTTAACACAGCGGGAGCTATAAAGCTCTTCCAAGGAGGGGAGAGGGCAACCAATGATCTTCTGGGCAATGACATTAATCCTCTGGAGTGCTTTCCTATCTGTCACTGTGCAATTGGCAAACCATACAGAGGTGCAGTATGTTAAAATGCTCTCTATGGTGCAGCGGTCACCAGCAGTTTTTCATTCAGTTGTTGTTTTCTGAGAAGTCTCAGGTAGTATAATCTCTGCTGGGCCCTTTTAACTAGTGCTGCAATGTGAGCACCCCAGGTCAGGTCCTCTTTTAGGAAAATGCCCAGAAACTTAAAACTGGCCACTTGCTCTACTCAGTCTCCATTGATAAGCAAGGGCTGGATGTCTGATCTGTTCCTTCTATAGTCCACTATAAGCTCCTTGGTCTTATATTGGTGTTGAGGACCAAGTTATTGTCTCCACACCACGAAAGCAACCGGTCCACCTCATCTCGGTAGGCAGACTCATCCCCTCCAGAGATAAGTCCCACTACTGTTGTATCATCTGCAAATTTAGCAATAGTATTACTAGCGTGAGTGGGAGTCATGCACATAAAGAATATAGAGTAAGGGACTCAACAGGGGGGGGGGGGGGGGGGGGGGGGGGGGGGGGGGGGGGGGGGGGGGGGGGGGGGGGGGGGGGGGGGGGGGGGGGGGGGGGGGGGGGGGGGGGGGGGGGGGGGGGGGGGGGGGGGGGGGGGGGGGGGGGGGGGGGGGGGGGGGGGGGGGGGGGGGGGGGGGGGGGGGGGGGGGGGGGGGGGGGGGGGGGGGGGGGGGGGGGGGGGGGGGGGGGGGGGGGGGGGGGGGGGGGGGGGGGGGGGGGGGGGGGGGGGGGGGGGGGGGGGGGGGGGGGGGGGGGGGGGGGGGGGGGGGGGGGGGGGGGGGGGGGGGGGGGGGGGGGGGGGGGGGGGGGGGGGGGGGCGGGGGGGGGGGGGGGGGGGGGGGGGGGGGGGGGGGGGGGGGGGGGGGGGGGGGGGGGGGGGGGGGGGGGGGGGGGGGGGGGGGGGGGGGGGGGGGGGGGGGGGGGGGGGGGGGGGGGGGGGGGGGGGGGGGGGGGGGGGGGGGGGGGGGGGGGGGGGGGGGGGGGGGGGGGGGGGGGGGGGGGGGGGGGGGGGGGGGGGGGGGGGGGGGGGGGGGGGGGGGGGGGGGGGGGGGGGGGGGGGGCGGGGGGGGGGGGGGGGGGGGGGGGGGGGGGGGGGGGGGGGGGGGCGGGGGGGGGGGGGGGGGGGGGGGGGGGGGGGGGGGGGGGGGGGGGGGGCGGGTTTGGGGGGGGGGGGCAGGGGGGGGGGGGGGGGGGGTCTTTGCAATCTGTAGCCTTAATTCATCCATTTTGTTAGTCAGAGATCTTGCATTGGTAAGAAATATACTTGGAATTGAGGGCTTGTGTGGAAACTTACTCAGCCTAAAGAAAACTCCAGCATGGCATCCTCTCCTCCTCTTCCTGTTCCTCTTTCTCCGTCTCTTCCTCCTTCCTACAGGAATAGTGATCCATGGCTCCCCCAGGGACCTAGCTGCCTCCTTCGGTATGTTATGAGAATGTATAAAATCGTCCGTAATAGCCTTTTCACATTTCAGTCCAATTTGTAACAAGGCTTGCCAACTATAGATGCTCCTTGCCCCACAGGGTTCAATCAAGGAAAGGATCCAAAACACACAGAATCATACACACCATACACTGAAAGAAGGAGCGGTTAGCCACAGCATCCATGTGTGCAGCCATCTTGAAAAATATACAATTCATTCTTAATTATCAAGTCATTTTTGTAATGAGATTTCTTCTCTAAAATTTGGCTTACTCAACCCTTCCTCAGAATCCAGTACTTCTGCCCATTTTAATTTTTTCTTGTCGAAGTCTCCCTTTCCTCCATGCTCTTTTATATTCATTTTCTAGTTTCCAGTGTTCTGAACAAAAGTTCACTTTTTGAATTTATCTAAAGCAAGTTGGTTCCTCCACCTGCCTGTTTTACTTTCTTGATTCCATATGCCAAACATCAGATTTGAATAATGTATGACCGTCATGCTGAATGAAGTCAACTTCATGTTCAATAAGATTTTCTTCCCTTCTATCTGCTGGGGACTGCCAAAATAAAAATAACTGACAAGCTGTTAGCCCTATGACAGCCTCAGGTAGGTTTTTCTAGCAATTTATGTATATGTTTTATTGCAGTGTACCATTCTTAAAGTTGATTTCTTATAAAAAGCTAAATTCTTTTTTTTATTTATGCTTGGAGGAAAAATTAACTCTTGCAATTAAAAAGAAAGAGATTTATGCCTTTAAAAACTTTTTAGACACATTTGCTTGCTTTACATGGAACCTATCCTCAAGAAACAAAAAAATGTAAACTTCCCAGGACTGTTTTGGTGTATGGTCTGTGCCATACTTAGTACAGATCTCATGAAGAGTTCATAAGAAAATGCACACATAAGTGTAAATAATACTATAATATATAAATGACTACGAAACAGACATTGTTAATTGTGCGAGCAAACAGGAACAGAAAGGACTGAATAGAAGAAGGAAATTGAATCACAACTATGTCAGCCTTCAACCAGTATGAAATGAGCTACATGAAATCAGGGGTGGGATTCTACCAGTTCGCACCTATTCGCTAGAACCGGTTGTTAACATTCTAAGCAGTTCGGAGAACCAGTTGTTAGAAGAAATTACTGGCCTAATCCTGTAAGGAAGGCAGGAAGGAAACATTCTGGTATTGCTTACAGAAACTGCCTCTCCATTAACCCTTATTACATTCTTGGCAGGACTAGACTTCCTGTCTCAGGAACATCTCTGGATATTTTTCCCCTCCTTTGCTGGTACTTTGCTTGTGTGGAGTGACCATTCAAAGTTACAATGGCACTGAAAAAAGTGACTTATGACCGTTTTCACACTTACGACTGTTGCAGCATCCCCACAGTCACGAGAGGCCAGGCAAGGAGAAGCGTGCCTCGATGTGAGTGATGTTGAGTTGGCCACGCCCAACCAGTCACATGACCACCAAACCACGCCCACCAACTAAGCCACACCTACCAACTAAGCCACAAGCACATAACTGGTTGTTAAAAAATTTGAATCCCACCCCTGACTATAATCACATCTCCAACCTTCCCATTTTAGGGAAAGCTGTGAAGACAAGAGCTATTTGTAGTTGGTGGGAAGAAGTGGATTATCTAGACCCCTTAAGAATACTTAAGTTGCCTTCACTCTTGTCAGGAAAAGGCACTTTAATTTTTTGCAGGAAAAAACCCAATCTCTATTGTCATTCCTTTTGGATCCTTGTGAAGAAAAAAAACACACAGTTTTAGACCACACTTGTGCTGCTGCCTGAATTATTAGTGGAGTTTTGTTTTGGTTTCTTGAGGAAGATAAAAAATGTAAAACCCTCTTCTCTATCACAGCGATGATGAGTTTTTCACACTTACAACTGTTGCAGCAACCCCACAGTCATGATAGGCCAGGTGAGGAGATGCGTGCCTCGATGTGAGTGATATTGAGTTGGCCACGCCCAGCCAATTACACCACCACCAAGCCACACCCACCAACTTAGCCCAAAGAACCGGTTGTTAAAAACTTTGAATCCCACCCCTGCTTGAAATACCACGCTACTCCCTTCTCCCAATGCATAATTCTGAACACAGTCTTTTGGGATTATAGTAATCTATATAAAAATGTAATAAACAAATAAACATGGAACTGACATTTCCTATTTTTGCAAGCCTGGGCTTTTGGAGCTTACAGGTATTGGAGTTTATACACAAGTATTTTAGTGTACAAAGAATGTTCGAAGTGGGTGATTCCTCCCTCCTACCACACTTCAAAAATTATTAATTTTGAACAATTATTGGCACAGGAATCGTGAAATCTCTGTGATCCTTCATTGTGCTTTGCCTTAAAAAGACTTTACTAACCTCTCAACTCACTATATAAGTGCTCCGAACTGTCCAGCAGAAGAAAGAAATAATGGCTTTATTGCTTAGCTCCACCCAGGGGTGGGATTCAAATTTTTTAAAAACTGGTTCTGTGGGTGTGGCTTAATTTGTGGGTGTGGCTTGGTGGTCATGTGAGTGGCTGGGTGTGGCTTGGTGGTCATGTGACTGGGTGGGCATGACCAACTCAATGTCACTCATGTCAAGGGGTGCCTCACCTGGCCCCTCCCCTCCCAGCCATTCCTTGTCACACCAGCCTCAACTTATCTATAGTTCTGTAAAAATGTTCACCTTTTTTGGCTTTATTATTTACGTTCTATAGATGTATTTTCATGGACCACTGAAAGGAGGAAATGGCTCACATGCTTTGCTCAAGAGTGTGATAGGCAACAGGCTTTTAAGGGGTTGCAGAAAGAGGGGGGCAATATATTTTCCAAAGCACCAGAAGGCAAACAAGAAGCAATGGATGGAAACTGAACAAAGAGAAGCAAACTAAGACTAAGGTGAAACTTCCAGACAGTGAGAACAATTAACCAGTGGAACTGCTTGCCAGCAGAAGTTCTGAGTGCTCCATCATTGGAGGCTTTTAAGAAAAGATTGGACAGCCATTTCTCTACAATGGTATAGGGTTCCCCCCAAGGTCCCTTCTAAGTGTTATTCTGTTCTTCTGACACCTTTCCCAGGACCTCTACTCAGAGTTTGGCATCCTCAGTTTTCCTGCCTGAGCAAGGGTTGGGCTAAAAGACCTTCAAAGTCCATTTCAACTCTATTAAACAGACATGTATTTATGCTCTGGACTATAGACATGTAAACCCTGAAAAATACCTGGGCAAAAGAAAGGAAGTAAAATCACTCTAGGTGTAGGGACAGTATAAAATATTAAAATATGATAAATAATGGATCAATTAAAAATAATAGCACAGAGTTTTCTCTCTCCCCCCCTTTCTATTTTCTTTCTATCTTTTTCTTTTTTTCTTTCTTTCTTTCTTTCTTTCTTTCTTTCTTTCTTTCTTTCTTTCTTTCTTTCTTTCTTTCTTTCTTTCTTTCTTTCTTTCTTTCTTTCTTTCTTTCTTCTTTCTTTCTTTCTGCCGCTCTATGGCCAGCCACACAGATGAAGCAAAGCACCTTTGAGTGCAGCAATGATGGCGGCAGCGGGGCCTTGAACAACCCCCAGGTTGCACCCCTCCCAAAACATCTCCGTGGGTGGCAGAGATGGCGGACCTGCCTCTGGCTGCCTCTCATAAGCCACCCTGGCCCATGAGGGAAACAAGCGGGAGATCGCAGCACCAGAGCCCTTCCCTGTGCATGCTTGCTTCCCAAGCCAAAGTACCTCCACGTGCAGTGGGGGGGGGGCAGCGGGGCCTTGGGCACCTCCCTTGGCCCTCTCAAAGTACCTCGACGTGCAGCAGCAGCATCTTTGCTTATGGGAGGCAGCCATGCTGTTGCCACTACGTGGTTGGGAGAGTGCTGCATGTCGGCTTAGCCAGCCAGCCAAGCCTGGGAATGGGGGGGACAGGTAAGTAGGCTGAGCAAGGGCTGGGGAGCCCCAGAGATGGCCCTGACAGGCTCTGAGAGGCCCGGGAAGCCCCGGAGATGGCCGTGAGAGGCCACGAGGCCCAGAGATGGCTGTGAGAGGCCCAGGGAGCCACAAAGATGGCCGTGAGAGGCCCAGAAACCTCGGAGATGGCTGTGAGAGGCCTGAGGAGAATGCAGGAGGAGCTAGCGTGACTTGCAGGCTTACCTGTGCAGACAGGAGCTGTTTCCTGGAGGGAGGGGCCAGGTCTTGCAAACTTTTAGGCTGGCAGCAATGGCTGGCCTAGCAGGCAGGCAAATGCAGGCTGCAGGTATGTCGCGCATATGTGATAGGGACTGACTGGGCAGGGAGCAGAGAAGCGGGTAGAGAGGGCCAGGGCCAGCCAGAGGTCCAATTTACCGGTTTTCCGAACTACCAGGAACCATAACAACTGGTTCTATAGAACTGGGCAGAACCGGTAGAATTGTGCCAGAACTAAACATGCATGGGCTCCAATGGTTATTGTGGTAGGGCATTTAAGTATTCTATGAAGAGTATGAGTGCATTACTCTCCTATATACATCTCAATCATTGGGTCTCCTTTGAACCCCAACTTCATCTTCACATCCATGAGAAAATGTTGAATACATTATCTTTGTTACCAGAACTACCCAAATGTAAACCATGAAGAACAAGTTTGGGAACTCCTCATGAGAACTTGTGAATGATGACCACAGCTTCCTGTGAGGAGAAATAAATCCTCAAACCACTTGTTGTGTGTATCTAAAAATGACCACTGAGCATTTAATGTTTACATACAGAAAGATAGTATCAGTGGGGAAATGGAACTTCATGTATATTGCAGACAAAAGGTAATGTCTTTGATGTATTGTGTTTGGCCTGAGAAAATCTGCATAAAGAACTTTCCTTCTCATTGGACTCTAGCAGAAATCAATTCATCTTTTCTTCAGCTTGTTTGTTTTTTCACTTTTCAATATAATGATTACAACTGGACAAAGATACTAAGTAGCAGGCGAAAACATGAATTGAGAAAAGCTAAGAGGGACAACCTTCCCTTGATTTCCATTCAACACTGAACATTAGGCAGCCTGTCAGGTAGCCAAAGATAGCTTATTTGGCCGAAATATCACAAACAGAAACACACTACGCAATACATTTTCCATTTTCAAATCTCAGACATGTGTCCGTGCTATGTGTCAGGCAAGCAAGGGGTGTCAACGCTGGTCCTAAATTTCAGGAGCTATACTTGTACATGATTCAAACACCCAAATCAGGAAAAGCACCACATACACACCCCTCAATCACTAGAATCCACAACTGATAAGACTTATCAGTATTTTCCAAGTGGTATTTTTCTTTTTATATATTTCTCATATAAATGGGTGTGAAGATTTTTCCCCTGATTCCAAGAAGTCTTTAAACTTGGGTTTGCTTTGTCAATAATCCTTTTTTTCTATCTTCCTTCTTGGAAACCTAATAAGTTTTGTTTCACCTCCAAATGGTAAAATTGTTCAAGAAATGTTCTAAATTGTTCATGAAATAAAAGTATGTCTGAATGATAGGAGCTCCTGGCAAACACAGTGGCTATCTAACAGAAGTCAAACTAAGGCTATGCTGAATTATCACTCTTCTCTATGGAAATAGAGAAAATATTCAGTGACTTTTAAGAGTGGATCAATTCTAAGAATTTCAGGAGTTACTTCAAATGATCTGTTAAATACTGAGGCCAACCATCATTGCTTCAAAACATATCCTGGGAGCTATGCTTCTGTATAACCCAAGGGTCTTCAAACTTGGCAAGTTTAAGGCTTGTGGAGTTCAACTCCCAGAATTGCTGAGCTGGAAGAGTTCAAGTCTGGGAGTTCAAGTCTACAAGTCTTAAAGCTGTCAAGTTTGAGACCCCTGTTATAATCTATTCCATTGACCTGCTCTATTCTTGTAATGCTATCAGGCTCTTTAGGATAGCGAAATTGTTAGAGTTTGAGGATTAACCCCTAGCAGAGTATTGCAGCAGTAGTCAAGCCAGGCAGCCAAAGGAGAGCGGAAGGGCCCCAGAGTATACACACACTGAACACAAATACTGTTTGTAGTTTAAATAAGTTTTTAATCCAGTTAGAGTTTAAGCATTGTCATTCAGTCCATTAAGTCATTCACAGTATTTCCATCCAGTAAGACTCACTAGTATAGTCCAAGTTAAGAGTCCTTGCAATATCTTTATCAGCCAATAAAGATATCTTCTCCTCCTCCGGTTTCACTCTCCAGAGAAACAAACGCTGGATATTCAGCAAACAGTAGCAAACAATAACAGTTCAGTCTCAGGCACTCACAGTCAGTAATCACAGTTAGTCGCAGCAGCACACAGTAACAGTTACAGCCAGTTACAGACAGTGTCACAGTCAGAGACAGTAAGCTTTCCAGCTTCTAATGCTTCCTTATATTGTAACTTCTAACCGCACCCTTAATCGGCTAATTGCCTGCTGCATTGTGCTTAAAGTGATAAGCACTTAAACCATGATATCTAAGTTTTATATATTTATTCACCCAAACCATATTTGGTATCAATGTTATACCTAACATACTCCCCTTTGGGTGAAATAAATATATAATACCTTTACAATCTTATCCCATATTTTTCACAACTCTCCTGGTGCTTACTGGCACCTTGGGCTTTAGTAAAATTATCAGCTAAATTGTCCTCCGACATACAGTACTCTAGCTGAATCATCTTACTTCTTACAGATTGTCTCACATTTAGGTATCTTAGATCTGTATGCTTGCTCCTTGTTTTTACTCCAATATTTGTGGCCATTTGAATTGCTGCCTGATTATCTTCATGTATAATTATAGGATAATCTACAGTTATACCTATATCAATTAACATTTGTTTATACATTATTAATTCTGTACATAACAAAGATAAACAGGAGAATTCTGCCTCCATAGTAGACAAACTTATATGCTGTTGTCTTATTGACTTCCAGCCTATTAATGTATTACCCAGCATTATGGCTGTTCCTGAAGTCGACTTTCTAGTGTCTCTTTCTGATGCAAAACTAGCATCTGCATAAGCACTCAAAATTAAATCACCTTTTGGTTCTAAATACAATGAATAATTCATTGTCTTTTTAAGATATCTTAATATCCTCTTAGCTGCATTCCAGTGTCTTTCACATGGTGCAGAATTGAATCTAGCCAACTGATTCACGCAGTACGATATATCTGGTCTAGACCAATTACTAATATAACTCAAACTACCAATTAAAGATTGATCAATCACCTTATCAAACTCAGGGCTTTGTACATCAGTGTTGCTAAACTCCTGACTCATTGGAGTCTTAGCTGGCTTACAAAGCTCCATCTTGTAGTCTTTTAGTAATTTGCTTATCTTATCTTCCTGAGATATCTTAAAACCTTTCCGTGTTTTCTTTATATTCAAACCGAGATACTTCTTTATCTCCCCTAATTGCTTGATCTTTATTCTCTTTCCTAATGATGTTATTATTTTATTTGCTTCATCATTAGTTTCAGTTATCAAAGCAATGTCATCTGTGAATAGTAATAATAATGATACTTTCCCATTTGTCTCCTCTTAAACAGACATGGATCGGCTAAACCAGCTTTAAATCCTATATTTTCTAGTTCCTTTACAATATACTGGTTCCATTCATAGCCTGATTGTTTAAGACCATAGAGACTTTTCTTTAACAACCAACAATCATTATTATCCTTATTTTCACTTTTAATACCAACAGGTTTTTCATATAAATAATATGTTTTAATGGGGCGTGCAAGTAAGCAGTTTCCACATCTAGATGGTTAACTATATAGTTTTTACTAGCTGCCCACACTAAAGCTGCTCTCAAGGTTGTTGCCTTAAGACTAGGTGCAAACACCTCATCGTAGTCATTGGCATTCTGCCTAAAACCTTGGGCTACTAACCTTGCCTTATGGATTAAATTACCATCCTTATCTGTTTTTACCTTAAATATGCATTTGCAGCCAATGGATTTCTTTCCTACAGGTAATTTGGCATTTTCATACACCTTCATATCACTTAATGAATTCAGTTCCTTATTCATTGCTGCATGCCATCTTTCTTTTTCCTTAGTAGGATACTTTTTAATTTCTTCAACAGAATTAGGAACTTGATTAATCTGGCACACTGTGTTAGCCTGGTACCTATCAGGCGGTCTAGATACACGTGTAGTTCTTCTGGGAATTACAGGGCTTACAGGAGGACTTTGTTGAACTACTGCCTGTTCATCTTCCTCATCCTGTTCAGCTATTGAATCTGTTTCTTCCTCTATGGGCACTATTTCTTCCTGTATTTGTATCTTTACTTTATTTTTAAAGTTACAGGGATAACTAATGGGATTTCTATAGGATTCAATAATTACATCTTTATTGGCATCCTTTTCTAATTTCTCCCATCCTTCATGTTCTAGAAATTGGGCACTAGCACTACATAACACTTTAGATGTGCCTTTCTCCCAAAATCTATATGCCCTATGGTTTGCCTGATAACCAACGAAGAAAAATCTTTTAGCTCTATGTTGCCCTTTTTTCTGAGTTGTGCAGGAATATGCACCCATGCTGGTGCACCAAATGTGTGCAGGTAACTTAGATCAGGTTTCCTGCCATGCCACCTGGTAAATGGTATTTCACCTGTCGTTGTATTAACAACGTTGTTCAATATGTTATTAGCACACATTGTAGCCTCCCCCACAAAGAATCAGGTAACCCAGAATCATTTAACATTGTTCTAACCATTGCCTGTAGTGTTTGGCCTCTTCTTTCAATAAAATCATTATGTTCTGGCCTGTATGGAGCAGACTTCTTATGCTCTATTCCAGCTACCTTAAGTCTGTTCTGGAATTTGTTATTAATAAATTCCACCATTATCTGTCACCAGGGTTATCAGTTGTCGCTTAGACTTTCTTTCAGCAAACCTAAGCCAATTGAAAAATGTTGATATGTTTCAGTTTTGCTTTTCATTAAATAGCAAAACCCATATCTAGAATAATGGTCCATAATGCTCAGTATATATCTAGCACCTCCCATACTGGGTTTCTTTGGACCTATTATGTCTGCAAATACTACTTCTAAAGGTTCTTTTGTTTTGAAACCATTTAGCCTATTTGCAGGCAATACCTTGCTCTTATCTTCACAGCAAACATTACAACGCAAATATTTATCACAATGTTTTAACCTTATTCCTTCAGATAATTCAACTGTACGTTTTAGCATTTTAAAATTTACATGCCCCAAACGCCTATGCAATAAATGGATACATTCATCATGAGGCTTTATATTATTAAATACAGTTTGAGCCTCCCCTTTCTTAGTATTATCTAAGACATATAATGTTCCATTTAAAGCTGCAGTTACCCTTTTGTTATCTTTTTCAATTATGCAATTATTATCCTTAAAAGTAATTACATAACCTAATTTATCTAATACCCTTACTGAAAGCAAATTAAACTTTAGTTGCGGTACATACAACATTTTTATATCCTGGTTTATGTACGGACAACGTGCAAAACCTTGACCTTTAGCTTTCAGGTTCCAGCCATTGGCAAGTGATATATGTTGAGAACTTGTAGACATTTTTATAAATTTTGTCTTATCTCTTGTGATGCAGTGGGATGCGCCACTGTCAACCACCCATAAATTATTCTTCACATCAGAGTTGCTAAACGTGGCTAGTTCAAATGCTTTCTTTGGCTTTTTTACATTCTGGCTTTTTCTCTTTTGCAGAATCTTGCCAAATGTCCTCTGCCTCCACAATTAAAACACTTTTTAATTGTGTATGCCGTCAAGATAAATTCTCTTCTTCCAGGTGCTGTACTTTGCTTTGCTGGTTTCTTTCAAACTTTGAAGATAATTTCTCTTCTTTCTTATCTTCTCTCAGCTCGTCACGCCACGCCTTCTTCTGGCTTCTTCTAATAGCCTGCCTGTAATCTCGGTTAATGAGAGGCTTTCTTTTGGCAATACTTCTAACGAAGTCACATAGTCATCATAGCTTTGATCTAATGAAGATAATATTATGTAGACTTGTTGCAGTTCATTAAATATAAGCTCTTTTCTTGCAAATCTTGAAAAATGCTCTTCATACAGTTTAAATGAACTAACATATCTCCATTCCTCTGAAGATGCGTTCGAAAAGCTTCCGTGTAAGATTTATATGTGCTCCTACACTGTCCCGAACATAAATCTTCCTGAGGTTCTCCCAGCAGTTTGCAGCATTTTCTTCTCCACGAATATGGACAAGCTGCTGATCACAGAGAGTCAGTCCTATGATGCATAAAGCCTGCTCATTCTTCAGTTTAAAGTCTTGTAACTTTTCTTTATCATCATCATTAGCAGGATCCCATCTACTCACATCTGGTGGGTTTGCTATAATGTCCCACAAACCTTCTCTGCGTAGAAGTAAACTACATTTCATTGACCATGAAACATAGTTTGTTCCATCCAGCCTGGATATCATGGACAGTTGTGACAAATTTACTTGTGCCATTACTCTTCAGATATTTTGACTATTTTAAACTAATTAAAACAGTTTGTTTTTACAGTAATGTGCAACTCACACCAACTCTCTCTGCTATATCCTGGTTAGTTAGACTATGCTGCTGGGCCCATAACCAATGTTAGAGTTTGAGGATTAACCCCTAGCAGAGTATTGCAGCAGTAGTCAAGCCAGGCAGCCAAAGGAGAGCGGAAGGGCCCCAGAGTATACACACACTGAACACAAATACTGTTTGTAGTTTAAATAAGTTTTTAATCCAGTTAGAGTTTAAGCATTGTCATTCAGTCCATTAAGTCATTCACAGTATTTCCATCCAGTAAGACTCACTAGTATAGTCCAAGTTAAGAGTCCTTGCAATATCTTTATCAGCCAATAAAGATATCTTCTCCTCCTCCGGTTTCACTCTCCAGAGAAACAAACGCTGGATATTCAGCAAACAGTAGCAAACAATAACAGTTCAGTCTCAGGCACTCACAGTCAGTAATCACAGTTAGTCGCAGCAGCACACAGTAACAGTTACAGCCAGTTACAGACAGTGTCACAGTCAGAGACAGTAAGCTTTCCAGCTTCTAATGCTTCCTTATATTGTAACTTCTAACCGCACCCTTAATCGGCTAATTGCCTGCTGCATTGTGCTTAAAGTGATAAGCACTTAAACCATGATATCTAAGTTTTATATATTTATTCACCCAAACCATATTTGGTATCAATGTTATACCTAACAGAAATAAGAGAGGAGAGGAGAGGAGAGGAGAGGAGAGGAGAGGAGAAAATCATGAGTCCTTAATATCCTTTGGAATTTGAAATTGCTTAGGTTGAGGCAAATAGGCCAGGCTTAGAAGCTTTCCTGTACTGTTCTTGGTAAAATGCTATTGGTTCTTTTCATCACCTGATCCATGCGTTGATGACTGCAATATTGTCCTCTCACCAGTTGCGCTGAAATTGCTGCCATATAGCAGACAGCATCACAGATGCCCAAATCCTTCTTCTGGCATACAATGGCTATGATCTGTCTTACAGGAAACAACATAGACAGTTTCTCTAACTGTAGAAAGTCCAGTTTGCTCAAGGAATCCAAAAATCACTGTTGAAATGCGCCAGACTCCTGTGTCCATATTGTATATTTGATTATAAGATACTTGATTCAAAATTAGATACTTGATTCAAAATTAGATACTTGATTCAAAATTCTCTATCAACTGAAATAAAAATTCTAATTCCATATAATTCTAATATATAATTCTAATTTAAGTGAGAGCTCAAACAGAATATTTAATATTGTTGAAAGTTATGGAATTTTTTTGGGTAGTCTATTAGTAAATCAACTGCTTATTTAGGCTTTGCACAGTCTTATGACAAAGCACAACTTTCTGAATAGTTAAAGTGCTGCACTGTTTTTGACAGGTACATGTGGCTATTTTGGAATGATTCATTTTTTTCTTTGCCAACTGAATGCTTAAATGTATATATTTAATCCACATCACTAGCATGCTGCTTCACTGATTTCTACAGAATTCTGGAAGAACAAAATGGAGACAGATAATTGTAAATGACACCTATAGTCAATATGTGCAAGATGTTCACGATGTTCAGTGGAGGCAGCAACTTTGTGCATGCTCTTGATTACTATGCAATCAGGTTTTAGTTGCCATTGAGGCTGACCCATACTATAACCTTGGCTTGGCATGGCAAGGATTTAGGGGAAGTGAAGCATCTGCTCCCAAATTGTTCTGATGTGACTAGTCCCAAAAGTGCACAAATTTGAAGGGCAAGGTTAAGATTTTCTCTTGGCCTTTGGACAGTCTGTTGCACACCCAATAAAGAAGTAGGGTTAGGAAAAAAAACTACCTGGTTGAATTAAGTTGAATTAAAATTAAAATGACATTAAATTAAATACAGTCAATATGATAATATGATACCTATCTTCTGACACATCAATAATTGTAAATGACTGGCAAATTTTAGGGACTCCGATCCAAGGCTTTAGGGACCTGCAAGAAGCCTTTCACCTTTTTGAACTACCCAGAACCCGGAGATTTCTTAATTGCTTTTTCTGAGCCAGATGTTCATCTATTAAGATAAGCTCTTATTTTGCAAAACATATTGTCTCAAAAACCTATGCATAAGATACTGAATGCATGAGATCATATATTCCTAGTGGCTTCTGCCAAGTAGTTAGATAATATCAACGAAGGCAGGGGTAGTCAACCTTTTTATACCTACCGCCCACTTTTGCATCTCTGTTAGTGGTAAAATTTTCCCTAACCGCCCACCGGTTCTACAGTAATGGTGATTTATAAAGTATGGGACAAAACCCCTACCACCCACCATGAAAACTGGAACGCCCACTAGTGGGTGGTTGGGACCAGGTTGACTACCACTGAGCTAAGGTATTCTAGGTTTAAGACAGGTTAAATCCAGGATAATACCACCCTATGTTGCCCTTGTTATTTCTTTTATTTTTCACCAAACATAAAGATGGAAAGTGGCTCTCTTGAAATATTTTTGCATGTGGTGGCAAAGCCCAAAAACTGGTAGCTACTACAGATGAAGCAAACCCTTGTTTCCTTTTATTTAGTTTTATTTATTTATTTGATTTGTCAATCTCTTACAAGATAATAGGTATAAGTATAAACATAGTTATGAATACATGAAATGGATATATATGGACTTAGGTACAGCAATTTTCTTAAAGGAAAGAACTATTCATTATGTAAACTGAATCAATATGTACCTGTCACTGCTTTATTGCTCTAGATTAGAATCTGGATGGCATGGCTTCTTATGATAGGATAAAAGTAAGTTGAATTTAATAATCATTTTATTAGACAAACCATACTAAGAGTTTGGAATAAATATAAAACAAGGCTCTCTACCAAATTGCTTCTTTGGGTGTCACCCCAGGAAGCTTTCTTTAGAAAAGAAATGTGGCAGAGCCAAACTGGTTGACGTATGGTAAAATTTTATCTTTCAACTCTGGTGACCCAATATTAAAGCCAAGGGAAGAACTTGAATCAGAAGGTTATGCTTGCCATTGGTTTACTTATCAAGAAGTGAAAGAAAGATTTAAACTGGATAAAAAGTGCTATGGATTTAAACTGGATAAAAAGTGCTATGGATTTAAACTGGATAAAAAGTGCTTTGTTAAAAAAAGAATTAGACATTTTATTATGTGAAAACAAACACATTATTGCTAAGATCTATAAAATGTTATTGAAATTGAATTTGGAAAATGAACATGTAAAACATTGTATGATTCAGTGGGCAAGGAATTTTGGATATAATGTGATGCTTGAACAATGAGAAAATATGTGGACAAAAGGTTTTAAATTTACATTAAATTATAATCTAAAAGAAAATTATAAGATGATGTATCATTGGTATTTAACATCAGAATTGGTAGTTAGCTAAGATGTATAAAGGTACATCAAATGAATGTTGGAAGTGTAAAAGTAAAGAAGGAACTTTTTATCATCTATGGTGGACATGTGATAAAACAAAAAAGGGGGTATGATTCATATTTTAATACAGAAAATTTTGAAAATGGAGATAAAGATGAAATCAGAACTTTTCCTTTTGGGCCTAATGGAAAAAGACCTGGAGAAAAAAATTGGAACTTTGTTACTATATATGTTGACAGCAGCAAGACTATTGCATGCACAAAAATGGAAGGACACTTCAATTTCTACCATGGATGAATGGTTGCAGAAGTTGATGGAGTTTGTGAAATGGCAAAACTGACTATTTTGATTAAAGAAAACAATATAAGTACTTTTGTTTCCACACGGAGACCGCTTCTGAACTTTGTGCTTGAAGTGGAAAAGAATAACACTTTGATTTCGGGTTTTACCAATTAGATTGATAGATCTTTATAGAAATGGCTTGCTCATATTATTATGAAAAAACAAAAAGTTGTGATTTGATGTTAATGCCTTACTTTACTGCAACAGAGTTGGAAGTCAATGTTTCTTTTTCTTTCTTTTATCTTCTTCACTTCTCTTCCTCCTCTTCCTCCCCACCATTTTCCTATTTACTTTTGTATTTTGTATCTTATTTTATTTTATAACTCAATAAAAACATTAAATAGAATCTCAGTGTTATAATCTGACAAACAATGATATTTACTTCAGGTTAATATATCTCAAGCATACTATGGAACAGCACTGTTTGAAATTCCAAGAAAACATTTTTGCCATCTTGTGATAGTGCCTCTGTCACCTTCGGATAGACTGTATAACAATACAAGGGCATTAGGTATGCCTCTGATTTGAAAAACTCCTCTGGGATGTATACTTAGTATTTAAAAAGATCAGCGGCTTAGTATTATATACCCTATCAACTATCATTAATCTGAGAAAATTACACATAGCAATGGGAAAGTTGCTTCCTAAAGTTTCATCCACACCATTAGCATCATCATCTTAACAGAATAACAGAGTTGGAAGGGACCTTGGAGATCTTCTAGTCCAATCCCCTGCTCAGACAGGAAAATCTGTGCCATTTCAGACAAATAGTTGTCTAATCTCTTCTTGAAAACTTCCAATGTTGGAGCATCCACAACTTTTATTTTATTTATTTATTTTTTAATTTGTCAATTGCTTACAAGATAATAGGTATAAGTAAAAACATAGTTATGAATACATGGATACATATAAGAAAAATAAAAATATATATAAAAGAAACAAGAGGACAGGGACGGTAGGCATGTTGGCATACTTATGCACAGACCTCTTAGAAAAGGGGTGAGGTCAATAGTAGACAGTCTAAGGTTAAAGTTTTTGGGGCTTCGGGAAGAAACCACAGAGTCAGGTAGAGTATTCCAGACATTGACCACTCTGTTGCTGAAGTCGTATTTCCTGCAATCAAGTTTGGTGCGATTAACCTTGAGTTTGTATCTATTGTTTGCTCTAGTGTTGTTATGGTTGAAGCTGAAGTATTCATTGACAGGTAGGACATTGCAATGTATGATTTTATAAACTATGCTTAGATCGGACCAAAGGCGGCGTAGTTCTAGCTTTTCTAGGTCTAGAATTTCAAGTCTGGTGGCATAAGGTGTTCTGCAACGAGTAGAGGAGTGGAGAACTCTTCTTGTGAAATATTTCTGGACTTTCTCAACTTTGTTAATATCAGACACATAATGTGGGTTCCAGACTGATGAGCTGTATTCGAGTATTGGTCTAGCAAATGTTTTGTATGCGCTAGTTATTAGTGTAATATTACCAGAGAAAAAGCTACATAAGATTAGGTTAACAACTCTTAACGCCTTTTTGGCGATGTAGTTACAGTGGGCTCTAGCACTTAGGTCATTTGAGATGAGTACTCCAAGATCCTTGTCAGCGTTTGGATCATCAACTTCTGGAGGCAAGTTGTTCCACTGATTAATTGTTCTGTCAGGAAATTCCTCCTTAGTTCTAGGTTGCTTCTCTCCTTGATTAGTTTCCATCCATTGCTTCTTGTCCTGCCTTCAGGTGCTTTGGAGAACAGCTTCACTCCATCTTCTTTGTGGCAACCCCTTAGATATTGGAACATTACTATTTCACCTACACCATTTTTCATTAAACTAGACATATCCAATTCCAGCAACTGTTCTTCATATGTTTTAGTCTCCAGTCCACTAATCATCTTTGTTGCTCTTCTCTGTACTCTTTCTAGAATCTCAACATCTTTTTTACATTGTGGCGACCAAAACTGGATGCAGTATTCCAAGCGTGATCTCAATAAGGCATTACAGAGTGGTATGTCAATACTGATTAGCAAGAATCCTGATTAACTACATTGTATGGAAATACTTTATGTTTGTGTACCTTAAGAAGCTCAAATGCTTCACACTCAGAAGGCCTCATAAAGGAGAGACCAGAATCTTACATGTACATGTATGTAACAGAACTATAGCAGCTTATATGAAAAAAAAAACCTAACTCTGAAAGAGAAAGACTGAATGAAGAGATACTGGGTAGAGACGTGGGTTATGCAACTCCTCCTCCTTGTTTCTTTAATCCAAAACTCCATCTAGTGCCTGTTTCTCCTTAGTGATATGGAAGGCTGCCCCACTTCTATAACACACTCATGTAATATGGATCTCAGCTTTGTAAACAAGCTGCCACAGCATTGCTACCAAAAGTAGAACTCATCTCCATTCCCCCTTCTATGTGAAGTGGTTCAGCAGTTCCCATGTACTCATGTCCAAAGGTCAGCCAGTGACAACAGCGGGCTCCAACTTCACAGCACAGCAAGAGACATCTACAAGGACTGTGATCATCTTGAATGGAAAATTTCAAAGAGTCCTCCCGGGTCACAAACTTTGGCCTGCCTCTAAGCAGTGGATTATTTTTATGATTTATTTGAACACAGTGTTCTGAGTAACTTAAAATTCATTAAATTTCCATAAAGGCAGATTTCTCTTAATGACCATTCTGCTGGGATAAAAAGTTAGCCTAAAAGAAATGGCTGGAATGTGCAAGGGCAGAAACCATGCATGATTTACTACAGAATATTAATAGCATATAATGGGCCTGCTCAAGAGGTCTGCAGCCGAGATCTCACTGATTTCCTATTCACAAATTATAGAATGGTGTTAAGGCTTCAATATCACTATACTTCCATGCTGGATCTGCTGTATTTTTAAACTGTTATTGGTTAGAGTTTCTTTTGGAAAAATAATATAATTCCAAACAATGAATTGAAACTTCACTGCGTTTTTCTACCCCAGAGCTTTTATGGCCTTTGTTGTTTATGTTTATTTTTTAAAGTCATTGTTTCATTGTTTCAGTATGGATCTATAAGTTAGAATGCAAAAGTACACTTATCCAAGGTTTATGGAATAAACAATTCAGTAGGTTTCAAGGCAGAATAATTTACCAAGGGACCTGTAAGATGGAAGCAAGGAAAGATAGGAAAATATACCCTTCAAAATTCATTCATTCATTTTAAGGTTGTTTTCAATTAAATAATAATAAAGTGCCATTCAATAAAAACAAAAATATATAGTTTACAGTGATGCAGTTTACAGGAAACTGTGCACAAAAGTATACGTTGATGGAAAAAAAAGCATATAAAATGTGTGATGATATACAAAACGCATACGTTAAGAGCAGTGTAAGAAATACAATTTTAATGCAAAGTTTAAAAATATTCAGACAGATGCAAACTGAGCCTAACTTCTAAATGCTGGTCATTTAAATATTTAAAAATAATTTTTCATGTTATTTTGCTCATGCAATTCTTTGCTTGGAACTGAGAAACCTAAAACTGAAAAGTGAATTTACATTCTTAAACAAGCAGCAGGCATATAAGGACAGCCAATAACAAAATATTGCATTATAGAGCATTCATAGGAAGTCTGGATCCATATATCATTTTCCAGAACATTGCATTTGGTGCCATCTTTCATTGTTCCATCTGTTTAACCCTCTTGTCTAGATCCTGAGCTGTCTATAACCAATTAAATTTGTTCAATATACTAAGTGACTTTTGCAGGAAAAGATGATTCCAAAAGAGCATAGTTGTATTTCTGAAGCCTGTTGAGGTTTCCGTCCTCTCTTGTGTGTGGATGGTGTGTTTCTGACTCCATAAAGGCTACCACTTGGAAAACTGCACTGCAATTCCTACATCTAATGAGAGACTACTTGCCAATTTTTGATTAAGAGACAAAATTAGATTCATGGGGAAACTAACATTCTATCTTTCCCTACCCCCAACAACTTTGTGTGTGTGTGTGTGTGTGTGTGTGTTTAAACTTGGCTTTAATATAATCTTCTGGACACAGAAGAAGCTAATTGCTTTTATTCCATAAAATTTATAAGTGCTGATTAGGATCAAATAATATAAAAACCATTATGTTTCAGTTCCCTAAATAACTGAACTAAGAGGGCACTTTAAGATGGACTTAATAAAGCAAGATTTACAATCTAAATAACTTCATAATACTCAGACTCATTCTCCAAACCGGAAGTCTACTTCAAGCTCAATATAGTTCATATTCTATGTCATGGAAGTTATTTTTTTTCTTCTCTTCATCGTCTAGAGTAGATAGGAAAAAAATAAACTTGAAATCAATTCACACAACCTCAAATGCCTCTTAGACAACCAGTTCCGCTCTCTCATCAGGTAGGCTTTTAAAAAGTCTAGCCAAAGAAAACATGTCCCTATGTCTATGCTGAGCGAGAATAAAACAATAAAAAATTATTTCAGCTGTTGTAGCTCAGGAAGGAAAACAAAAACATTACACAGGAGCAAAAAGAAAAAACATATTCCTGGCTTTCAGACTCCTTGTTTTCTTTTGTAAATGATTGTCCAGCTCTTAATATAGGAACCAGGCCAAAGTTAAAAGTATGCCTTTAGAAAGAACAAAACAAATAAAACCAACAAAATAAACAAAACAGACCAAGTTTGGTTTTGAATTTAAATCCAGTCTGCAATGCTCTGGATCTTTAGATCAGATAAATATGTTACATGGAGCATGCATTAACTGGCATCTTTACCTTCAATTCCAACTATACATAATTTTTTAAAAAAGAATTATACCTAAACTGTCGGCTTTTGTATTTGCAAGAACATATGTGCATCTGTCTTCAGCTATAAATTGTTTTCCCAAGAAATGTTGAAGCTCAAGATTACTCAAACATAGATGGGCTTGGCTTATTTTCAAACAGAAAACGTGCTTCTTCCAAATAGTTCATCCACACAGAATAAATATAGGATGATTCTAAGGAATAATTTTATCCCCAACAAAAAAGCAATTAAAAGGCATCTTTTTATTAAAACTCCAAAGTCTACCACTCAACTGCAATGATTGCATATACTGACGTGAAAATCAACCAAAAGGACTTGCAAGCCAATCTCTCTGCAAAAGACTCAAGGACCAGAGTCTGAATGGGAAAAGATCATTACCATTATAGACTGAGGTTGCACTTCACACTGTTGAAGCAATTCTGTATGCAATTTGCATGTTTCCAGCAGTACCAAATTAACCATTGTGGGAAACAGATTTTTAGGGTAATCAGAGTCACTCTTAGGATTCTTCCTAGATCAGCTGACTCTGTGGATTTATTCAGAAAAGAAGTGCAATTCCTGCTCTCTTTTCTTTCAAATTAATGGATAACAATAAAACATTTAGAAAATTAGGTCACATGAATTTGGGAAGACGTATGAGATAAAACATTAGAGGTGTTACAAAAATGATGAATCATAATGCCTGGAATTTTGGGAGGTGGGAGGAGAAGATGAAGAAGATGTAGCACTTCAATGTTAAAGAAAAAAAAGAATCAAAGCTAATATGCAGGCACAATCTTCATTTTCAAGTTTAAAGGCCTTGCTGTAAATATCTAGGGAAACATTACAAAGGCGGCGCCAGTGTAGGAAAGCACGGTTAACCTTGACCAGAAGGAAAGGGCGAATTTCAACAATAAGCATTTTCCTTTTTCTAAACAGCTGGTTTCTTGAACTTCACTTAAGCAGAGGAAATACTGTAAGGTTGTAACATGCTGTTACAAAGACTTTTGTTAACTCCCCCTCCCCACTTTTAAAAATGTGGCTATAACAGAGGATGATGTTAAGAAGATGTATATATTCTCACAAAACATCCTTTGTAAACATGAATGCTTTATGCATTTTTAAAGGCTGGTAAGGCAGTCTTCTTTAAAATCTGTACTGCAATGATCAGCAAGAAATTTTACCAATCTCCAAAACAAATATTTCAAAATACGCCATCCTCAGACTTTTCAGACAGAGTTAGAAGTCACATTAACAAACATATGGTCCAAACTAAAAAAACATGTATGTGCATGTCCATGTATGTCTGTACTATTCATCATTTTGTTTCATCAGTATGTTTCCTCACACAATAATATCTTTCATCTTTCTCAGTAAATTCCTACTCAATATTGAGTAGGAATTGAAGACTCTTAAAAACCAAACAGAGATTTGATCCCACCGTCATGACTACCATCTTAATTTTTTTTTAACTGCCATGCTTAACCTAAATTAGAATCTAATGCATTTGGATGATTGGAAATTAGCAACCACCATTGACGTTCATATAAAGAAATAAGTGAGCTTTCTTGGAAAAAGTAGCAGAAAGTGAGAAAGTGCCACTTTTAACAAAAACAACACAGCTATGCATTTCTTGGGAGAAAAGGAGAACTTTGGCTAAATAGTGTGATATTTACTTTGAATGACTGCCCATCTGCCCTTTGCTAAACAAGTGGCAAGGGAAAACAGGGTGTGTTGGATAATTGCATAGCAGCCACTATATGCCTTTTGTTCAAAAGTGCAATCTGATGATAGGCATTAAAAGGAATTTTTTTAAAAGACCACAAGAGTTTTTAAAAGGAAAACTTCCCTTGTTTTTTGATGATGTAGATCCTGTAACTCTGCTGGCAACTAATTAGGATCTTAGTTCCCAGATAAAAGCTTGTTGATGAGGGAAATGTCTAAAGGACATCTAAGTGCAGTTCAAACGTCCATGCATGACTGTGAATTATGTTGACTGATAGTTTCATGAGGCATAAGTGCAAACCTCAGAAAGGCCAGCCTATTTACTGATCTACTGTAGACCTGCAGCAGATTTTCTGTCACAAACACGTGACACAAGCATGACCAATCCTCAGCAGTTGAAAACACACACACACACACAAAAAAAATAGTAGTAGGATAGAAAATGTAGATGAAAGCTCCCATCCTCGGGTGGGGGGGGGGGGGGGGGGGGGGTTGGGGGGGTGGTGGAGGGATTGGGTTGTTGCTCCCCGTGCGTTGGCCGCAGCACACAACTGACCCTGCAAAGCAACAGTGAAAGGACAAAACATCCATAATGGTTCTGCCTATCTCTTATCTCTGAAACTTTTACCAGGGTGGCTTAAGCGCCCGCCACAGGCGGGTTGTCTTAGAGGCTTTAGCATTTAGCGACCCTGGCAGAGGTCAGCGGGGGCTCGGCCGGCCGGCGAGGGCTGGTAGGGGGAAATCTCCCGTTCCTCTGCCGGGGCCTCGCGTTTTCCGTCGGGTATGTGCCATTCTGAGGAGCTGAAGCTAAGAAGTGTCAGAGAAAAAGGAAACTTCTAGTAGCAGTTCCCAGTTTGAACCCCACTACTCTGTCTCTCACTGAAAAAAGTCAGTGACTTTATAGAATAATACCCATCCTGAAGAGTTATTAATTTAAAAATATATTGCCTACTTTAAGGTTAAGGTTAACTAATGCAGTGTTTAACAATAATCTTAAACTATTTAATACAAGAAAAATTCATCCTTTATGTGAAAATATAAATTTTAGATTTAAAAATATGACCCTGGTGAAATAGAATTTCTAAGAATTCTGAACTATAGTTTATAAAAGTATAAATGAAATGTAGATATTGGGAGATATCAGATATATGTATGAAATTACATGCACAAAAGTAAAAAAGAAGCATATATTGTATGCTCAGTTATGTATAGGACCTATTTCAAACAGAAATTCATCTAGTTCATTTATCCTATGAGAATAGCCCTTGTGAGATTGTGAGGTGGGACTAGACAAGATGCCCCAGGACTATGGAACATTTTATTTCCAGATAGTCATTTTTTATTTGGTAGGCAGCTTATCACTGGAGGGCAGCTTACCTCCAGGAATTTACCATATTTTTTGAAAAGCAGTTAAGATGGCTTTTCACTGACAAAAAGCTAGCGAAACTGCTTTCTGTATATTGATTGGGGAGGGGGGGAATTTTGGAATTTTCAAGCACTTTGTTCGGCTTTTTGTAAGCCACTAAGAATTTTTCTGGGGTGGGCAGTATAAAAATACCACAAACAAACAAATCTCCAAACCCTGGAAAGCAATACTTTTAACAACAACATTCAGGGATTTCTGTGCACATTTAAAGAAAGAACCAAGTTAATTTCTACCTGCTGCCAATTTCTATCAAACAATTGCAGACAGGGAAAAATAAACACTGGTTGTGCAAACTTATTCATCATGCTGTCTGATTCCAGGTCAATGGTGGAAATTTCTGTTTATTTTACTGAAGTATATTGATGTTTCTGGAAATGGGATATCTATGACTTCCCTCTGGACACATTATTATGTTACCAATTTGAAGGTCATTGGTTTTCAGCACTTTTTATACACACAAAGAAATCAAATTGGATAAAACATGGCTTCAAATGAACTATTTTGACTATCGTTTAGAAAGGAAGCTTCAAAGAACTGATGTTGAACCTCCTGAAAACTATCATCATCGTCATAATAATAGACAGTTCCTCAGCTGCCAAATGAAAGTAATACGATCTATTTCACATGGATATTGGAATATAAGTATATTTATAATGTATTTTGAATCAGGTATGGTTTTAATTGAAATGATCTTCTCTGTTAAAGAAAAAGGTCATATTGAGATAAATTTAGAGAAGACAGGAATATTAGTGGCTATTACTCTTAACTATACACCACTTGGAAGCAATTATTTGCCCTTATATGCTGTTGGTAAGTTTCCTAACTGTCTCAGTTTGACTATTGTGCAACATGGGGTGCTAGATTAGATGGATATTTGATCTGATCAACAGAGCCATTTCTTACATTCTTTACAAGGCACAAAGAATCCTATGAAAAAAGCTGTTATTTCTTGCAGGGAACTCTCCTATTTACCTCTCTTTAAAATAAAAAGAAGACTGACACTTTTAAATAGTTGCATAACCTTCTTATATTAAATAGTTATACAACTGCAGCTAGCCTTGCCTGATAAATATTAAATGGTTGGAGGAAAAATGTTTCACAGCACTTGGAAGATGACTGACCAGAAAGAAAGCTGAATAATACTACTACTACTAATCATAATAGAACTGGTGGGATCATAAGCCTGAGAAAGTGGTCGAAAATGAGCATGCAAAACTACTGTGGGACTTCCGAATACAGACTGACAAAATTTTGGAAAACAATACTGCGGATATCACGATTGTGGAGAAGAAAAAAGTGTGGATCGTCGACATTGCCATACCTGGTGACAACAGAATCGACAAGAAACAACTTGAAAGAACCACCAGATATCAGGACTTGAAAATTGAACTGCAGAGACTCTGGCATAAACCAGTGCAGGTGGTTCCAGTGGTACTCGGCACACTGGGTGCTGTGCCTAAAGACCTAGGCAAGCACTTAAAAACAATTGGTGCTGACAAAATCACCATTGGTCAGCTGCAGAAGGCCACCTTACTGGGATCTGCTCGCATAATCCATCGATACATCACGCAGTCCTAAATGCTTGGGAAGTGTTCGACTAGTGATTTCTGGTATGAAACCCAGCATAGTTATCTCATTTGCTGTGTACACTGTAGTTTTTTTGTGTATAATAATAATAATAAGTAGATTGACAAGCACTAGGTATCTATTTTTTGCAAGGCCCTAAGAGGGAGTCATGATTATTTTGTCCATAGAAATTAAAGTCCTATTGTTATGTAAGACTTATAAAATTACTGAAATCAGTATATATTCTCTCCATAAGGAAAATACGTACAAAAGCTCATTCTGCTGAGAATGTAGGATTCCTCATTTTCTTAGAGTAGATTTATAGATTTCTGAAGCCTTTTCAGACATAAGCAGCAAATGGAAAATTATTTATTTATTTTTAAAAAATTAAACCTGAATTACTCAACCCAAATTCTCCATTTACCTTGATCAAGGGAAGAAGCAGGAAGCAGGAGTGAGACAGGATATCCTTGCAAATGGCAGAATATGCATGCACAACATGGTGGATGTAGCATTTTTTCACAGAGGAACATTGTGGCTGAGCATTTTACTAGATAAAAATCATGTTTATTATTGTCTCCCTGTTGCTGCCCTGCCTCTTGGATGTAGAACCAGTCATCATGAACAGTAAGACAGGACATTTATGAATATCAGCTGACAAAATCTGTTCTTTATGCTCTACCTTTAAAAAATTGCAATGACTCCAGCTGGCTGCTTTCAATTTGAACCTTTTTTTTTTTGCTATTAGTCTCTTACAGAAGTCCATCAAGTACTCAGCAGAAGATTTAAAACCCTACAACAGAGGACTAATCATATGAAAGGGATTCTGCCCTCAGGGCTTTCCACCAGAATTTGGTTGGACTGTTTGGTTGGACTGTGGGACAAAACAGTAATACAATTTTCTTCATTTTGCAAACCTACTAATTTTCTCCTTCCTAGAGTATGGTCAACTTCTGGAAGGCAAAAATCTTGCATGCTGAGTTTCATGCTACCTCATTACAAAGCATGACTTGCTAGCCAATGAAAGGGACCATATAGGTATTTGGAGTTCCTTGTGACTTTTTAAAATCTACATTGTCATCCTAAATAGGAGTTATGCAAGCAAAGGAAAACAAAGTATAGATATTAGATTACTCACATGGTTGAGTTCACAGTCTTAAGGATATATGGATTTAGATAGATAGATAGATAGATAGATAGATAGATAGATAGATAGATAGATAGAGATAGAGATATTCATATAGATATACATATACATATAGATAGATAGATAGATAGATAGATAGATAGATAGATAGATAGATAGATAGATAGATAGATAGATAGATAGATAGATATACATACACATACACACATATATAAATACTTTTTTCAGTTTTTCTCACAGATTGATCGTTTCAAATATTTATAAAAGTCAGAGGTTTCACCTAATAATTTTTTTCCAAGAATCAGTTCCTCAACAAAAGCTCAAGAGCTATTGTCTAGTTTAGACATGCTAATGTTAGTTGTGTATAATTTGAAAAGTTTAGGAAACTGACTACATATGACTAAAACTAAAAATTAATAGAGTTATTTATATTCCTGTGTGGATTGCAGAATACATCACCTGCTTACAACTACAAAATTAGCATTTACAATTAGGTAACAAGACAGGGCTAATTATTTTTGGAGGAAGACCAATTTCAAGATTTGAAGAATTGTTAAAACAGAGATTGTTTTTGTACTAGACACTCCGTTTAAATCAGAACGAGATATTTACAGAAAACCATCCAGACTGATTTGTTATTAGGATTCATATATTAAAGTGTGACCAATCATTTGAAGGACATATCTCAACCACTGGTTAATAAGAAGAAATTTTATAATTTTTTTAAAATAAAGTTTTATTTGGGTTTTCACACATACAAAATACAAGTAAAACATCTTTTTTGAAAATAGCATTGTCACAGGTTGAACTTCTTTATACAGACACAAAACTCAATTTCATGCTCCTTTTTGTATTCTATTCCATATCTTATACTATTTTACATTTTCTATATAGTTTTTCCCCTCTTTTAATTTTCGCAATTTTATTTTGATTATCTCATCTCAATTCAAATCTTTATACTTTTGTCTGTTCTGTTTCAATTTCATATTATCTTTTCTCATTAAACAAATTTTCTCCTGTAGTTATTAATGACACCTTTATATCTTTTAATTACATCCATTCAACTCTTATTTAAACTTCAATATATACCTTAAGTTTATGACCTTCAATGTAAGACATAATACATAACTTCCAATCAAATTTTGCTTGGTAATTTCTTATAATCCACACTATATTCTTAAAAAGAAAGAAAGATTGTAAATATATGTAATTATAAACCCTCATTCCATTCCAGTTCAGTTCTATCATTAATAATCATTAAAATCTTAACATCTTTAAAACTTTTTTTCAATTAAATATCATACTTCCTTAAAAACACATGTAATCTCCATAATTAATTTTTCCCTTATTTCTCTTCACATATGTTTTATAAATCATTAAATATACCTTTTGTTACATTTATTTATTGTCAAGCATTCCACTGAATTATGACAGCAATTTTATCAGACATTTTAATCATACATTGTTTCATATTTTCTAAAATTATTTCTGCTTCTAATATAACCATACTGTCTTATGTACCTTTGCAGAATCCCTTTTTCCGTTAAGTTTTCACCCATTATCTCTAAATAGGCCCTGTTTCTCTATATTTTGCTTCTGTCCTTTATAACTTCTTTTCCTTTCTTTCTTCCCTCTCATCTTCTCCCTCCCCTTTTTACCCCTTGTCTCTCTAGTTCTAATTCTCTCTTCTGCATTTCCCTCTTCTGTTGCTTTCTGATTTTATACTTATTTTTCACTCTATTTTTTTTTTTTTTTGGAGTTGTTTTTCCCAATCTTAAACTTTCCATTCTCTTTCCCCTTTCCTTCCCCCTTTTTCTTCTTTGTCCAATCCATCTGCAGGCATTTCTGAAAATTTTATTTGGGTTTCATTAAAGATAGGCTTATCACTTCTTTCAACAACCAATCAATTCTCATGTATTTCTTGTTCTGCAGGCATTTCAATTTCACATTATCTTTTCTTATTAAGCAAATCTTTCCCCGTAGTTACCAATTAGAGTATGACACCTTTATATCCTTTAATTTTATCCATTCAAACTCTTATTTAAGCTTCAATGTATACCTTTAAGATTATAGCATTCAATATAATACATAACTTCAAATCGAGTTCTGCTTGGTACATTCTTAAAATACACACTATATTCTTAAAAAGAAAAAAATTATATATATATATATATATATATATATATATGTAAATAAAACACACATTCCATTCCAATTCAATTCTATCATTAATATGCATTAAAATCTTAACATCTTTAACATTTCTTTTCAATTAAATATCATACTTCCTTGGGAACACTTATAAACTTTCCATGGTTAATTCTTTTTTTCATATTTCTCACTTATATTTTTGTAAATCATTACTAATAATTAAAAATGTTCCCATTTAATTCTCTCAATCATTTTAATTCATTTATTTATTAACAAACATCAACTACATTACAGTAAATATTTTATCCATCATCAATATATTTTCTAAAATTATTTCTGTTTATAATATAACAATGCTATCTTATGTACCTTTGCAGAATCCCTTTTGCAATTAAATTTTCACCCATTATCTCTAAACAAGCTTATGGTTACAATCCTTATATTTTTTCTCTGTTTCTCCATTTCTTGTTTCTGTTTTTACAACTTCTTTTCCTTGCCTTCTTCCCCCTCTTCTTCTCCCTCCCCTTTTTACCCCCTCGTCTCTCTACTTCTAACTCTCTCATCTGTAATCCCCTCTTCTGTTGCTTTCTAATATTATACTTATCTTTCAAATTGTTCTTCTTTTGGGTTGTTTTTTCTAGTCTTAAACCTTTCACTCTCTTTCCCCCTTTTTTCCCCCCCACTTAAAATTATTTGATCATTAGAGATGGCTTCTTCTTTGTCCCAATCTTCTTGTTCTGCAAGCGTTTCTTGTTGCTTCTCATAGTTCCAGATCTCCATTTCTAAGAATTGAAACACGAAGCCAAAAGAACTTCTCCCTTCTTGTGCATCTTCTTTCCATTTTTAAAGTTCCATTTTTAGTTCTTCTAAGAGTGATACCATTTTAAAAACTTTTAAACAACCACCCAGTTAATTTTAGTCATCTAGATGCAAAAACCAAAAATCACCAAATAATCCAAGGCTGTTTCTATTTGCTTCTTTTTTCCACTTTCTCTTCCTGGGGTTCTATTATTTTGTTACCAAGTTTCTATTAAAATGTATCTTTGATGAATCTTGGTAAAATTTTACTGTAAGTTCCTTTTAATTACAGTTCCATTCCTTAATTCCAGGCAGTCTCCTCCATTTTTCCAGATCCTGCCCTTTTATTCTTTTTTTCTCCTTTCCTGCTTTTAAAAACTTTTAAATGTCCAGAAATCTTTATTATCCCTTTGACTTTTATTTTCAGCTTAGATGCCCATTAATGTCAAAGTGGATTTTTTTTTCAATTTCTTGCTTAAGTCTCTTTGCTGTCAGTATAAGGAAGGGAAGAAAAAAAAACTAATCCTTTCCCTTCTCTCTCTCCTTCGCAGCTTCAAAATCTTCTTTGGGAACAATGTTGTTAAGTTTAAATTCCAGGGTACCTTATTTGTTGCTTTTGCTGTTTGACCTGGTCAACCAAAATTTTCTCTTCTTATCTTCCTCCTGAACATTCTTTTCCGGTCGAGTTCTTCTTTGTGGTGGCCATTTCTGACCACCGCTACAACCACCTTCAGGAAAGGGAGTAATGGCCAGCTGGGGAGGAGACATGCGGCTCTCCTCAACCCTGCTGCCTCCTTCTTCACCACCTCTACAGGGTGGCTTAGCCCCAAAACCAGCCAGCTTGGGGCGCTCCAGCGGCGAGCACAGATCGAAGCCTGGCAGAGACGAGGTTTCGGTCTGTCGCTGAAGAAGCTCAAACCGGAAGTCCAAGAAATTTTATAATTTTTGATTAGTTGACAAAGACTCAGGATTTTGCCATGCTAAATCTCAGGACCTTCGTACAAGCTGCATTACAGTGTTATTCTTACAAATTCATTTTTAATGTTTTCAACACCTAGACATGTGTTTCATCTGAGTTTAAAATTAAGTGATAGATCTAATTTATCTAATGGTTTGTACCAAATACATCTGACAACTGGAATTCATGTAATTATTTTGCCTCTTTGAGACTGGTTTTAATCATATACTAGGTCAGGGGTATCCAACCTTGGCACCTTTAAGACTTGTGGACTTCAACTCTCAGAATTCCATAGCCAGGTATGCTAACTGGAGAATTCTGAAAGTTGAAGTCCACAAGTCTTAAATTTGCCAATGTGGCATACCCTTGTGCTAGGTAATCATATTGCTTTGTTTGTTAAGAGAGAGAGTTGAAATTCGGGAAACATATTTCGGTTTCTTAAATAATGCTACATATTGTTATCTATGAATAATCATGTGAATCATACCAACAATTGCCTCAGAAAGGCACAAAAGCTTTGCAACCTGTCCCACCAGTAGCATGGATGCCAGTACTGTTACTTATACTACCCATATTTGAGTCATCTTTGGATGGATTCCACCTTACAAGAAAGAACAGAAGCTGTATTTCTATATAAACATTACAGAAACTCTGGTGGCAGTAGTATTTTATTATGAACACAATCAAAAGTTTTCCAGTCTTCATTGTCATGTATCAGCCATTATTTAGTTACACCTTAAAATTATTTCCCTAAAACTTTTTAGGGATTTTCTTAAAAAAACAAAACAAAAAGGGGTATTTGTGAGCTAAAATAGAAATATCTTGAAGAAATTCATTATACTACAGCGATACTTGGCAATCCTAAATGATCCTCACTGTGGTGCAGAACATGAAATAGAGCCTTGACAAGGGTCTTACATGACGCATGGCAGGACTATCAGACAATGTAAATGCACTTTAAGTGGATTACATCTATATAACAAAATCTTCACAACAGGTTTAGCTGCCTAGCAACTTACACAATAGATGGTTGGATAAAACGGATTACAAGCCATTGATTAGCCCCAGACAAATATACGGCCAACCAGCCAGTCAAGTTAATTTTCACTCTAAATCACAAATGACACATCTTGGCCCTCTGGCCAATAATTACAAGAGAAACTTAGACTGCTGTCTGTACAGATTGGTGACTGGAAAGTTGTTATAGCGTAGTTTGTCAATGGGATCTGAATATAACTTCAACTCCAGAGACAATTTTCCTAGGAGACAATAATCCATTTGTCATAATGAGATGAACACACTCATTTGAGGTTAATGTAATCTGTAGTGCTATGAGGTGTCTACATAGTATCCATTTTACCCTATATTTATTAACATTGCCACTTTTGGGAAACTGTTTGGTCTCTACCATCATGCCACTATCCATCTGTTTCTCTTCATGGAAAAGAATCAACACCTATATTTTGTGAGAATTTTTTATATATACAGATTTTGTATACAACTTCTTGTGTTTTTGTAAATTGCCCAGGAAACTATATACTAAATTTATTTAAATATTTGTAAATTGCCCAAGAATCTATATATCAAATATATATATATATATATTTCTGCTTAGGTAAATTGGAAAAAGTTGTTTAGAAAATGGAATTGGTGTGTATGGTACTCCCCCATGTAAGTTATTTTAATGTAAATTTGCAAGGTGTAAGTTGCTCTTTAAAAAAATCAAGTACAACTTTCAGAAATATTCTGTCTCTCATAAACAAATGGATATACTTTTCCTATTTAAGAAATATAGGATTCTGTAGAGTCCTTGATGCTCTCTCAGAGCTTTTCAAAATACTCAAGCTCTGGAAAATACATTGCCCTGACATGGAGAATTTTGACCTGACAAATTGGCTTATTGGATTGAGAACAAGAGCTGTGCTCATTAAGAAATTATTTGTAAAACAAGCAAATGTTAACATTCCTGTTGAAAGATACAATAAATATTAGGGGTGGGGCAGTAATGGAGCTTGTCACTCTTCCAGAATGAATGGTGTAACTGAAGTGCTGATGGTCACACAGCCTTTGGGGAAGGAGAGAGAAATGCTAATGTAAATATAATATCCCTACTAGGGGTTCAAATGTGCTTATGAGTAGTTCCCTTGGCACTCACTAAACACCCAGACTATTTCATTTTTTCTTAGATTACTTTGACTTGAACCAAGTGTCATATGCTAGAACAATCTTTATCTTCAGGAATGTCCTCTCAGTTTAACATAGACCTCATAGGAAGGTTTAGGATGGGTGGGGGAGTATGGCCCCTTTATGACTTGCAGACTTCAACTCCCAGAATTCCTGAGCCAGCATGGCTGACTCAGGAATTCTGGGAGTTGAAGTCTGCAAGTCATAAAGGGGCAATTGTTCCCCACCCCTGGTTTTTCAAATAATGAAAATGCTCCTGTAGTTTGTTCAGAAATGTGCCCTCGAGGTGATGTATAATTGGATTATAATCTCCTTGTGCTTAAAAAAAAAACCCAGGTAGAACAAAAAAAATTGGTTTATCTCTGGGTGTTTTTTTTTTTTTTTTTACTGCTAACTGCTGAATGGTTAAGCACCGCAGGCTAGCCATTTTCTTGGAGAGCCCAACAACATGCTCTCAAAAAGTCAAATATGCCCCTCAGGCTCCAAATGGATACTGATGTGGAAAAACATTTATCTTCATAGTTTATAGTTGCCATCTTTCTTTCCTTCTAAAATTCCAGAAGTTGAGTCAGCTTGGACACTGAGATTAATGTGCATTCAATTCCACTCTTGTTATTTCACCCACAATACAATAAAAGGACTAAGTGCCCTATGGATACATAAAAATGATAGCTGGAAGAAGACAACTGAAAATGTTTTGACAAACCATTATTTTTGTTTGTTTGTTTTAAAGGAGAGGGGTCTTGATGCTCTCCGAGATTGGTTGTTTTCTTGTAGACTTTTTATTAACCAAACCAAGAAACATCATCAGTTTGTTTTAATAAAAGAGTGTTTAAAGCAAGCATCAACACTGATCCTTTAAATTTTGGTCTATGGCTTTGGCCTAGAATGTCAGACACCAATGTTGGTATAGACCCTTATTTTTATTTTTTTATGAATAATTTTATTAAAAATTACAATTGCACCAATAAAAAACTAACACAAACTTTAAAAAAGAATAAACATAGAAGGTGCAGAAAAGAAAAAGAAAAGAAAAGGGAGAAAAATAAAAAATATAGTAAAGGAAAAGAAAATATGAAAAGAAATGACTTTCCCCTTCATCCCAACTTATAAACTATTTTAGTAACGTCTCCTAAAATACAGCAAATGGTCTCTTCTTCCCATATCCCATCTCTTAATCTTAAATCCTTAGAGGCAGCCATGGCCCCTTAATGCTAAGTCTAGTGTACCCCTAATTTTAATCATGTACAATAATAGTTAGGACTGTGATTTGGAACACTTCCAATTCAAATAGGACACCAACCATTCTTTCACTAGACAGCCAAACCATAGATATTGCAGAATATTGTAATCTGCCTTACAAGACTGTAGTTCATATATGTGAAGCATCAGAAAGACTCATGCAGCTATATAAACTATTAAGTATTATGCCTCTCTGAGGAATATTATTGCATCTGCTGCAAATGAGATATGTAGATTTCAAAACCTGAAAGGCAGATTTCAAACATTCTGATAAAGGATTATTTTTTTCCACAATAAGCTTAGTAATAGAAATTTCACTATGCTTGGCACAGCACTCAATTCCATACATGTCCTTGTGACATTCTTTTTCCTGCAGTTCAAAAAAAGCATTTCACACCAAAAATTTAGAAGGGAACCTAAAATGAAAGACATAACAGAAATCCAGAAAATGTAGCTATTATCATTTTTCCAGGTTTTGAGACTTGAGAATCAGAAAAAAAATCTATTTAACTGTTCATATTACTAACATTATTTTAATCTGGAAACTTTTAAAACTTATTCTAATGGATTTTTCAAAATAAAATGTGTAAATTCACATTTGTATTTTCACATCCTCATCAAAACTCCTAATACTCTTTCCCCAGATTTGCCCAGTCCTAAAATGATAGTAGGCAATTCAAGTTCCCCCTCTAATCTGCCCAGGCACATCCAGAATATAACATTTATTGTTACAGCAACAAGTTTGATTTTTTAAAAGCCATTTTCATCAAAAGTCATATCCAGTCATAAAAACCTGAAACACATTATAAGAATGGGGGGGAGAGAACTGAATAATTTCAATCCCACCCACTTGGGGGACACCATGGTTGCTCTCTGTGTCAAAATACTTTTTTTAAAAAGGCATGGCCTCAGCCAGGTTTAAAAGTATCACATTTTTTTTCAAATACAAGAGTTTTCAGATCTTTAATATTAGACTATATCTATTTTTTCTTGAGCCCATGTCACCTGAAATTTCCTAGAAGCAGAACACTCAAATTACACCCAAGATAAACCAGGTTGGAATGCTTGCATTTCTATTGCACCAGGGCTTTAAAGTGACATTTTGGCAGACCATATCATAAAAATCACAAACTTTGTTTATTCTGAAAGTTTAGAAGTTTCATTTGCTTAGAATGCCGTACTTATCAATATTTCGATGACGTTATATAACAATTTCAAAAGGAGAGAGTAGAACTGGCAAGGAATTCTCCTTTTTATACCTTTAGTGCCATCTTCTGGCATTTCAGGTGCAATACAATATATTTATTTTTATATTAAAATCTGTTAGAAGTAAATACATTTTTAAAGGAGTTTACAGTACAGAATTAGGTGGTAGATTGTGGAATCACTGAAATAGTTTTATAAATATGGTTTATATAATGAGTTTTCAATACCTAAGTGCAGGAAAGCCCAACAAACAAAGGAAGTTGTACTTAAAATTTCACAAAATGGACAAATGAAAGCAACCTTTAGCAAAAGGAGAATCTTAGGAATCAACACCTCCTTGGGAATGGATGAATTAGTTTTCCACCAATCCATATTGCCATCAAATGTGAGACAGACACTCAAGTTTCATGCAAGATACACAAAACCCATCGTTCTGTTGCTTTGCAATTCTATGCTTAAAATGAGAATGCAACTTTGCACTTAATTATATATTTCAAAGATATCATTTAAAATATTTTCATTTCATAACTTATTTTTCCAGACATCTAACCCCACCTCCTCCTAACATATTTTGACAATTGAAAATGTTAAGGCATAAATAAGTTATTAAGTTATTATCATCCAGGCGGTGAGTATCATCCAACTCACAGGAAACTTCAAACTCCTTGACCAGATCAGTAGTTAGGTATGGAACAGATGATAGCTTACCTTGGTTTGGAAGCAGCAGTAGAGCTGTGTTAAATAGGGATGCTTTCGTGCTAATGCCAGAATCCGTTTTTCTGTCATTGTACAGTCCACATCATCATCTTGAAGAATGACATCTTTCTTTAAGACTTTCACAGCATATACTTCATCTTTACCTTTGAGTTCCGCCAGCATAACCTAAGGTCAAGGACAATGTCTCATTTATAAAATACACTGCACACTTTTCAAAAGATACACTAATAACAACTGGGGAAAAATAAACCATCACAAGCACCTTACAGCAAAATATTTTACAAAGGTCCTATGTACAATATCTATCTGTCTGTCCAGCTACAGACAAATTTGTACGTATCACTTAACAATTCAAGGTATAGTTTGACTTAAATCATTGAGCTCAATATAAAAAGGTAAGCAGTGTCATCTCTAAAAATCAGCTTTTCATGAAAGATAATAGAGTCAAATTCAATACTTGTCATAAAGTTTAGTATCCATGTACCATTTATTGTCAGGGTACCTTTATAATGAAAGATATGCAGAAATTCTTGTGTATGATGAACCATGAAGAAATTTTTGCACATGTTCCAATGGCTTCTGGACAGCTGCTATAAATGAGAGTATATTTGTAATCAATAGCAATATGCCCATTCACACACTCAAAGTAGAGGGTTTCTATTGCTATTAATGTATTATTCTTAAATAAGTAAATAGAGTACTTCACAAGTCTAATTTTAAGCAACTATAAAGGAAGATGACAAAAAAAAGAATATATTTTTTATCTTTAGTGGCTACTTCTTATAAGCCAGCAGGGAAAGGATACAGGGGTATACATATAAATATTTGTAATTCAGGATCTTTGGCACTAATTAGAAAGCCAAGGATGGACACAATGATTCTACTTTGAACCTGACCGATAAATTTCTGACTGATAAAGTTCCATTAGACGTCCCTCTAAGTAAATCAAGGCACATAAGGCTTATAAGATTTTGCAAGTAAACCAGAGAGCAAGCCTGCTCTATCAAGTGTCACAAGCAATAGCCACAAACTCTGGACCTTTTGCCAACACGGTTCAATATTCACCTTCCCTTTACTATACCAAGTGTTTCTGCTTCTGGCTGCATGATCCTTATCCACTTGTTCATGAACTAACTCCAAAATGGATAGGGCATGATGTGAATCTCCTCCTCGGAAAGTTTCAGTCAAGTAGTTTGCATATTCCTTGCACCACAAAACTCAGTCTCTGAATGCAATTTTAACTGGAATAATCAAACTAGGTATTAGCTAGATAAACTGAATAGACCACTGTAGAGTTCTGCAAAGTCGTTGTGTGATCATTTCACAAATAGTCCGTTAGTTGATCTAAGTCCTGCAGATCACATCAACACAAAGCAATTGCAAATAAATTTATGGGACATGCATAAATAGCCTTCTTTAATTAATTATGTAGTTAAAATATATCAGTATTTAGTAACAAATGAGATCACCAAAGACATTGAAAGGCATATAAATTAGCCTTTATATTTGTAATATAATAATACAGATTAAGATGTCATCAGAATCAATGTACATTCAATATAGATCTAGTTTATGCTGCAGATGAGAGCCAGGTTCAAGATTTAGCAAAATTATACACCTACCAAGAGCCTATGGATTGGAACAACTTATAATCAAGTGATTCCTCTTTCCCATAGCAACTTGCCTATTCACTCAGGCACCATAGTTAGTGGCATGAAGCGACTATAATATATGAGAGAGGGAGGAAGGGAGGGAGGGAGGGAAAGAACGACAACTGGATTGGAGAAAGCTGCTTGTTCTAGTACTGCAACTATTGTTGTGTATCTGGAAAATGCTGCATCCATGTTCTTACATATAAACATTATGTATACATCCATATATAATCTTATCCTAAAGAACATAGATGCAGCATTGTCCAGATACACAGCAATAGTTGCAGTACAGTACTAGAACAAGCAACTGTGTCCAATCCACTGTTTTCTAGTTTGACTAGAAATACCATACTTCCTAATCAGCAGTCAGGAAAGCCTCCGAGTTGCAGATAGAAACATACAAAGAAAGTGAACCTAGGGAATGTTCAAAGAATATACCATGGCAAAGAATCATGGCAAAGTTGGATCTCTTTCTTTTAATAACACAGGTCTTCTTGAGTAAATATATTGGCCCCAATGAAGATGTTTGGCACATGTCTATGACCTTTAGAATTGTTGGTATCCCTGATTACCTTGCACAGAGCTGAAAAAACCAACAATGGTTCTATAATTATAGAAAGTGAAATTTGTCATTACTTTTTTCACTATTTTGTAACTGCTTTATAGGGTATAGTGATTGGAGCCAGAACAAATACAGTTTAATATCTACATGCCATGTTAAGTTTGCATAGCTGGCAAGCTGGAAAAATAAGCAAAAAATTATTTGATTTGCAAGATCAGAAAAAGCAAAACAGGAATTATCTACATAGAGAAGAAATGTCAATCACCTGACAGAATACTTTCTGCAGTTAGGCTCCTTGACAAACATAATTTAGCACTTCAATGAGTAGATGTCAGGCTACAGAACTTTTCCCATTCACTCAACTAGAATGAACTTCTGAAAACGTATCCAAACGTATCACAAAGGAATTCTTTATTGAGATGAGACAATTCCTGTAGGAGTTCAAAGCAGCGTCTGAGGTCTCTCAGGCATACAGGGATACATAAGGGAGTTTAGAACCCCTCCCCTTATCTTGATGTGTATTTAGTGAAACAAAAGCCAGTATGTTAATTCCTCCCCACCCCTCTTGTTAGAATGAACTATTCAAGAGATTCCCAAAGTACAATCTCACTGTGGAATTTTTATGACCTTCTCATCTCCTGGTTGTGCCTCTCAGAGGTGATAGTTCTGGCCATCTGGCTTTTCTCCCTCCATCGTATCATGTGTGGGTTATACAAATTCGATATAAGATTAAATATATTCAGGTTACATCAAGAAAGGATTTCTTTATCAGCCTCCCCCCCCCACCTTTTCTTCTGAAGAAATGACAGATACACGGATCTGACAGTAGATATGCATTCAACTCACAGTATAATACTGACTTTTTAAAAAAATCAATCTTTGAAATGAGAAACATTTCTGCTACAGCACTTGTAGAAATTCACAGTTATACATTCTTTCTAGAGTTCTTTCCTGTACATAGATGGCAACATATTCTTTTATAAGAGTAAAACAACAATCATGTGTACAGACACGTGAATAGAACGTAGAGACTGGTCTTCTGCAACTACATCTCCAACATCAGCTTTTGTCAAATTACTCTCTTGAAGATATATTGACTTATGATTTTCTGTAAGGTCAGAAATTCTAGAAGTTGCAAATCTTCATGCCTAGAAGGCATCAGTTGAGAAAAAGTTGACTACATTATCCATTGATTCAAACTAACCCACAACAGAAGACTGAAGTCAAGATGATCTGACAAGAATCCATTGTACTTACCAGCTTAGATCTGACAGCACTTGATGGGTCAGCAAGTTTGTCTGTGCCCAAAATATATCTGCGCTATGTAGGTGGGATGGGAACATTTAACAAGTAATGCCAAAAATGACTGGAGAAACCAAAGTCAAATTGCAATTTATTTGTAAGATTCGTACAATGGCAGGGATAAACTGAGGAAGTCCACATGACTTTACAAATGACTCCTACAGACTTCGGCGTGGCCAGTACATGACAAATTCGGCCTGTGGGCCGTGAGTTAGACAGTCCTATTAGATTCTTCCTTCCACTCATTTTTTTTCTTTTCTATTCTATTTTTAAAAGTATTTATATTTAAATTTCTAGTTATGGGCGATATACTTTAAGAGCAAAAAGCAAAAACAAACAAGAAAATATAATGTAGGAATAAAAAACCAAAACATAAATTAAGGCCAATGATATAGCAATGATTGAACTGCCAAAGGCTTATGGGATAAAATGGATTTAACTGATTTTAGAATGTCAGCAAAGTTCAGGCCTTGTGTACCTCTGGGAGGAGAAGGTTCTGAAGGATGGGGGCCATCACAAAGTTTGTCTTATCCTCATTTAATGTATTTCACTGGAGAATGGGGAGGGGTACTTTTAACAGCCTTTCTCTAAGTAAATAAACTGGACAATCCAATCCAATAATGATAACGTGATGCATGATATATCTTACTGCTGAACTTTGAAGGAAATAAAAGCACTTTGAACTGGCCCCAGAAGTCTAATATCAACTAACACATTGATGTTACTATTATTCTACATAGATAAGTATTAACTATTATACTATTTGTAGCTTCTGGATCATGTCCAAAGACTATCCCAATAGAGTGCACTGTAGTAGACTAATTACATTGTGATCAGGACATGCATTATTAATGCCAGAGCATCCTGGCCCTTCTACTGGGAGAGTACAACACTGTCCAAAGTAACTAGCGGGACCAAGTTTATATTATGAGGGTGCCAGATGTTTGCTAGCAAAACCATCTTGGTAAGATTTAATCTGAATGTTGTTTCACCTCATCCACACCCCTGTTTTCAGATGCTTCTTCAAGTCTTCCACATCAGCTGCTACTCAGCCTGGGATGCCAGGATATTATTGAATCAAATCAGCCTATTGATAGGATCTCATTCTGAACTTACAATTGATATCTCCCAGAGGTTTCATGAAGAAACGGAGGAAAATAAAGGAGAACTGAGCACTGTTTAACCTCACACTGCTGCTCCCATGAATTCAAGTGCTTCCCTACCTAGAACATAGACTAGCATCACTCATTTATTCAGAAAGGGACTTAACCACTGTAAAATGAATTCTCTTTTACTTCCAACATTTTTTTGATAATCTATTGAATGTTGCTGAGAAGTTTAATAAATAACATGTAATTCTGGGAGAATCTATGGGTTTTTATTCACGTTATCATTTTAAACTTGGGAAATAAACTGGAATACAACTGGAATACAATGGGAAGGAATTGCTGTATATGTTTGTGTTAAAGTACAATAATAAAATAACCAAACTAATTAAAATGAGTAATAATTTATATAATTTAGTTTGGTCTCCTGCTGACTGCTTTTTGTAAAGCCCTTTTATGTGGCTCTTTCTTAATATGCTATTCCAAGGCTGTTTTTGCAAAACAGAAGTTGCACATCTTGGCCATAATTTCATGTGACAAAGAATGTATTTCTATATGTACCATAATTGTAATGGTATACAAGAAAGACTTAGAGAGACAGGATGAAGAGATGCTGCCTAAGGAACAGTCAGATAAGAGACCCCATAGCCTGCAGCAGGATAATAGGTGAAGGGGCTCAGAAGGGACCCTCCCAAACTTCTCAAGCTGTAAAGGAGATGGTAGGATATCTCTAGTTTCAGACTTGCAATATTTTGTTAATGTACCCTTACAAAAAGTAAAATTAGATCATCTGATCATGTTTCCGGTCTGGTCTACCTGAGAAGCCTGTAATATTTTCATCTTAGGAATAATGATAAGGCAAGTGACCAAAAAGAACCAAGTAGCATTTGTAGGCTGCTCACCTTTCCAAAGCTGCCTTTTCCTAATACTTTAATGAAATTAAATTCCTCCAGGCCCATTCGCTTTGACATCTGAGCTTTGATGTCTCCGTTTTCCCCATTCTCCCCGGGTGTGTTAAGTTGGCTATCAGCTGAGCTTGTTGCTGCTCCCCTATGTTCTTCTCCCCGATTGTCAAATGATAATGCTTTCCTGATGTTATTTTCAAGCTCTTTGATTTCTGTGTGAAGACAAAAAACAGTGCTGACAGGCAAGATATTTTACAAAAACCTCTGCAGGATTTTATATTAATTTTAGAGACATATGAATTATGTCAGATGCTTTTTGAGTCACAAAGAATGAGAGGTTATGGCTCCCAATTTTACCCATACTTTCTTGACTGAATTTAAACTGGTCTAAGGGCAGAAAACAAAAGAATATTGTGGGAAAATGGAGAGCAGCCTATCAGATTTTGGCTCTGCTCCAGGATTCCTTTGAAAGGTTCAGAGCCCTTAAAGGGTTCCCTGACATTATACATTGGAGACTTAGCATGTGACATAGAATTGGGTTGCTTTGACATTTTAAGGCAGCAGTGATAATCTGAGACTCCAGGATTAAAATGTCTTCTGGCTATTATTATTATTATTATTATTGACAACTGGTAGTGTAATTTTCTGCCATTTTGACATTTAAATGCAAATAAAAGCTCTAAACTCATCGTTAAAAAAGAAGAAATAGTTGTGTGACAACTATTTGTCTTTTGACCCCACTCATTGTGGGCACACAAAAGACACTACCAAATATCATTTTTTTCCTTGTTTGAAATGATTAATTATTACATCCCAATAATTGATGGTTTAATTATTGGGAAGTTTTAAAAACAATTACATTGTTGGGTCCAGACAAGATTTTAAGGCTTTTTGGAATCTCATCAGCATTAGAGCTATACAATGATTAAGGGGACGTCATTCCAGGCATTGCTACAAGAAAAATATGCTTCCTGGTTTCCAAAAAATGACACCGCTTAATTGAGAGGATCTGAAATATGCCCATTCTGCCAGATCATATTGGGCAGGAAGAGATCACAGAAGACAGATAGTCCTGCAAATAGCCGAATGCTATTCCAGGTAGGGTTTCACAGATGATAACCAGGACCTTGAATTACACCCGGCAACACAATGGCAATCAGTATAGCTCAAGAAGCAGAGATTAGTGTGCTGAGACGAGGCAATCACTGCTTGAAATGTTCTGGACCAATTGAAGCTTTCAGGGGAGAGGGGTGGTCTTCAAGAAAGCCCCATGTAGTCTGCACTGCAACAGTCACATTGTGAAGTGATAAGGGCATGAATGAATGTCTGAAGGCTAACTGATCCAAATTATGATATTGCTTAAAGGTTGAATGTTCTGTTAAATTAGAACTGGTGGAGCTACTTTTTAAATGACATAGTTTAATCAAAATGTTAAGGTAAATGCAATTTATTTATTAGGAGAAAATAAATGTTGATGAACCTTGATCACATGGGGAAGTCGGTGCTGACTTTGATCTGTCATCTTCTCCTGGTGAGGATCCAGGAACTGGCGCTTGAGATTCTGCACCTGGAACAAGCTAAGAATAATCCAACAAAAGAGATACTTAATCACAGTCATGTGCTCTTCTGACATGACATTTAAGAGACACTAAAGATGTAACTTCACATAACAATGCTTTTCTGCAAAAAGTAACAAAGAGTTAATCTGGCATTGTAATTCTAAAGCAGAATATTTACCTGGTCCATGTAATTTAACAGAAAGGCAGATGAATATACATTTTACCTTTAATCAAAGTTTAAATCTGGAGTTCATTTTTAACCTTTATTCAACCTTTAAATCCCTTTAAAAGTCTTATCTTCTGAAATAAGATTCTAATAAAATCTTCATGCTTAATATGCTTCTAACAAAATATCGATGACATATGAAGCCATGGAAGATACAATTTCATGCTAACATTTAAATATATACAATTTAATCAGAAATCATTGCTGAGCCTGAAGTACCCAACAGTAATGCAAGATAACCTCTAACCATTAAGAAACCCATCCTGGCCACGCCCACCCCCAAGGTCAAACGCAACCCTGATGCAGCCCTCAGTGAAACCAAATATCTACTGAATTGCTTCAGAAGAATGTTATTTCACTGTGTTTCCATTTGACATCATCTATCTCTCTATCTCTCTATCTCTCTATCTATCTATCTATCTATCTATCTATCTATCTATCTATCTATCTATCTATCTATCTATCTATCTATCTATCTATCTATCTATCTATCTATCTATCTATCTATCTATCTATCTATCTATCTATCTATCTATCTATCTTGGTATAACTATTATATTCTCCATATGTCCACAGTATACTTTCCAACTTATGTGTGTTTGTGTGGAAGGGTCAGTTTTGCAAATATCTACTGAATTGTTTCAGAAGAATGTTATTTCACTGTGTTTCCATTTGACATCATTGTAATAGCATGGAGGGCAGAGAGTTTTTCAACTAGATAAGAATATTTACATTTAAGAGTATTTACATTCATGTGTGTTCCCAGAAAAGGACATCAAAGCAGTGGCTGTGATGTTTATGTGGCTTCCTGACAAGAAATGTTCTTTCTAACAATTGAAAAAAGAACGCAACCATCTGTGACTTCACTGCTACTCAGGTCACATCAGTCTAAGCCTTAGACTCTAAGGGACAAATTGCTAATAATTGTCCCTTAATATGTTCCATATGCACGATGCAGCTTCAGGTTTTGATTATAATTTAATTAATTATAGAAGGCAGGAGAAATCGGGGGACTGGAAATTTTTCTTTTCTTCCAGTATGCAGAGCCCTTCTTACCCAAAAGTCAGATTCCTAATGATCTGATTTATGATAGCCATAATTTAATTTCTATTGGATTACTTCTTTGTGGTCTGGAATCTTGTAAGGAAAATTGTTCTCAGCTAGCAAGAAAAGAGAACCTTACGCTTCTATTCTTGTTATGTTGCAAACACCTATCCTTAAGATTTTTTTATCAGAAATAAAGGATTTTGTCTGATGTCACATGTATTTTCAGCATAGCATCTAATTTATCCTTTAGCCAAATTAGCCTTCAGTCTCTTCAAAGATAACAAAGAGTTAATCTGGTATTGTAATTCTAAAGCAGGGTATTTACCTGGACCATGTAATTTAACAGAAAGAAAAAATAAATGTGTCGACAGTAATTCATCTTCTTTAATTAAAGTAACTAAAAGTATTTTTTCTAATCTACAATATGCCACTCAAAGTAGCCCTCAGATTGAAACAAGTTATATACCCTGGTTGATGGTGTTTGTGTAAGGAAGCTGGAGCAGAAATGTAAATTCATGGACTTCAATGTCAAGCTTTCTTATTCATAGCTAACAAGCTTTAGTTACTGTGTTGAGAAAAAGATATATTTTTTTCAACAGTCTAAATCTAGACTTTCTTTCTAGAAAGAAAGAAAGAAATCTTTCTTTCTGTTATAATTATTTAAAGCCAGAAAAAAATTACAGTACATGTTACGTGATGCAGGTTTTGCTGTAGCAAAAGTCATCTGCAAATCAGGAACTCAGCAATGATCAAAAATACCCTTGTCCATCTTTTTATTATCTAGATACATTATAGACAGATTATAGCCTTATAATTTAGATATCACCAAGTCAAGGAAGGTTATTTTAAATACTTGCCTTGACTTACGACAACATGATCTACCACTCCACATTACTGGCTGCTACTTTGTAAAAGAAGGGAGTAGGCCAACATTTTCAGTGGCACCAGAAATAAATATTTGGGATGGGTGAAACATTTCCAGGTCATTGCTATTTTGCCCATTTTATCCAGACAACACAAAATGATTGTACTGTCATGTTTTTACATTAATTTGCAAATTGCTCTCCATAGATGTATTCTAAATGCATATTTTAATGTATTGAAATTGTTAAAGAGGGAATTTGGAAAGAGGAGGAAGTCTTTTCAGCAACTCGTTGTTGTGAAATCTGATAGATAGCTGAAGTGCAATCTGCCCATTGGTTTGTGAGGGCCAACACCAGGTTATTTTATTTAGGAAATGACAAATACATTCATTGACGATCCTTAAAGGAACCAGAATATATAGTTATGCTCTAAAATCCAAACTAAAATAGGACACAAGATGTCTCCCATGCTTCACAGTGCAGAACTGTTATTACTTCATATTTTAAACTGTTTCCTTGGTTACCTTCTTCCTCCTTTGTCCGCTATTAGTGATTTTATCTGGAGTAACGCCAAGATCCGCAAGTACTTTAGCTATCCCTCTAGCATCTACTCCACAGTTGGGTGCTACGTTTGTTTCACAGCGTCTATGTACATTCATCTTGCAAACTGTAATTTAAACCAAACAGAGGGGGAGGGGGCAAGAAAAATCCAGGTTAAATACGATTAAGCTGTCCTGATAAATCACTATCTATTATTTATCTGTATTATTCACAAAATCCCTTTTACAGTCCCTGTAGTGAGAATCTGATTTAAGTGAAAATAGACTAAACAGATTGGTGACAGTTCAGATAAGTTTTATTCTATAAAGAACTGGCTTGCAGGATCGAACTGAAAAGTAACTCAGGGATGAACAATACCCTCCTCACTTTGGGGGCTCATAGAGATTACTCCAGATTACTGCTGAATTTGGGTAGGATCCCAGTCCAATTCATCAGTACAATTTTGGAGCCATTTGCAAACCCCCAAATAAAGAAAATAAGCTCAATAATTTACTTCCTTACAAAACAACTTTCTTAAATTCATCAAAAATGGCAATTATGGTTGCTTAGAAAACCAGAAAATTGTGGGGTGAGGGGTGAGGGGAAGAAACAGAAATTAAGCATGGATGCTGATAGAAAATGTTCTTTAATCTGCCCCTATTCTAACTGTAATCTTCTATACAACAGCAGTCATATAAATAGGGACTTATTCCTGTCTCTCCTTCAAATGTTTGCTACAAAGATTCAATAGCAGTCTTTCTGGAAAATAAAATCAACACATCCATTGTGGTACAAAAATAAGAAAGATCACGAAGACCCAAGTCACATTGTCAGTCATGAAATTCATAGGCTGACTCTGAACCGTTCATTACTCTTCAGTACAACTTAGCCCATAGGACTTTTTGAGGAGGGAAGTACTTGAACCTGCTTGAGTTCCTGAAGGAAATGTGCGAGACAAATGCAATGAACAAGGAAAGGAAAAGAGGAAAGCAAAAACAAGCAAGCTTCCTTGTAAGATTTTAGAGTAAATTATATATAACTAAAATAAATATGAGCATTTTGACATTTTGACAACTCAAGGAGCTCACAATGTTGTGTTAAACAGAAACAGTATTTTTGTTGCCATTTTAGTTCAGGTTTTTTTTTTTTTGAAATCCAATTCTGGTAACTTTGGTGCATATTCCTGATTCTCTACCTTCATTCCCAGAAGCCTTCACTTATCTATATAGTCACCCCTTTGTCTGGGCTTTCATTTTATCCTCTTTGGAGCACAGCATGATTTTATTTCATCTTACCATTTTGATCATCATATCTCCGTCACTCCTCCAAGATCTCATGGAAGTCCCTTTTTTCAAGTTCCTGTTATTTTATTTTCTCTCCATCTCTATACGACAGCTACTTCTGAACCCCAATTCACTTGTTCTCTTTACCTTCTAACCACAAAGCTTTTACTCCCTTGGTGGAAAATAACTTGACAGGTGGGCCGTGCGTGTAACAAGCTTCAATCGATAGGGTTAACTGGCAGCAATTATTCTAGTTATAGCTAGTTATATCAGTTACCATGGTCATAGTAACACAAAAATTTTCCACATCATCCTGCCTGTTTGCAGAAGAAATTGCAATCAGCTCTTGATCCTTGTAAATGCAGACCCAAATTAAGACAAAAAAGGAATAATATATATGCTTCACATAAATATACTGAATTCAAATGTACAAGTAGAAGCAGCAAATAACTGGGGAGATATTGTTCAATATCCAACCTCTTTTTTGGAGGGGGCGGGCAGATTTATTGTCATCATAGCAGTGCTGGATTACACTTGTTCAAGTGCTTTCTTGAGGAGGAAATTAAAATAACATGCAGATTTTGCAGAAATGAAAGAAAAAGGTAAGGAAATTTGTGGGAGAAAATTCTTCTGTACCAAATTGATGAATCTGGTGGGAAAACATAATTTGAATATCTTTAGGTCCACCTTACAATCCTATCCTTTCCTGTTTGGTCCTCATTATGACTGGAGTGATGCCACCCAATGGAAGAATATTTATTACGAAGCTGAGATTTCTATTTGCCCTTTTACCCAAAGAAAATGGTCACTGTGCTCCCGAAACAGCATCCTTCTAGAATGCCCATTGAATTATTCAGAAAGCAAAATTCTCATGTGATTGGTCTGTTTTTTATCTAGGTCATTACTGAGAAAAAAAGACCGAAGCTTACTTTGAATATGTTCCAATATTGCATTTTCTTAAAACATGCAAGTTACTGAGGAAAAGTAGAAATATCTCCCACCCAGATTTGAAAAGGCCAGCATAAAAAATGACAGCCGTGGCTGGACCTCTTTATTTCCCCTGGTCTTTCTCTTTGAAATACTTTAGATACTTTCTGTTCTGCTTGAAGTCAGAAATAAATAAGTAAAGGCAATATAGGAAGTACTAAGCTTTTTTCCTCGCATGTGTTAGGGCAAATGTAGCAAAACATAAACTGCAAGATATATAATACCCATTATGAAAATCAGATGGCAAAATAGAGAATGCTGACATTGGAAAGTTGAAGTTTACAGCATTTCTCTACTCTCGCATAAATCTAATGCTGGCAGAGATGTTTGGTACAGGTTTTCAAAGGAAAGTTATTTATTGCTTTCACTTTCTAATTTTCAAAGGCAAGCAAAAATCCATACAAAAATGTGTATTTTAGAAGAATGCATATAATTCACATTTTCATGCCTGACAGTGTGGTGGGATGTATACATACATACTAATGCCATAATAAAACAAAACAGGTTCATGGATCTATAGAAATATTAAATTTGTGCAAAGATCTGTGGTAAGACTATGCTTGAATGTTGAATGTTGGCTCTCTTCTCTGCCCTCCCAAAAAACCCCATTAATATCAGCATTTAATAATCAGAGGGTTTTTTAAAATTTGGAATGTAACCTTTGGTGCTCTTGCCTATGGATTTATATTCCAATGGAAAGACAACAAAAAATGAAAAGTATCAAATTTGGGATATTTAGGTTTAAGTACTATGTTTGCCATGCATTCGTTATTTCATTTCTATCTCTCTGTTTCTCCTGTGTTATTCCTAATAAAATTTGAGAGAGATCTTGCAGATAGAATGTTCAAAGTGAGAGTAGGAATTATGCTCATTTTACATCAGTTGTAACTATTGAAAAGAACAGACCAAGAGAGTAGATTAAAGGTGCACAGCAAATATATGGTTGTGTATTCAGACTCAAGAATTATGTTAGAGAATATAGTAACTCATCTGATGTACCCTTTGCTTTCACTATGCGATCCTAATCGTCCCACACTGCAATTCTTTCCTTCTATATTAATCACTATCAAATAATGCCATTAACTTAGGGAGGTTTATATTTTTGCATGTCACTTTCTGAATCTGGCCAGATTGTCTGCCTTATGCTTACAATTTATACTGCTCATACAGACAAAAATTCCCAATGAAAATTAAGTATTTTATTCTCACAGGCAATAAGCGGGTAGGAAAGCAATTGGGACTTAATCAACCACACAGATGGAGAATTAAATCTGAAAAACATTTCAGTCTGGGCAAAACTTTCTCTGAACTCAAAGCCAGAACTATATATCAAATTATTCCATTAACTGGGTATTACATAATTTTCTGAGAACCCTGTTTTAGCTGTGACATGCAAATTAGCGCACTACTGTGCAATTACACAAGGTAACATAACTTATCTATAACTGGATCTACATAGCTTGACTTTAAAAACATGCTCAAGGCTACTGACTTGAGCAATGCAAGGACATTTAGCTCTTAAGTTTTAGGTTGCAGTTTACGTAATTTATTTGTAAGAGCTTAATTAGTTGAATTAGTTAATAGTGTTGTACCAACCAAAGGGGAATCATTTAAGACCTATTTTGTTTCAGTTTTATGTCCCACAGGTACTTTTTCAAAAGGCAACTGGACTTTGGGACAACCATGACCTGGGTCTCCAACCTTGGCAACTTTAAGACTTGTGGACTTCAACTCCCAGAATTCCCCAGCCAGCAAAACTGGCTGAGTAATTCTGGGAGTTGAAGTCCACAAGCAGGGGTGGGATACGACAGGGTTAACTACTGGTTGGGATTTACAAGCTTCCCTGCACGCTGTGAGCCATGCGCCTGTAAATCATCATCAGCATGCTGTGTGCAGAGACGCAGCCTTTGAAACAACCCTCTTTTCCTGCTTTTTTAACTGCAGCTGTGCCTCGTTTGACAGCTGAAGTTGAAAAATCAGGAAATAAAGATCAGGTAAGAGCCCGGATGGGCGGGTGGGCAAAAACATCAGCAGATATAGAACTGGTTCTATGTCTGCTGCTCTTCAGAGCTACTGGTTCTACAGAGGTGGACAGAACCGGTAGAAACCCACCCCTGTCCACAAGTCTCAAAGTTGCCAAGGTTGGAGACCTCTTACCTGGATGACTGAGAATTTCCATAGATGTTTCAGTTTAAATGTACATGAAGATAGACATGAAGGGGACTAAAGCTATAACATTAATAACAAAATCCTGCGTTTAAAGAGAAAAAGTATCTTACCTTTGCATTGTAAACCTTGTCTCAGAAGACCCCAAAGCAATGAACCACAGTGGTCACAGAAGGTGGGCACTTTGTAATTGTGAATGCTAAACTTGTGAGGCATGTTGACACTGAAACGCTGAGAACCCACCTGGAAGATAAAATGTGCAAAAGCACCAAAGTTAGCACGCTACTGTTTAATCCAATGTGTGGCTGGTTGGTAAATTCTGGCATATGAAGCCCGCCCATCTTAGAGTTCCCAAGGTTAAAAAACATTGAATTAATCTCAACTATTAGAAAAATAAAGTTTCTACCCTCTCAGGTTGATTTTTATAAAGTTTCCTGTCACACTTAAAGATATACAGTATTATTACTGTATCAGTTCACAAATTCTTTAAAACTGGAATCCAAGAATGAAATCAGTACAGGAAATCACAGGGTCCTGCTGGCATAAAATGTCTCTTATTAAAAAAAAAAAAACTGAATATGTTGTCTTGTAAGGCAAGGAGGACATTGAAAATGAGGTTTAAGACAATGTCCCTTGGAAAATGAAAATGCAACAGAAGAGGAATCTGAACAGGTGAACTTTTTAGTAAGAAGTCCATAAGTGTACAGTATCTTATTATACTCTTGAGAGTTGAAATTAGCCTTCCCCAAATTAGTTGCCCTCAAGAAATTAAAACTTACTGTCAGCCTTGGAACCCATATTTTATTTAGAATTTTCAAGGCTGCCACATTTAGTGCCTGGGAATTTGGGAGGGGGGATTTCATAGAGAGGTGGCAGATTAGACTCAACAACAGTCTTCTCATAAGTCAAGGACAAGTTACCCTGCACCTGGAGAGGAGTGTCTGGAGGGATGTCTCCAGTTGGGATGATGGTTGATTGGACCATGTGATGAACTGATGAGTGCAGGGGATGGGCTTTTGATTTTCAATTGGGAAGGAAAAACCCAGAACTCTCAGATTCGGATTTTCCCAGATGTGCCAATATGATTTCTTTAATAAATTTCTTGCTTGGATGAGCTTTGTTTCTGAGTGCTGAATGGAATGGGGAGTTTCATTGGAATGCTGACACTTACATTATAACTTTCACAAAGCAAATTGCAGTCACCTTTATAGCCTGGAAAGATGGTTCAGAACCTATGTTATATTTCATTTTTTAAAGCAATAGTTATTGCTTCCATTGAAATGTTTCATTCTCCACATGTAGATATAATTAGAAGGATGCAAACAAATCAGAAATCGAACAAATTCCACCAATCCTGTAACATTTTATCTCTTTTTTTATAAATGGGAGAGATGGTAGCAATTTGAGAGAAAGAGGCTTTCCAAATGAAAATGCAGTCCCTTTGGTGGGCAAGGTGAACTCCCATTGCTAATCCCATTGACACAGAAGTGATTTTGATCTATCTCTGGGCAAGTGGTATTGTAGATATGGACAAGAAGCCATTGTGTTAAGGCAGTGGCTCCAATATATGACTGCAATATATGACTGTCCTGTGCTTGAAGGGACAGACTGTATGATCCCTGGGTGAGTCATATGGTTCACCAAATCTACCATCATATGGGATCCTTTATAGCAGGATGCTAACATAATTATGAAAACCAGTAGGATGGCATGCAGCATTAGGAATTAGGGAAACAAGGCAATGGACATTTGCCACATGGGATAGCACTAGCAATTTATTATCTTTTATTTTTGTGAAGAGGGCAGAAGAATGAGTGTTTAGACATGGACTTGAGGGACAAGGCAAGTGGCCTGCAAGAAAACACCAACTGGCTAGCAATCCATTGTGGTCAGGCATTGGTCAGAAAAGGCCATAGCTAAGTAATTTCGGATTTCTAAGAGTTCTAGACCCATCATGTTTGTGCTAACAGCGTCTTGATGTCTAGATCTGAAGAGAGTCAAAACAACCCAGATCAGTTGTGTATTTTAAATCAAGAGATGGAAAGACTAGTGATTTAGAAGAACCTTGCCTTAAACACATTAACTCTGCACAGTTTCCTTTTATTTAGGCATTCCTTCTGTAAATATTTACCTCATCATGGGCTTCCTGCTTCTTCAAGCCAGCGCACTTTGTTATTATAAGCTCATGGCATCGCTTGTGGACTACGCAAGTGCAAACTGTAAACAAGAGATTATTTTATCCATTATGAAAGAGAAAAATGAAATGAAATAAGAAATTCTGGGGGGATTCATCCCTATTCTCATTCTTCTCCAAGGGTCTTCTAAAAAGCCTACATTAGATTCTGGTCTGTGTGAAAAATGGGGCAGGACAAAAGGATAGGCTAGGTATCCTATTGGAATTGTGGCTTCCAAGTGGGCAAAGAAAACTCTTAGATTAGTAAGAGTAAAGGTAGTTCATATTCTTATGATTCTATCACATTTTAAATAGTGTCAAAATATCTGTTTGCACTTTCACAGAAGGGAAATGAAGTTTTGAGACTCCATAAACATTCTAAACCAATTAAATCATATTGAACAATCTGGAAAAGGCAACAGACTTTTCCAAACTACCATATAAGGAAATATTTCTAGAACATAACTGCCTCTTGTTCAAAATGAGCTGTTATAGTGTTATCGTCAACTGGTTTTGAGGGTGTTTTATTGCTTTAGAATTGTAAGCTACTTGGAACAGACTGAGTAGATGGTATACAAATAATACAAAGAAAATATAAAATAAATTCATATTTATTTTAAAAAAATTGAATTGCTTTGGACATGTTCAACCTTAATGCAGTGATACTTGGACTTGCATCCTTCTATTTCACTGCCTCTCTTGGCATGAGAACAAAACATCTGAAGTGTTTATTTCTGTTTAAGGTTACTCATAATTTGCTGTGTCATCCAAAGCCAAGCAAATTGTAGTTAACCTTAATTACACCTATCTGAAACAAATCAACTTCTAATAATTGATTTTGACTAATTGCAGTGATAATCAATCAGTGAGGTGAAGCTAGGTAGCAGCCAAAATTTTAGTTAATCTGTAAAAATAAAGACTGATTAGTTTATTTGAAGAAAAAAACTGGGTAAGTTATAGAAGCTTCTATAAATGAATCACCTGATTTTACCACTTGTTTTGCAGCAGTTGTTAAATAAACACCACAGTTGTCAAGTGAACAAATTGGTCATTAAGAGAATTAATGAGGTCCCAGAAACCGGCCCAAAGACCAGAAACTGACAAAATACATTATGAATCATGGTCATATGACTGCAGAGTTTTGCAACCAGCTGTAAAAAAGAGCTGGTTGCCATGTGCCCAAAATATAGTCATATGAATGGGGTCTGAACTTCAGAATTGGGTCATAAGTATTGTTTGGGAAAGTTGTCAGAACTTTGAATGGTCACTAAGCAACCCGTTGTTAAGTGAGGATTAGCATGGATTATCACTACGTCTACAACTATAGTTTGGAGCTTACTATGGTTAGCTTCTGAGTCTTAAACTTTTAAGGTTTCTAAACTCTTTTCTGTATAATATTTTTAGTATACTGTATCTTTCATTCATTGTCTTTGAATTGGCTACTACTTTGAATTGGCTAATATATCGTCATCCTTTAGCATACCAATTTGAAGTGGGAACCTTTTTCTGAATTTAAAGATCTTTTGGAAGACTATCCTTATGTCTATTCCCATCTTTGTCATGTTGTTGTACTACTGCTTCTTTGTCTTTTCTAACAGCACTCTGAAACTTGTTACAGTCCTTCCTGAGATTTTTGTCTTTCTTGGCTTTGGCTTCTCTTGTCTTCTTGATAATTTCCATGACTTGTGTTGATGTTTTCTTTCTTCTGTTTGTCCATCTTTGGCAGTCTCGTTATTATATTCCTCCTTAATGATTTCCTTAAGTTCATTCCAGGGTACTTCTGGTTCTCTATCAATAAGTTTTAGTACTTCAAAGTGATTTCCGATATTCTTCTTGAAAACAGTATTTATATACTGAAAATCATATTGAGCAACTAATTAGTTTTCTTCTTCTTCAGCTCATTTGGAGCTTGTTCCACAGTGAGCACCTAGTCATGTCTTTGATGCTATAACTGAAGCATCAATCATTGTTGACAATGATACAATCATTTTGATTTCTATGTATCTGATAATGTCTATCTAGAGGCATCATTTTGGTTGTTTGATGGCTATGTTTGCTTTCAAGAAATCTTGCCAGTGGTACTCTATGAAAGTGAAAGTTGGACTTTGAAGAAAATGGACAGAAAAAAATATTGACAGTTTTGAAATCTGGTGTTGGAGAATATCATAGCCAGTCATGAAGACAAAAGAAATGGATTGTTGAACAAATTAACCCAGGGCTCTCATCCAAGACACAAATGTCCAGGCTCAAATTATAGTATTTTGGAAATATTATGAATTAACAATTAATATTCATGATAAAAATCCGAGTCTTATGGAAATGAACAAGCTTTTTGTCTATGCAAGTAAATATTTCAAAATCTTAAAACCTAAAATAGATAACTAATCTTAATTCTAAAAGGTATATTAATATCAAATAATGTGTCCAAAAGCAGCTAAAAGCTCTAGGTATGCACTGATGATGTTACCTAGTTTGGGTAATTGAAACGTCTATAAGAAAATCACCAAGCTCAGGAAGCACCAAAGACCCCTCAGGCCTGGATATCTTAATAAATAAGTAACTAGAACCCAATGACAACTATTTTTGTGTTATCAGTTTATCCTGTCTGCACTAACACCTTCTACACCTTCTATATGTTTTCTACTCACATAGTAAATTGGGAAGGGGTGGGGGAAGTGTAATAGCCAACTGTATTCAACTCCAGGCTGTAAGCTTCTGAAAGACATCTGATGAGCCATTGTGGGCAGCTGTTAAATCAACACTACTGCACTATATTTTAACCAGGACTCAGTGTTTATGGGGGCCATCTGGGGATTTGTATTAATTGTATGTCTTTTTGTGTTTATTTTCTATTCTTATTCTATTGTATGCTGTCCAGATGAGGTCTGCATTACAAAAACCATGAAGGAAACAGACAAACAATCCTGCTGGATTAAGAGGAATGGATTCAGCAAGGTTTATCCTTTATCCAAAGTCCAGGGGGAAACACCAGAATATCTTTCATTATTTCTGTGGACAGTGGTGGGATTCAAATAATTTAACAACCGGTTCCCTGCCCTAATGGTTTCTTCCAACAACCAGTTCATCAAACTGCTCAGAAAGATAACAACCGGTTCTCCCGAAGTGATGTGAACTGGCTGAATCCCATCACTGTCTGTCGAGGGACATCTCAGGTGCTGCATATTCAGAACAACTTTTCCCCTTGCTGAAAAGGACTGAAAGATCAAGTTGGCTTTTTACACTTTTTTATTATTCATGTAATTAGTGGGAATTTATTTTAAAAATAAACCTGCAAGGAAGTCATTTCCTCCAAGCCTCTAATGTGATGGGATGTGGAATTGATCTTAACAAAATAACAGAGTTGGAGGGGACCATGGAGGTCTTCTAGTCCAGCCCCCTGCACAAACAGGAGGCCCTATGCTATTCCAGAGAAGTGGCTGTACCGTCTCTTCTTAAAAACTTCCAATGATGGAGCATCCACAACTTCTGAAAGCAAGCTATTCCATTGTTCTCGTTGTTAGGAAATTTCTCCTTAGTTTTAGTTTGCTTCTCTCCTTGTTTAATTTCCATCTATTGTTTCTTGTTTTGCCTTCTGGTCCTCTGGAAAATAGGTTGACCTCCTCTTCTTTGTGGCAGCCCCTCAAATATTGGAACACTGCTATCATGTCACCTCTAGTTCTTCTTTTTCACTAGACTAGACAAACCCAATTCCTGCAACCAGTCTTTATATGTTTTAGCCTTCAGCCCCCTTAATGTTGGGAGACTCAGGGAGGAGATGCTGGCTAGGGAATGATCAGATAAGAGAGAGCATACCCCACAATTGTTTAATGGGCAGAGAAAGAAACTGAGGAAGGAACTTCCCTAACTTTTGGTTGTAAAAGAGAGAGCAGGAGATTTGTAAGATTCTGTTAAGGTAGCCTTAAACAATAAAGTACAATTAGCTCCTCTGGTCAGGTTTCCTGTCTGGTCTACCTGACACCTAATAATCAGGGTTCCTTATAGATTCCACACATATTCATAAAATGTACAATTTTTCTTACCTTGACATTGGTACCCTTGCTTTCCTATTACTCCCCTGTTGTTGTTGTTTAAAAAAAAAGAATAGTAAAGCACATATTAGGGATAGACCAAAGATGTAATTTCACACTGTCATTTATCATATAGTGAATGGCTAAAAATGACTATACAGTATGGAAGACCACGCTGGATACATTCCTATTTCTGCACGAACATTCTCCTTCTAAATCCACAGATGCAAATAAATAATGTGATAAAACTCACTTTGTCTTCTTCCCATCTTAAATTGTATGAAACACCACCAAGCAATTTTCTTTTCATTTTCTCTGCTAACCCATATGTTTCCTAGTATTGACAGGGCTTTGCCAATCTTACCCCTAACATCTTCATTAGCTGTGAATGTTTGGCAAGGGCTACCTTCTTTGTTTCATCACTGTAGAAACCAGAAAAGCTATCACTGAACTCTCTTCATCACATACTTATTAGAAGTACAGATGTAACACAAAGAGGCCCTATCGTCCAAATTAAACTCACATTAATCTAAACATGACCTTCTGCTGTGCTTCAATTACAGTTCTAACAACAAATTAGATCCCACTGATGTTCACTTCTATGTAAAGATATATGGATCAAGTTCAGACAAAGCGTTTCTACTTTACGCTGAGGGACAGTTGCTTAGCAATAGAATCAGATGGGAGGAGATAATGAGATAATCTGAAGGAGTTCCCTGAGCTACAGTTTGTGTAACCATGCCATGTGGGAATGCCATAGTAGTGGCTATGAAGTTTACTGTGGCTGAATATTTTCAATATATTCAATTCTTTTTCACTATTTGGAAATGAGAAAATCCAAATCAAGGAAAATCTATACTAATTGCCTTATAATGCAAACCTGTACCAGCAAGTCCCACTATATTCAGTGAGTCTTACTGCAGCAATGTGTTCGCCTGATTACAATCTTAAAACTTTTTTTTTTTACTAGAATACAAAGAATTTGATATCCACTATATATGCTTGCATAATGTATGATTAGGTAAAAAGGTACATAACCACAGTTACAGAAAGCCTTTGCATTTTCCCAACGTATAAAATAATGGCATCGTTATTTCATTCATTATTATTTTCCTGAAAGGATTAATGTAAAGGGTTTCCAATAGCCAAAACAACAATAATAGTGTTACCGTGAAAAAACCTAAGCCATATGATATGAGAAAAGTCTCCATGTAATAAAATTTACCATATAAAGTCTCGACAGTGTGAACAATAGGTTGGTTGTCTAAGATAGGTGGCCATAAACTTGTGCCCATTAACCTGATGGACCCTGCGTCGCACTGCCCCCTGGCGCTTCCTGGGGCGCATCCGTTCCCTAAACACTCTTTCTTCATTGTCTTTGGGTGCTGAAGGGAATAAAAAGAGAGAGAGAGAGAGAAAATGGAAGAGATTAACAAATATTAATATTCCAGGCACAAAACCGAAGATCAGAAAAAAAATGCAGAATGGACAACTTCAAATCAATTCTCTTATATCTCTATATGTATTCCACCACACCTCTGTACTCTTTTCTGATTTAAGCATTGTGAATCCCTTTGTTTTAAATATGTATGACTGTATGAATAGGGTTAAATGTATGGGGAAACTTCATTAACCTAGTGCCTTTAAATGTGTTGGACTCCAAGTCATTCCCAATGGGCATACTGATTGGAGATCAATGCATTCAGATACCACCAAGTTGGAAAAAGCTGGTGAAATATATGAAGTCATAAAGGATTCAGAGATGGATATATAATTTTGAATTATTTAGGGACTAATAAACTGATAGTTGGGAGGGAAAATGTCTGAGATATTAAATTAGATCTATTATGTCCCACCTTTCTTCCTGGAGTTTAAGATGATTTACATGGAGATCTTTTAACCTTACAATAATAACCCTATGAGTATAGTGGGCTGAGAGACAGAGAGAAGCCCAAAGTCAAGGTTCCCTTCCTAAGGATGGATTTAATCCAGGCTCTCCCAGTGTGTTGGTCTTATCCAACACACTGATTGCTACACTACAATAGCATATTTTCAAAAGCTAGGGGCTCAGTGAATTTCCACCAAGACACTCTCCACAATTTCTTGGAGAGCTCTTGATAACAGATCTTGCTGGAGTGAGCCCTTTTTGAGGATGTGTGCCGATGAAAGCGGCCTGCAATTATGGAAGAGCTGACAAGGCTGAATCATAACATTGTCACCTACACTGGTTTCCAAGATCCAGCACACAATCCTTTCATGACCATTAATTCTCAGAAGTCTATATATGGATTGATTGTTACAAAATAAATCACATTATATCTCTTCCCTTAATGAAATTGCAGGATAATAAAGCAAATTAAAACAGCATGAATGTGAAGCGTCAGCACCCTACCTGCGTTAGACATATTGAAAATTAATTATTGAGGTGAGGTAACAGCTAATTCTACCAACATACCTCCTTTCAAAAGTATAATAATCAGCATTTTTCTACATTCTTCTATTTGCTTTAGGCAATCGGACATAAGAGCCAACCAATTGTTGTTGTTGAGAAAATCCCTTTTGTGCATCAAAATACTGGGATTTCATATTCTGCATTTTTTGTTTCTTTTAATGGAAATGCAGCACTTTTTCTCCTTATCTGTTGCATTAATCACAGTTGCTGCAGAAGCCATGATGTGCAGATATCTCTCTTTCTCTTTCATACACATATGCACATTTTGGCTACCAGCTGTGTTTCCAGCATCAAAGCAAAGCCACACTGGTGCTTTGCTGCTGCTTCCTGCTGTGTCACATTTATCTGAATAAGTGTCTCACAACAGCTTCAACCCCAGCTTTTGGGGAGGGAGGGGGAAATGATAGGAAGGACTTGCATCATCCAGCCCAGTTGAAGAGGGACATCTATGGGAATATACCCAAAGGATTCAACCTGCAGAGAGCTGCCTTGTGACCTAATGAAATATATAGGAAGAAGGGGGATCAGGAAATTTTTCTGGACATGATGCTTTGGATGTCCAACATTTAGCTAATCCTGAGCTACTAGTGTTCTACAGAACTCTTAATGCTCTTAGGAAAACTGTGAGCTAGCACAATGTGAAGGGTAACACACCTAAATGGTTTTCCCAATTACAGATATCTGCCTCTGAGATCCTGTTTTAGGCTAAATGTGTGGCCTGTAACACCCTTTGGTGTCAATCAGTTTTTACTGAGGCAGCCCAAGTATCCCAGAGCACTATAGCAAGACTTCTGGTTAAAAAAAAATCCTCTAGAATTTGTATTTTGGTTAATTTTATTCAGATACACAATGGCTGCAGATTAGAAACAAAATGCAAATTTTGCATGAATTTGATCCATGGACTCTCCAGCCAAAAGAACTGGTTGCAGCTGAATTTCAGAAGCATACCTGAAATAAATTAGCTTTTCTATGGATTATGGTGGCTTGCAATTTATAACCTAACAGATCTGGAAGTTACTTGATAAATAATCTGATTCAGCTCAAAATTTGACTCAACTGAATAGTGAGATGTTAGAGGTAACAACTCACAGATGATTGAAGTTCCTCTTCTTTGAGTGGGACTCCAATGTACAGAATCTGATCTGCTATCTTCTGAAGTTGCTTCCCCTGATGTTGTAAGACAAGATAAGCAACAGTTCAATGTGCAAGACAGTTTGCAAAGGAAAATAAAGGACAGTCTTGGTATTTATTTTTTTCTGCTGTGTCTCTTTAAATTACTACTGAATATTACTACTGCTATTCCCTTAAAATTTAAGGCAGCCTTCTCCAATGGTTGAAACATTTAATACCCACCCCCTTTTTTATTAACTAGTTAGAAAGAGCCATAGTCACCCAAATTGTTATCTAATGAGAAACAAATGAGTCCTCATTCTCCTCTCACATACAGGAGGAAAAGACAGGACTTGCCAATCCAAAGATGCAGCAGTCCAACTATAATGTTCCAAATGAAGGTTCAAATGATCACTTAATCTACATTGAGAAGTGTATGCAATACCTCTTATAAAATTACCCTGTGCATATTCAATTGGAGTACAAGTGGTAGAAAGTTAGTAGGAAGAGCAACTAAATGAATTGCTAAGAACAACTTTTGTATTCTTCATCACCAACTAGAACAGGGGTCTCCAACCTTGACAACTTTAAGACTTGTGGACTTCAACTCCCAGAATTCTGGCTGAGGAAATCTGGGAGTTGAAGTCCACAAGTCTTAAAGTTGCCAAGGTTGGAGACCCCTGAACTAGAACATGTGGAGTCTCTTCCCACTATATCAAAGAGTTTTCCTAACTCTATTATGCCCCATGAGACTAGAAATAGGCAACTTGGTGACCTCCACACATTTTAGAATTCAGCTTCCATTAGCTCTAGCCAGCATGGCCAAATACAAAGTACCATATAAGTTGTAATTTAAAATATCAAGAAAAAAACCTAGTCACATCCTTGTTTTTTTTTTAAGTAAAAATCATTGATAAGCAGCTGGACCTATTCTACTTTCAGCATGTGAAAAGGCTTTTACAGCAGCCCATGCTGGAGAATGGCATGGCTCATAGTGGATATAGATTATACAAATGCAGAGAAGCTCCAAACAGGATAGTCAATAACAGGATATAATTCAATGATCCAACTCAGCAGAAGAAAATTATAGTGCCCATATCTCCCTAAAATACGTTCTCTGTCTTATTTTCTCAAAACATGGTAGGTTGCTCTATATAAGTGCCAGGTTGGAATATGTATGCTACACTTTACTTAAAACTAAAGAAAACTAAAGAAATATATAGCACTGTATTTCCAATCTGTTTTATGGGGCTCTAAAATAGTTACATGTGCCATAGCAAAATCAATGATGTAATGAAAAATCATTACTTAATTTAATTTTTGGTACACACTCAACGGAATTTAGGAAGGAATTTAGTAACAAGGTCTGATCCAGCTAAGGAGTGCCAAAATACATTAGCTCAAATCCAGATAAAGCAGCTGAGCTGAAATGAAGTAATTTAGAATTAGAAGTCAATTATCATTGGGCAAAGGACTAAAAAAGGAGCATTAATTGCACAATATAGATCAAACATGCCTATAACTGATCCAAAGATGAGCTAGTCTATGCCTCACCCCATGTTAAAATACAGCATAGCAGCAGGCCTTGTTTTAGGTTGCAAAGCAGATATAGGATTATTTTGGAAAAGTTATGCAAGCTGCACTCATTCTGATCTTGTTAGTACTGTAATTTCTAACTTCCTGGGCTTCATATAATCTCGTTTTTTAATTATTATTTTTTACCAATTGACCAGGGGAAGAACTTAAAACATCTATACTATAATTGATACATTGAGAGATGTAATTTAAAAAATGTTTTAGTAATCAGATAGATCCTGCCCTTATGTTGACTGAAGCTGTAATTCCTATACATCTCAAAAGGCATGTCAAGGACGGTTGTTTATGTTAGCTGACTTTCAGGATTTTGGACTTGCGATCCAGTGATTCTCCAAGGATACTTATAAAAAATATCTTTCGGAGCAAGATAAAAGGGGCCCATTTTATTGGAACATATGGTTATAAAAAATCAAGCTTCTCTATTTAAATAGAAACTAACTCTCACTCACGCAAGAAGTAGGTAACCTTTTGAGTTGGGGCAGTGGACAATATTTAGAACTCACAAAATGGCTGCCCCTTGAGGCCTACAATATTCTCTAAATCGCTGCCATTGTCAAGATATTCAGTCACAAAATGTCCATTTACTAGACAGTAAGCATTTCCACTGATGTTTTCTAAATCTTCTGATGGAATTTTTGTTGGACTCAAACATATTCTTACACACAATTAAATATGATGTTAGAAGCCAGTGTTCTGTTTTGCAGCATGGAAGCTTATATAATCTCTTGTTTGTTATTAGTATTTTTTATTTTTAAAAAAACAGGTAGGATAGAAAGTCTGAGCTATCTGGAGTACAATTGAGTGTCCATGGGTGCCATGTTGCTTATCTGTAGATTTACTGGGTTAACATGATGTCCAAGCAAAGCCCACCCACCTGAGTGGTATTGTATATTTTGTATCTATATCCTTTGAAGATTCCAACTCATTTTCATTTAACTTACTTATTTCCCAGGATTTCTCTTCTGCCCAAATTATAAGACTGAAATACAGTAAATTCTGACATTTCCCTTTTCCCAGCTGCTACAGAAGGGCTGAGAGAAAGGGAAAGGATGAAAAGCCATCTGGGCTACAGAAACTTAGATTGCTGCTGCTGTTACTGACTTAAAATGTTGTGTTTTTTTTTAAAAAAAACCAACTTGTTTATATAGCTTGTGCACATAGCTTAATTAATTACTTCCTAATTTTATCAAATCATAATTTGTCTACAAATTAGACTAGGATCACCCCTCCGCAGGCAAAGGACTAGTTGATTAACCAGAGAGTAATTTATTAAGACTTGCATTCAAAGAGAGGAAGGAAATTTGCAGAGAAACAGAAAAATATAAGAATAAGGCTCAATCACTGCTTTGGAGGTCTGTGTTAAAGCTGGGAACTAGACTCCCAAATCCATTGGGGCTCCCAAATCTGTTGGTCAATATAGCAGAAATATGACAGAACCAGAATGACGTCTGTATATATCCTTGTACATGGAGCATGCATGTAAATCAAGCATGCACAACTTTTTCTGGGTTGGCATGAGGTTTGCATTCCAAGCAAGTTGATGGGGCCAGGATAAAAGCAACAATAGTTTTAATTGATATTTAAATAAACTTGAACAAGTTAAATACCATCAATGTAACCATTTACATTTAATAATTCTCCCTTGTATTACAATTTGAGGGCAACTTTTGAAGAGGTCCTTAGAGCAGCAGCAAAACTTTTGAGGGCCATTGGCAGCGCAGGGCTTCCAGCTGGGTTCCCCTGATCTTTTTCTTTTTTTAAACATACACAGAGAACACTATTTGGTCACAGTTGAGCACTTTGAAGTTTCATTTATTCCAATTGTTACTAATACACACACACACAAAAGTTTGACAACTTGTGCTTCAGTTTATGCTCCAGTGAATAAAGTGGCTGGATTTAAGGCACTTTTGTGTGATTGATGTGTCAAACAAAAGAAAATCGAATTTGAACCACACAAGGCATTTAGTCTCTCTAATGTTTTTAACTATTCTTCAACCCCATAAAAGTTTGAATACTTATAATACAACTATAAATTCTATGGACAAATGTAGCTATTAACTGGAAGCCACCAAAGATATGAGTGTCTGTGTGTGTGTGGGTGGGTGTGTAAGTGTTTGTACAGTATATATGTTTTAAAGTAGGATTATAGGAGTGTCTGATGAATAATCATGGAAAAATGTAATTGAGATGGGAGCAGCAGAAATCTCAGAAGGAACAGAAAATGGCATCATATGTAGACTTGACCAAAGTGTAATCAACATTATCCAGAAAATTGCCTTCTAATTTGGCTTTAAAATACAAAGCCGAGAGTTGGAAGGTATGACACTGGCATAAAATTATGAATGCAACAAAAGCCCAAACTCTCTACCATATTCCTAACTCCATACCAGAAAAAAATGTCGTTAAAAGGATGCTCCTTTTCTATAATTATACAAATATAAGAACTCTACAGTTATATGATTATTTATAGCAAATATTCATGCTGGAGTGGGACTATACAATTGTTACTTCAAACCCACACAAGTGAATCATTTCCCTCCAGGCCAACAATTTAAATAATTCCTTCACACCACTGGGGGTCACTCTAGTCTGGAATTTAAAACAGTATCACATGTTTTTCTGTTCCATTATTAGGTTTTGAAACCTTAAAAGCCAATTTCCCAGTAGCATGCACCAAAAATGGACTTTCACACAAAATTTGTGGAAAAAAAAAATATTTGGAAGACTCAATTGTGTGTAGGAGAAAGTCTAATTCTAAGATTTGGTCCGAAATATCTATGTACAAAATATATACCATACAATTTGTGAATTCATAAAGAGAGAGGGAGAGAGAGAGAGAGAGAGGGAGGGAGCGAGGGAGCGAGAGAGAGATATTTTGTTATAATAAATTGATTGTCATTCAGTTTTTGTCATAGAAACCTTAACGTGCTATACAACAGATATCCACAAAAAGAACACAAAAAGGCCTTTTTCATATAAAAATGTTGGAGATTTAAGCTGCAATATTAGTATCTTCATTTTCTATAAGTACGTATTTTCCCCACTCCCACTTTGAGAATAGCTACCCAAAAATGTTCAATTATTTTAAGGGGATATCCAAAACATCCATATTCAATATTTCTATCAAAAGATAGAAATACAGATGGAGATTATGGTTTGTATGGTAAATTTGCAGGTGCAAGTATTTAGACCATATGTGAACAAAATGTGTCTGAAGGGTTTTTCAAAACACTTTACTGCTATCCTAAACATGCTTTTCAAAAGGCACCTAGGGCTGGTTTTTCCCCAGAAGACATTTCACTTCTCATCCAAGAAGCTTCTGCAGTTCTGAATGAATGGTGGAGTATGGAAGAATTTAAAGCCTTCTATTCCTCACCATTCAGTCAGAACTGAAACTTTTTCAAGGGGGAAAAAAACTACAAGACAGTCCAGTTACTTTTTGAAAAGCACTTTTGGGACAACCAAGACTTGAATGATTGATAATCTCCATAGAAACCTCATTTTCATTTCCCATAATACCTTCTAGAACAGGGGTGGGCAAACTTTTTGGCTCGGGGGGCCTCATTGACTTTTAAAATTTGACAGACGGGCCGCCACCTGGTGTCGAAATGCCTGTCATTACAAGTCAAAAATCAAATGAATGCAATCATTCAATCATTCACATCAAACCTTAATTCTGTACCAATCTTCGGCGGGCCGGATTAAAAAGACCAACGGGCCGGATGTGGCCCGCGGGCCGTAGTTTGCCCACCCCTGTTCTAGAATGACATTATTTTGGGGATGTTACAGAAAATCAAACAGCAACTTTCACATCCCATAAAAGAGAGTAATGTTACTGATAAACTTTTTCAATTTCACTATTTGGTAAGTAAATTAGTAAGTGGAATGGTGTGGGTATCTGTTGCATAAGTATAGTACAGAACAGTGGTGGGGGGACGCTAGCCCTTTTATGACTTATGGATTTCAACCATGCTGGCTCAGGAATTCTGGGAGTTGAAGACCAGAAGTTATAAAGGGGCCATCATTCCCCACCTTTGGTATAGGAGAAGGCCTATAACATACCAGGTCTAACACTCCCTAAAAACCTTGAACTGACATTGATTGTTGTCGGGGTGGGATTCAAAATTTTTAACAACCAGTTCTATGGGTGTGGCTTAGTTGGTGGGCATGGCTTGGTGGTCATGTGACTGGCTGGGTGTGGCCAACTCAACATCACTCACATCGAGACACGCATCTCCTTGCCTGGCCTCTCATGACTGTGGGGATGCTGCAAAAGATGTAAGTGTGCAAAACAGTCATAAGTCACTTTTTCAGTGCCATTGTAACTTTGAATGGTCACTTCACACAAGCAAAGTACCAGCAAAGGAGGAAAAAAAACTCAAGAGAAATTCCTGAGATAAGAAGTCCAGGCCTGCCAAGAATGTAATAAGGGTCAACGGAGAGGCAGTTTCTGTAAGCAACACCAGAATGTTTCCTTCCTGCCTTCCTTACAGGATTAGGCCAGTAATTTCTTCTAACAACTGGTTCTCCGGACTGCTTAGAATGTTAACGGGTTCTAGCGAATAGGTGTGAACTGGTAGAATCCCACCCCTGATTGTTGTTGCTTGGACCTGAATTAAATATTTTCTTATACTGAATTAACCTTCCCTAAGGATTCATTTTATTCTATTTTTATTTTGTCTATTTTGTACTGGTATGTGAGGAAGATTTCCACTATTGCTCAGAGATAGCTAAAAATTATTTATTTTAAAAAATCTCTGTTTTTTAGTCTGTAACTTTTATTTTTTCAAAAACAACTTCTATAAGGTTTTTAAAAATAAATTTGCTTTGTTGGTTTGGTTTTTTTTTTTTTTTTATTTAATATTAAATTTTTTTTTTTTTTTTTTTTTTTTCTTTTTGGGTCAAAGGGAGTGGGGGGGGGTTTGTTTTGATAAAAATGCAGAAAAACATCACTGGAAAATAATCAAAGCCGAGCTACCAGTCAAAATCAACAGAATAAAAGTAATTTTTGCAGGTCTAAGTAACAACTGTTATTCAGTTACTGAGAGTTTATTTGCATTTTTTAAAAAGTTACGTAAAAATCATTATCAAGCTAACCTGATAGATCTTCTTTAGATGAGGAACTCCTCTTAAATATTCTGCCCTTCACTGGAAAGATGTGTGAAATCAAATGTAAAATAAATAACTTTCCTGAGTTTTTTTTGCAAACTGTTTTAGCCCTCTAACTGCTAAAAGCCAATTAACAAAACCAACTTTAATTAAGGACACCGTCTCTCCTGAATGATCTTTTGATTTAAACAAAATTCTGCACAGGAGTATACTGTTTTTGTGGACACGAGACGTTCTATTCTATTACACACCAACACACCCACATATCATGCATAGTTTTTACCCAAATAGGTAAACCAGCACACTCAGTCCCTGTTGCACTCTTCTCTGGGTTCCCTGTAATTAACTTTTTAGTGTTTTTTTCTTTTGAAAATCTTGGTGACCCTATGGTCACCATACCTTGGTGAAGCTATAGATATCCTCTGTACACCAGAAGTGTAATTTTGGCTACAAGTAGGAATGTTTATAGCTTGAATTCTGGAAAGAGAGAATAACTCAACAATTACAGAACAGAACAGAACAGAACAACAGAATTGGAAGGGACCTTGGAGGTCTTATAGTCCAATCACCTGCACAAGCAGGAAACCCTATACTATTTCAGACAAATGGTTATCGAATCTCTTCTTAAAAACCTCCAGAGTTTGGGCACATACAACTTCTGGAGACAAGTTGTTCCATGGATTTAATTGTTCTGTCAGGACATTTCTTCTTAGTTCTAGGTTGGTTCTCTCCTTGGCTAGTTTCCATCCATTGCTTCCAGACTGTGCTGTCCTTAAAAAATATATTTTACTAGCCAGATTCAAAACAAATCTAAAAATTAAAATATCTGCTGAAATAAATCACTGTGAGATTAAAAAAATAACTGTACAATTAGATTTCCTTCCATCATGTCACTGACTACTCCAACTACTACACTGTAGAAAAAGAATTAGATGTATTTACTTGTCAGCGTGTCTATATGAGTGTAACTCTTACTTTTCACGACTCCCACCTGAAATCTTTAAAAAATAATATTTCTTTCCAGGAGGAATTAAATCCTTTTATGGCATGTCACCTACCAATTCTGGTTTAGTTTGTATGTTGCTTGGCTCTCCAAAGTACTGCAGCTGTTACCGGGGGCTTCATGGCTGTCTCTATGTTTGGTAACTGCATCATTGGCAGATTTCACTCAACTACCGTCATTCTTTCCCACGTATCCTGACATCAGAATAGTATCTGCTGTGACAATGCGATCCCAGCCACAGAATTTGAGGGGGGTGTGTGTTTCTGGTCAGCTTGGTGGCACTCCCTAATGTTCTCCTCCATTTGCTCCTGAGCTGTTAAGCCAAGCAGTTGCAGGTAAGATGACTCAGGAATGAGAAGAAAGCAGTTAGTCTCTCCCTTGAGTTTGCTCTTCTCCTTGCTCATTGTTAGAAAAGCCCGCTTGTAAGCATGTGCAACAACCAAGCAGAAGGGTCACTTTGGAACTAAATGGTAACAGATACCAGCTGAAAGCAAACAAGATAAAAGCTGGCTGAATTCTCTTATAGTGTATGCTTCCTGGAAAGCTGTTAATATTGAATTGTCAGTAAAAATATTCATAAGACTTATATCTGGCCCTGTTTTCAGAAACAGCTTAGTAGTGCCTGTCTGTTTGTTATGCTTAGCCTCAGATGTGTAAGAGGAAAGCTTTGCCATACCTGAATCCATATAACAATAATAGTAATTTATTAAATGTATATGCCACCCAACCCTCGGTAACTCTCCTGGTCCTTATTCAATTCCCAAGTGACAGGGAAAAGATTAACGAACTCTTCTACTTTTCTTCCATTCATGGATCCACAAGTGGATATTCATAGCTTTACTTTGGATTCAGATCTAGATCAGGAGTCTCCAAACTTGGCAACTTTAAGACTTGTGGACTTCAACTAGAATTCTGGGAGTTGAAGTCCACAAGTCTTAAAGTTGCTAAGTTTGGAGATCTCTGATCTAGATGATCGTAAGACACTAAGCTATATTGAACAATGTAAAGTTATAGAACAATCCTCTGCATTTACTTTTCCTCCTTTCAATTGTGTCTGATTCTCAAAGACAAAGTTCCTATAGTTTTCTTTTTCAGAAGTGGTTTGCCATTCCTCCTTTCCAAAGTGGAGAGAAAATGGCCAGCCCAAGGATACCCAGCTGGTTTTGTGCCCAAGACAGAACTAGAATCCATGGTCTCCTCATTCTTCCAATATTTGAACCGATTCTTCAAATCACTTGAGTGCAGGGCAAGAAGTAAGGGGTGCAGGATTATTAAAAAGAGATCTAACCTAGAATTAAGGAGGCAACTTTGACAGTGGAAACAACTGATCATGGAATGGCTTGACTCCAGAACTTGTGTGTGCTCCAACACCAGAGATTTTTAAGATGAGACTGGACAGCCATTTGCCAGAATGGTGTAAGATCTTCTGCTTGGGCAGGGGGTTGGACTAGAAGACCTCCAAGGTCCCTTTCAACTCTGTTATGTTTAAAGTATATGGATGGGTACTTTCAATCCTGCAGGGAAGACAAGAATTGTACACAGGTGCTTGGTGGCTTTTTCCTCCAACTCTTTCATCTTTGTGTTTTAAATGGAGCCATCTTTAGTGGCAAGTCTATTTTGTAAAGACAGAGAAAGAAAATTCCCTTTCAAACAAACATATGTGCTTCACAAAAGACCACATTTCCCTTTATGTAAAGGTATGCCAATGGAAATAATTGAAAGAAGGATAATGGAAAGTGGAATAATTTAAAGTGGGATATTTATGTTCATATAGTCTGTAACTGTAACTTCCCTGAAACATTAGGAATTGATGCAAACACACTCTGGGTCTAAGATTATGTTTCCCCTACTTTTCACACACACATCTCACATGCATACACAAACTTTGCATAATGGCTACTATAAATTTTGGAAAACGAATAGTCAAAAATCCATTACAGGCAAGTTACCCCAGATAGCCACGATCAAAGTAGCTTTAAAAATAATGCAATTTATTTATTTTATTGATTGGATTTACATCCCATCCTTATCTAATCTTGGGAGAGAAGCAACTGCTCGCTATAAATCCATGTGATCAGAAACACACATAAGGTACATTGTTTAATAACTTCTAATTCTCGTATTCAACACTGAGACAGATTATGTTAGAATGTAAGAAGACTCCCAAAGCCTGTCTACCCCAGCAAACAGATGATTCTGGGAAGGCCACAGGCAAAACAAAAAAGCAAACACATTTTTCCATTAGTGCCTACTAATGTACGCTTGCTCTGATAGTGGAGGTAATATCTATCCCTGATGACTAGTCGACTGACTTGCCTGAATGTCCTTGAATTTAAAAAGGATTTTCCTGCTCTCTTATCTAAAAAGGGTACCAGTTACCACTTCACAGGTCTATTCCCAAAGATGTGGAAGCCGCAATGACCCATAAACATCAGTGTAGTCAATTGGAATATTTTCATTCCCTTTGCGCCATCTGAGAGGATGAGATTAAAATCTAAGAGCAGAACTCAGGAACCAGAAATCTTTGCAACAGGGCTTTGATTTAAATACTTCTTGTGTCTAAATGAAAAAAAAAAAAAAAAAACAGCATAAACTTTTGCTGAACTGTAAACATGTGCCATTCACCAGTGTTTTTTTTTCAAGGTTTGAACCCTGCAGAGAAAAAAATGATATAAATACATTTCTGTCTTTATAATGGATCATCTTTTACATAAAACCTGAACCACATGAGAGAAACAAAGGCCAAATATTATTTTTTAATTCTAACCAGTAGTTTGAAGGCATGACAGAGCTTATTAAATATGGGCCTCTGGAGGCAAAAGAATGTTCTGTGGCTGACTTGGACCAGGACAGGACCATGGTTTATAAGACGACTGCATTTCTGATGTTTACATAGCCACTAAAACAAAAATGCACCCTACAACTTGCAAACGTGCACAACAAACTCTGTACATACAACACCTCTAAAAAAAACCAGAAGTAAAACATACATTCTCTGAGGAGACAGTCATGCATCTCAAAGCTTAATCACTCAGCTTCCAGCTAAATTATGACCTTGCAAACAAACAATCACCAATATTTATTTTTTAAAAAATATTTCTTGACTGCAGAGCTAGGAGCATATCAAAATAAAGATTGATCATTTATATAATGATATAAAGTGAGTGATTGGGAAAATATAATCTTATCTTTTGGAGAAAAGTTATCTTTCTTAAATGCAACATCAATAAGTCTTCATCTTTCCGGTAAGAAATACAGTAGAACCGACACACTGTATGTAACTGGAAGATGGTTCTATGTTTTGTTTGTCTATGTTTGTTTAAAAATAAAAATTCTTTTTTTAAAAAAAGTCTTCATCTTTCCAGAATCCGTGTGAATTGGTAAAACTATGAAGTTAATATGAAATTCCTAGACTTATTTTTTTTTCCTCACAGTGAACTGACAGTGGTGAAGAGCCATAAGTAAAGTTAGAAAATTAACACAAAGGCTAACTCTAGTATGTACTTTCAAATCTTACTGGTATCATAGACATTATGTTGAAATAGATTTATATCCTAGTTGAGAATTCTAGGAACTGCATTTTCAATGTATAAGGAAAGCATCAGATAAGGGAAGGCTGCTTTTAGATTTTGCAAAAAACATTTTGCAAGTAAATGATAGTGAAGACAGAGTGAATACGCATGGCCCCAGTGGGGCCAAATATAGTATCCATTATGGACACTAAAAAACAGCAACTATTGCAAGTGCAAATAACCCCTACTGCACCCAGGCAGGCTTACAAATACACCTTAAATGATATCCAAATATTATTATTAATAAAAGAAATATAGACGTCTACTAAACTAAATGTTTTAAAATGGGAATTCAAAAGGAACAAACGTTGGAACTATCTGAATCTAGAGGTAACTGATAACTTATATAAGTTATAACTGTTACAAGTTACTTATAACAATTATTAGGCATTTGACAAAGAACCGTATCACTATTCTATTTCTGTTTTCCTATTTTGATTTACTTTTGGGCCTCTTTCATTTTCAAAAATTGTTGAAATAAAATAATACAGGCATTTAAATATTTGTCCTTCAGATGCAATCATATCACCTTAAAAAAAGGAAAACAAAACCATCAATGCACATACATTCACTGTACCCATAGAAATGCTGTAACTGCTGCTGTTTTCTTGAAGAAATGCTCTATGTGTTCCTGGCACATGATGGTTTGTGTGGGCTAAATCAGGTTTCTGAGCATTTCCCATCTGGCCTATGAATCTAGTAACCTTTGCTTGTTCCAAACTCACTCTTCTTCAAAACTAATTAGTAATAAAAGGTTACAGTTGAAAATAGTCTGAAAAATGAGAGAGGAAGCTACAAGCATAAGGTGCAAAACATGCAGCTCAGTAGCATCCCTTTAGCCTGCACTCTGAGCCGGAGAGTACTTAGAGAGCCAGTGCCAAATTGTAGCCATCTGGCTTGTGGAGTTACTTGGAACCTGACATGTCTGCTTAGGGAATGTGTTCCTTGACATGCTGTCTAATGAATAGAACTAATACAAGTTTGGCACTCCTGTTATATGGCAAAGTGTGACCTTCCCTACAAGACTTTAGGGATAATCCAGATTGATCTTCAGGATGTAAGAGCTGGGCTCTTGGTATCAAAACTAAGAAACACCTTGGCTTAGATTTACATGATAAATCCTAAGGTCAGGATAACAAAACACAAATGCTGTATTCATATGTGCCCCAAAGAATAAACTACAATGTAGTGTGAATGTTGCCTTACCTAACATACTAAAACATCACAACAGGTTGAAATATAATCTTCCTAATCCCATTTCAGTGGCTTCTAATATCTTACACAAACTCAGCCACTACAAATACATATTATCCTTCGCTCTATGCCAGCTGTTTCCAATCTAGTATCCTCCAGATACTATTGTTTTAAAACTACAATTTCCACCATCCACAACTAGTTGAGCCATTGTGTCCTACATGGATGCTTTATTAACTTTAACTTTGACCTTTTTTTAAAAAAAAAAAGAAGAAAAATATTTTGTTATTTTTTAAATTTATTTTTTTTATTTCTTATGTTATTTCCAATAGAGAAAGTCCTAATGGCTGATCTGGATGGGGAAACCCATCCTAGACCTAAAAATAACAGTATTCAGCACCAACAGATGTTTGGCAGCTTTTGACTGCTGATGTTAGAGGCTACAGACCGTATGAAAACAAGAAAGACAGTCGATTATTAGCTATCTTGAGATTCTGATCATGTTCCAACTTTGGGATGGTATGGGGAGCTTCTTATAGTGGTACTTCCTTCTCTCCCCACCTCTCAATGAAGTTCCTGGTGGTTCCATGATATTTTTCATACTTTCATACTTTTTTCAGAAATAGCCCGTCTTTTTGCAGCTTTTTGCAGCTTGAAGCAAATAATATTCCAGGTAGCAAAGTAACTGGACAGCGGCTAAAACTTACTTCAACCCTGGTGATGGAACAGTACCCTTCATAAAAGTCCAGGTAACATTTTAGTTTGGAAAGCCAAGGGCAAATCACGTTGTATACAAAGCTGGCCGATGCTCTGTAGCCAGTGTTGGGATTCAATTTTTTTTTACTACTGGTTCTGTGAACGTGGCTTAATTTGTGGGCGTGGCTTTGTGGTCACGTGACTGGATGGGCATGGCTTGGTGGCCATGTGACTGGCAAACCAAATACAAGTGGTCCTCGCTTAATGGCAAGTGTTCTAATTTATGACTGAACTCCTCAGAGCTACTTGACCTGTTTTTGGAGTTTTGACAGCCACACCCCCCCCACACACACACTTCTAACCCTGCTATTCTATGATTCTGTAAGGATCTTCTGCTGGAGCAGGGGGTTGGACTGGAAGATGACCTCCGAGATCCCTTCCAGCCCTAGATTGCTGTGCTGTTTCAGAGTCTTCTGAAGCCAGGGTTTTTGTCCTTCCTTCCTCTCCTTTTTCTCTCTCTCCCTCCCTGCATGTATTTATATATTCATCCATATATCTCATTCACTTTCTCCTTCCTCCCTCTTTCTTTCTTTCTTTTTCTTTCTTTGTCCCTTCCTTCCATCTCTCCCTTTCTTTGTCTATCCCTTTTCTTCCTTTTGCTTCCTTTCTCTTTTTTCTTTCTTTCTCTTTTCTCTTTCTTTTCTATCTTGTTTCTCTCTCTCTCCCTCTCCCCTTCTTTCTTTTTCTCTTTCCCTCTCTTTTTCTCTCTCTTTCCCTCTCTCTCTCTTCCCCCCTCCCTTTGTGTGTGTGTCTCTCTCTCAAAGCCATGGCTGGGCCAAGCCAGCAAGCTTTCCTTGGCATTCTTCACTACTTCTTTCATCTCTTCTTTTTAGAATCCAGACTGGCTGAACAACAATAGCCAGCCATGGTGGATGTGACCCTTCGGGCGACCCGTCTCCTCCTCCCCCTCCTCCACTTGTGACTGACAGCCGTGGTGGGGCCGGGATAGCGCACACGCGAAGGGAGACCCTCCTCAAGCGAGCAGCCACCTGCCCCACACCCAGTTTTGCTGTGCTTTGGCACTTGCTTGAGGAGCATCTCCCCTCACGTGTGTGCCCTGTCAGCCCCACCACTGCTGATGGTCATGAGAGGAGGAGGAGGAGAAGGGTCACTCAAAGGGATGTTTCCACCACGGCTGGCAATCATTGGTCAGCTAGTCTGGATTCCAAAAAGAAGAAATAAAAGAAGTAGCGAAGAGCTCCAAGGAAAGCTTGCTGGCTTGGCCCAGCCGCGGCTTTGAGGGAGACAGACAGACAGACAGACAGACAGACAGACAGATAGACAGACAGACAAAGAGTGGGGGAGAGAGACGGGAAAATAGGGACCCAGCCGCTTCACTATCCCCTGCCATCGCCCTTATCTTCTCAGGCCAGGCAAGGGAGGGGAGGGTGAGGGGCAGGACCAGCCGCTTCAGGCAAGGTGAAGAGACGGCGACCAGCACGGGTGAGTAGAAGCCTGGGAATGGCAGTTCCCAGCTCAGCCAGCCCGAGCGGTTTTGAGGTCAGGTGGCCTGGAGCGGCCGAGATCCGCGTGAGCATTGCACCCAGGGTTCACCTGAACACCCATTTCTTTGGTGTTGGCTTTATGGAGCCACGGGGTGAGGCTTGGGCTGATGTGCAACAGCAGCACCTTTAACTGTGCTCGCTTGTAATTGTCCAAATAATCCGGTGAAGACACCGGAGGAGTCAGTCAGGTAGACCTCCCCCCTCCGCAGTCCTCCTCCTGCAGAAAATGGCCATTCCCTGAGCTAAGAAGGCAAGGAGCTGCAGCTTGACTCACCCAATTCTAGGACTACCCCGAATGGTCCCAATTCAGCGTGGAGAGGGCGGCTCCCTCTGGCAATCCCCCTTTCCCTCAGTGCTCTGACTTCCTGTGGCCCGCCGGCCTGAATGCCGGGTCGGACCACTAGAAGGCCACTTCCCCACTTCTCAGCAGCGCTTCTGTACTGGCCACTGTAGGACCCTCCACCTCCTTCCCCAACTTCTCCCTCAATTTCAAAATGATGACACCTGTTGCCGACACAGGTGCAACTGGGTGGGCATGGCGGGGCCAACCAGGGGTGATTGTTCCGGGTCCAACAAAGGGGCTGCGGGCAGGAGACGGAAGGGGTGGCAGGCAAAGGGGCCATGCGGGCGGCAAAGAGTCATGCTCCTTGGTCGCCCACCCCCACCTGCCGTTCAGTAGCCACACCAAAAAAGGCATGTCCCAGGTCCGGCAGCTCCGAGCAGCTGGAACATAGAACGGGTGGCACCGGACCACTGGAGAAGCAGAGCGAAGCCAGAGATCAGTAGCCACCTCTTTCGCAGCACAAAGAAGCCTCCCCCAACCAACTGGCTGATCTTCTTTCTCTGCCTGTTTGTTCTGTATGACCGAGGAGGAGACCAGCCGGCCAAAGCCAGACTGCTGCTGAAGGCAACTCTTTTTCGGTCTCCAGTTGCCTCTTTCAGCACAGAAATCCTCCCCCAACTGGCCAGCTACTGATCTCTAGCTTCTCTCTGCTTCTCCAATGATCCGGCGCTGCCCTGTTCTATGCGCCAGCTGCTCGGACTTGCTGGGCCTGGCACATAGAACAGGGCATGCTTTTTTTGATGCGTCTGCTGGCCTGCAGCCGCACCCAAAAAAGCATGCAGCAGCTGCAGGCATCTTGTGACAAGAGGGGTGAGAAGCCCCGGGACATTTGCCCACCCACCTGCTGGCTGGCTGGGCCAGGCCGGGCCGGGCTGGAAGAGGCACGTCCACTGGGAGAAGGAAGAAAATGTGCTCTGGGAGGGTGGGCAGGCAGGCAGATGTTCCTGGGCTGCTGTACATGCACACTGCATGTGTAGCTGCTGCACACGAAGTGCGCATGTGCAGCATCCCTGGGACATCCACCTGAGCTGCGCCATAGGGTAGGGTAGCGAAAGCTAGGAGAGCGACCGGGACAAGTAGGTGACCGCGTGACCGGGTCAGGGGTGTGGCCAGCCAGGGGTCACCACCGGTTCGGTGACCCACACCAAATCACCACTATCGGTCCACCTGAGCTGTTGCGAACCTGTTGAGTACCACCTCTGTCTGCAGCAGGGCTCTTCAACCTTGGCAACTTTAAGACTTGTGGACTTCAACTCCCAGAATTCCTCAGCCAGAAAAGCTTTTGGGTTTGCAGGGAGGGGGAAATGATAGGAAGGACTTGCATCATCCAGCCCAGATGAAGAGGGCCATCTATGGGAATATACCCAAAGGATTCAACCTGCAGGTGATGATCTCAGAGAGCTGCCTTGTATCCTAATGAAATATATAGAAGAGGGATCAGGAAATTTTTTCCAGACTTGATGCTTTGGATTTCAAAATGTCCACCATTTAGCTAATCCCGAGCTACTAGTGTTCTACAGAACCCATAATGCTCTTAGGAAAACTATGAACTAGGACAATGTGAAGGGTAACACACCTAAACAGTTTTCCCAATTACTCAGATCTGCCTCTGGGATCCTGCTTTAGTCTAAATGTGTGGTGTGTAACTCCCTTTGGTGTCAATCAGTTTTTACTGAGGCAACCAAGTATCTCAGAGCACTATAGCAAGACTTCTGGTTAAAAATAAATCATCTAGAACAGGGGTCTCCAACCTTGGCAACTTTAAGACTTGTGGACTTCAATTCCCAGAATTCTTCAAGCCAGCAAAGCTGGCTGAGGAATTCTGGGAACTGAAGTCCATAGTCTTAAAGTTGCTAAGGTTGGAGACCCCTGCTCTGTAGTGTTGCCATATCTCATACTTTATGTTTACTCTAGATAAAAGTAGGTATAGGTCTTAGTCCTTTGACCTACATTAGCTGCTGATGAGATAGTAAGTATCCTATAATGATTCAGTCACCTGACCACAAGGTAAATACATGCATACAAGCAGTATACAGGTAGTCCTTGACTTATGACCACAATTGAGCTCAACATTTCTGTTGCTAAGTGAGATATTTGTTAAGTGAATTTTGCCCCATTTTACAACCTTCCTTGCCACAATTGTTAAGCGAATCACTGCAGTTGTTAAGTTAGTAACACAATTGTTAAGTGAATCTGGCTTTTCCCATTGACTTTGCTTGTCAGAAGGTTACAAAAGATTCCAGGACAGTGTTCAGTGCTATTGTAACTTTGAATGGTCACTAAATGAATACCAAACAGGAGGATCGAAACTGCTATGAACAGAGCAGTCTGCCAGAATCCTGCCATAGTATGGCAGTCCTGATCACCTCCCCCCCAAAAAAAAAATTAATACAACAATAAATTTCATCACAAATGTACAATTGGAGAGTGCATTTTCAGAGGTTAGGAGAGATGGAGTTTGTTTTTATATACCTATTAACTAGAACAGATGGAAGATGAGTCTAAGAGAACCTCTAATTTCTAGTAAGAAAGGCAGAGGCAAAGACATAATGCAACATATTTTTTAAAAATTGACAAAAGCCATGGAGAACCAGAGTGAAAGTGTTCTCATACATCCCACATTTCAATTAATTTTGGGGGAAAAAAATCTAGATTAAAAAAAATACTACAAAATAATTCAGCTGCAATATATCCTGCTAAGCAGCAAATGCCCAAATAGTATAAATTATCAGCAGTTCTACTATTAGAAAATTATTTCTGATGGAAATTATGAAGAAAGAGAGCAATAATCATTCCTTCTCCTCTGTACCATCCAGACAAAAGAAATCTACTGTCAAATATGTCCAATTCAGGAACAGCTGCTGTCTCAAAAGCCGTACATAGTTTTATAAAATAGAACAAAGAAAAAGGAAATGACAGAAATATGATGCTTTAGACACTACAGCCATAGAACAATATCTTTATTAGTCATTAGGGATGTCCCTGGCCAGGTCCACTTTTCCTTAAAACAAAAATCCAAAATAAAACAAACTGGTCAGGAACATCCCTTATGATTAATTTGGTTATTTCAGACTAAATTATTGCAAAATGATCAAGCATGAACTAATAAACTTTCTTGGATATTTCCATTATTAACAACAATAGCTAGATCAGGGCTGTCCAACCTTGGCAAATTTAAGCCTGGAGGACTTCAACTCCCAGATTTCCCCAGCCAGCAAAGCTGGCTGGGGAAATCTGGGAGTTGAAGTCCTCCAGGCTTAAATTTGCCAAGGTTGGACACCCCTGGTAGATACAGTGGTGAGTACAGCAGCAATGCAAAGGGGTGCTCAAAATCTCCTTTGGATAGCTATGCTACCCGACCAGTATTGTATCACATTCTTCTTGAAGAGAAGTAGATGCTTTGCATATCAAGCAATGCTGTAATGCAGTTGTGAATCCAAACACAAATCTCTCTCCTGCTCATACAGATGGTTTATGATTTACAATAGATTTTTTTTCTTGGATAGGGAAAGATTTCTAGGAATTGCCAAAATTGCAGAATCCAGTCAGGACTTTATTTCACCTTAAAATATATATTACGAGGCTTGACAGATTTTTTAAAAGTGTTTGTGGAGACAGACTTAAAAAAACCTAGAATAAAAAGTAGAATAAAATGGATGGAACTGAATCCAAGTTTTCTTCTGTTCAATGTATAATTGAACAGTAATTAATCTGACAGTCAAATTTAAGAGTAGATGAAGCAGTGTATGTACCCAAAGCTTGTTCATAAATGGCCATCTGAATGGGTGAATGTGGTCAATTGCATCTTGATGTGCATTTATTTCATGTCTCTCTTCAGTGAAGACTCATATCAATCAAAGTATAGAATAAAAGGATTAGATATTGACAGTAAAGGTTTTAATTTAAGTTCCAGCTTGTTGAGATCCTTCTAATTCAATTATTCATGCCATTTATATTTGATGTACCTGCCAACAAGAATTTGTAGAAGTTCTAGAACTTCTTCATACATTTTGCAGCATTTAAGGCATATTTTTTACTTCATGCACATATCGTTGAGAAAAATAACACCCACATCTCCAGGGAATATAATTGTGTAGCACATTCATTTTCCACTTCCATACAGTTACATAAAAGATTTTAAATATCACGATAAAAAAACCAGTGAAATGGATAACAGCACCATTAAGTGATATCAGTCTTCCCAACTTTGTAGTCTCCAGATTTTCTTCAAGTTCACATAGACCATTCTGGGATTTGTAATCCCAGCACAATAAGGAGCACCAATTTGGGCAAGGCTGTTACATAGATAACACAACATTCATTCTTGTCCTCCCCAATAAATAGGCACAGAAATCTGCCTGGAAGAGGACATAAGTTTTGGTCTACTGTATATAACTTGGCATGAGGTCTGCTCTCCCACAGTGGTTCTCCAGGGATTCAGTGAGAAACATCTCCTAGGTCTTTCTAGATATACTAGAAAGTTATCCTTAGACATTCAGTATCATCCATCTGCTTTTTTCTTTTCACATGGTAAATTCTTTTTCACCTTGATAGCCTTCCTCATTATGCTTAAACCAAAATTCTGCCCATGGAAATGTTTGATGTTTCTCCAGTGTTTTGATTGCAATGCAGTCAACACTGCTCTTTCAGCTTAACACTCCCAGAAGCACTTCCGGTTTGAGCTTCTTCGGTGACAGACCGAAACCTCATCTCTGCAAGGCTTCGATCCGTGCTCGCCGGTGGAGCGCCCCGAGCCGGCTGGTTTCAGGGCTAAGCCACCCCGTAGAGGTGGTAAAGAAGGGGGAGACTGCCTGCAGGGTTGAGGAGAGCCGCATCTCTCCTCCCCAGCTGGCCATTACTCCCTTTCCCGAAGGCGGTTGTAGCGGTGGTCAGAAATGGCCACCATAAAGAAGAACTCGACCGGAAAAGAATGTGCAGGAGGAAGATAAGAAGAGAAAGTTTTGGTTGACTGGGTCAAACAGCAAAAGCAACAAATAAGGTATCCTGGAATTTAAATTTAATAACATTGTTCCCAAAGAAGATTTTGAAGCTGCGAAGGAGAGAGAGAAGGGAAAGGATTAGGGTTTTTTTTCTTCCCTTCCTTATACTGACAGCTAAGAGACTTAAGCAAGAAATTGAAAAAAATCCACTTTGACATTAATAGGCATCTAAGCTGAAAATAAAAGTCAAAGGGATAATAAAGATTTCTGGATATTTACAAAATTTTAAAAGCAGGAAAGGAGAAAAAAAAGAATAAAAGAATAAAATGGAGGAGACTGCCTGGAACTAAGGAATGGAACTGTAACTAAAAGGAACTTACAGTGAAATTTCAACAAGATTCCTCAAAGATACATCTTAATTGAAACTTGGTAACAAAATAATAGAACCCCAGGAAGAGAAAGTGGAAAAAAGAAGCAAGTAGAAACAGCCTTGGATTATTTGGATTACTTGGTGATTTTTGGTTTTTGCATCTGGATGACTAAAATTAACCGGGTGGTTCTTTAAAAGTCTTTAAAATGGTATCACTCTTAGAAGAACTGAAAATGGAACTTAAAAAATGGAAAGAAGATGCACAAGAAAGGAGAGGTTCTTTTGGCTTCGTATTTCAATTCTTAGAAATGGAGATCTGGAGCTATGAGAAGCAACAAGAAATGCTTGCAGAACAAGAAGATTGGGACAAAGAAGAAGCCATCTTTAATGATCAAATAATTTTAAGTGGGGGGAAAAAAGAAAAGGGGGGAAAGAGAGTGAAAGGTTTAAGACTAGAAAAAACAACCAAAAAGAAGAACAATTTGAAAGATAAGTATAATATTAGAAAGCAACAGAAGAGGGGATTACAGATGAGAGAGTTAGAAGTAGAGAGACGAGGGGGTAAAAAGGGGAGGGAGAAGAAGAGGGGGAAGAAGGCAAGGAAAAGAAGTTGTAAAAGACAGAAACAAGAAATGGAGAAACAGGGAAAAGATATAAGGATTGTAACCATAAGCTTGTTTAGAGATAATGGGTGAAAATTTAATTGCAAAAGAGATTCTGCAAAGGTACATAAGATAGCATTGTTATATTATAAACAGAAATAATTTTAGAAAATATGATTAAAATGATGGATAAAATATTTACTGTAATGTAGTTGAATGTTTGGTAATAAATAAATGAATTAAAATGATAGAGATAATTAAATGGGAACATTTTTAATTATTAGTAATGATTTATAAAAATATAAGTGAGAAATACGGAAAAAAAAGAATTAACTATGGAAAGTTTATAAGTGTTCCCAATGAAGTATGATATTTAATTGAAAAGAAATGTTAAAGATGTTAAGATTTTAATGAATATTAATGATAGAATTGAATTGGAATGGAATGTGTGCTTTATTTACATATATATATAATTTTTTCTTTTTAAGAATATAGTGTGTATTTTAAGAATGTACCAAGCAGAATTCGATTGGAAGTTATGTGTTGTATTGAATGCTATAATCTTAAAGGTATACATTGAAGCTTAAATAAGAGTTTGAATGGATAAAATTAAAAAATATAAAGGTGTCATACTCCAGTTGGTAACTACAGGGAAAAATATGTTTAATAAGAAAAGATAATATGAAATTGAAACAGGACAGACAAAAGTATAAATATAATGATTTGATTGAGATGAGATAATTAAAATAAAATTGAGAAAATTAAAAGAGGCGAAAAACTATGTAGAAAATATAAAACGGTAATAAGATATGGAATAGAATATAAAAATGAGCATGAAATTGAGTTTGGTGTCTGTATGAAGAAGTGATAACCTGGGACCATGCTATTTTCAAAAAAGATGTTTTTTTTTGTATTTTGTTTTTGTGAAAACCCAAATAAAACTTTCAAAAAAAAAAAAAACAACACTCCCAGAAGCACCTTCCACTTATATAACCCTTTATCACAGGAGAGCATCTTAGTTGTTGCACCAGCATCATGCACCAACTGTCAACACAGTTCTCAGAATAGCATTTATTAGCTAAATGAATGCCAAAGGGCCAGCAATGGAAATACACATTAATGTGTTGATATAATCGATACTAACAGAGTGACTATTGTTTCTGCTGGTGGTTGGTTGAGGAAGCAGGGATGCTCCAGGTAAACTCATGAATTCTTTGCATAAAATTAAAGGGCTGGAAACCATTGACTGCAGGGTAAAGGGACATATCTTGGAAAAATCCCACAAATAAGCCACAAATCTTCCCAGAAAAGGACTAGGAACAAACCAGAAATGCTAGAGAACAAAATAAGTGATACAAGCAAACAACCTAAGTGTGAAGAACCAAGCACTAAACTGGGGGTGCTGTGAGATCATAATTAAGAAGCAGGAGATATGGAAATAAATACAAATATTACAGATTCTATGTGGGTAGGATTTTTAAACTAACAAAAGGCATATTTTAATGGGTATTTGTTCTCAAAATATTTATCTAAATGCTTGTTTCAATACATTTAAATTGCTAAGAATTGCATCTTAATGTGCTATTTCATGAATTCACACCTATGGATGGGGTGGCCCAAGAAGACCTGCCTGAAGTGAGAACAGCATGTATTGCTCCATTGGGGCTTTCACTCTGCATTCGTTCTTCAATGGGAGCAGCACAACCACTCACCCTTTGGCTGCTGTCCCACAAATCTCTCAGTAATAGCAGATTATGGAAAGCAGCATGCCTTAAGTACAATGAAATAGCTGTTCTAAGTAGTAATTGGGAACAGTTGTCTACAGTAATAGTAGCGGGGCTCTGCAGTCCTATAGATTCCCAAAAGTCTTGCTTGGTAGAAAAAAGTCAACCTAGTATAGCAAAGGTATTTTACTGAGAGGTTTGCTGTCTTCAATTCAGTAATTCACCAGACAAGGCAACTGTTGTATTCCCTGCTCTGTGTTCTTTCAACTGCAAGAAAGATCAAATAAGGTAGAATTCTAACTCCATTTGTTGGGCATGAGTAGATTTCTCCATCAGTTTGGAATCAGGTGTCAATAGAACTCTCTTGCAGATGACTATGACATTGTTGGAGAACTCAAGAGATAGGAATATTATACACAATAAGATAGGAAGTGAAACCGAAATGGGACATATGTGTCCTTGGTTTATGCTTCACACATTCAGGATAATAAAATAACAAAGTTTTAAGTTTTTACTGTCATTTTCCAAAAAATTCTGAGGGCCAAATGTGACATGACTTATTAAAGACAGTTGTACTAGAGCAACACATTGGTTTAGGACTATGACATCAGGCAAGGGATTTAACAGTTTCTCAAGTAAAATCACATCCAAATCTCTCACTTTCTCTGAAAATGAGAAAGTAATTTTAATTAGGAAAATATGGAGCCAATATATACACCTTCCTAGAATCTCTGCATTTTGCTGGTCTGAATTATACTATGTATTAGTATCTCATCTATTTTCATTTATTGTATTTTGGAGGGTCTCAATTATTTGGCCTACATGCGTGAACCCCTTACTAGCAGAACAGAATATATTATTGGGTTCCAGACGGTACAACAAGCAAGTATCAAAAGTTGGTAAAGAAAGCTCCTGAATATGTGTGTCTATTTGGTGGTGGAGTAACAGCTTCAGTTTGTATAATGGTCTTGTATATGAACTAGGATAATTCTCCTCTAAGATCATTCTCCCTCAAAAGTCTACTTCCAAAGTGGGGATCAAGCAAAAAAGGTACTTGTTAGTGTTTGGGGATTAACCCCTAGCAGAGTATTGCAGCAGTAGTCAAGCCAGGCAGCCAAAACGAGAGTGGAAGGGCCCCAGAGTATACACACACTGAACACAAACACTGTTTGTAGTTTAAATAGTATTTAATCCAATTAGAGTTTAAAAGCATTGTCATTCAGTCCATTAAGTCATTCACAGTATTTCCATCCAGTAAGACTCACTAGTATAGTCCAAGTTAAGAGTCCTTGCAATATCTTTATCAGCCGATAAAGATATCTTCTCCTCCTCTTCGCCTCTCTCCAGAGGAACAAACGCTGGATATTCAGCAAGAAGTTCAAACAGTAGAACAGTAGAATTACGCAGTAAATCAGCAAACAGTAGCAAACAAGAACAGTTCAGTCACAGGCACTCACAGTCAGTAATCACAGTTAGTCACAGTAAGACACAGTTAGTCGCAGTAAGCTTTCCAGCTTCTAATGCTTCCTTATATTGTAACTTCTAACCGCACCCTTAATGGGCTAATTGCCTGCAACATTGTGCTTAAAGTGATAAGCACTTAAACCATGATATCTAAGTTTTATATATTTATTCACCCAAACCATATTTGGTATCAATGTTATACCTAACATACTCCCCTTTTGGGTGAAATAAATATATAATACCTTTACAATCTAACCCCATATTTTTCACAACTCTCCTGGTGCTTACTGGCACCTTGGGCTTTAGTAAAATTATCAGCTAAATTGTCCTCCCACATACAGTACTCTAGCTGAATCATCTTACTTCTTACAGATTGTCTCACGTTTAGGTATCTTAGATCTGTATGCTTGCTCCTTGTTTTTACTGCAATATTTGTGGCCATTTGAATTGCTGCCTGATTATCTTCATGTATAATTATAGGATAATCTACAGTTATACCTATATCAATTAACATTTGTTTATACATTATTAATTCTGTACATAACAGTGATAAACAGGAGAATTCTGCCTCCATAGTAGACAAACTTATATGCTGTTGTCTTATTGACTTCCAGCCTATTAATGTCTTACCCAGCATTATGGCTGTTCCTGAAGTCGACTTTCTAGTGTCTCTTTCTGATGCAAAGCTAGCATCTGCATAAGCACTCAGAATTAAATCACCCTTTGGTTCTAAATACAATGAATAATTCATTGTCTTTTAAGATATCTTAATATCCTCTTAGCTGCATTCCAGTGTCTTTCACATGGTGCAGAATTGAATCTAGCCAACTGATTCACACAGTACGAAATATCTGGTCTAGACCAATTACTAATATAACTCAAACTACCAATTAAAGATTGATAAATCACCTTATCAAACTCCAGGCTTTGTTCATCAGTGTTGCTAAACTCCTGACTCATTGAGTCTTAGCTGGCTTACAAAGCTCCATCTTGTAATCTTTTAGCAATTTGCTTATCTTATCTTCCTGAGATATCTTAAAACCTTTCCGTGTTTTCTTTATATTCAAACCGAGATACTTCTTTATCTCCCTAATTGCTTGATCTTTATTCTCTTTCCTAATGATGCTATTATTTTATTTGCTTCATCATTAGTTTCAGTAATCAATGCAATGTCATCTGTGAATAGTAATAATAATGATACTTTCCCATTTGTCTCCTACTTAAACAGACATGGATCGGCTAAACCAGCTTTAAATCCTATATTGTCTAGTTCCTTTACAATATACTGGTTCCATTCATAGCCTGATTGTTTAAGACCATAGAGGCTTTTCTTTAACAACCAACAATCATTATTATCCTTATTTTCACTTTTAATACCAACAGGTTTTTTCATATAAATAGTATGTTTTAATGGGGCGTGTAAGTAAGCAGTTTCACATCTAGATGGTTAACTATATAGTTTTTACTAGCTGCCCACACTAAAGCTGCCCTCAAGGTTGCTGCCTTAAGACTAGGTGCAAACACCTCATCGTAGTCATTGGCATTCTGCCTAAAACCTTGGGCTACTAACCTTGCCTTATGGATTAAATTACCATCTTTATCTGTTTTTACCTTAAATATCCATTTGCAGCCAATGGACTTCTTACCTACAGGTAATTTGGCATTCTCATACACTTTCATATCTCTTAATGAATTCAGTTCTTATTCATTGCTGCATACCATCTTTCTTTTCCTTAGTAGGATACTTTTTAATTTCTTCAACAGAATTAGGAACTTGATTAATCTGGCACACTGTGTTAGCCTGGTACCTATCAGGCGGTCTAGATACACGTGTAGTTCTTCTGGGAATTACAGGGCTTACAGGAGGACTTTGTTGAACTACTACCTGTTCATCTTCCTCATCCTGTTCAGCTATTGAATCTGTTTCTTCCTTTATGGGCACTATTTCATCCTGTATTTCTCTCTTTACTTTATTTTTAAAATTACAGGGATAACTAATGGGATTTCTATAGGATTCAATAATTACATCTTTATTGGCATCCTGTTCTAATTTCTCCCATCCTTCATGTTCTAGAAATTGGGCACTAGCACTACATAACACTTTAGATGTGCCTTTCTCCCAAAATCTATATGCCCTATGGTTTGCCTGATAACCAACGAAGAAAATCTTTTAGCTCTATGTTGCCCATTTTTTCTGAGTTGTGCAGGAATATGCACCCATGCTGGTGCACCAAATGTGCAGGTAACTTAGGTCAGGTTTCCTGCCATGCCACCTGGTGAATGGTATTTCACCTGTTGTTGTATTAACAACGTTGTTCAATATGTTATTAGCACACATTGTAGCCTCCCCCACAAAGAATCAGGTAACCCAGAATCATTTAACATTGTTCTAACCATTGCCTGTAGTGTTTGGCCTCTTCTTTCAATAAAAGCGTTATGTTCTGGCCTGTATGGAGCAGACTTCTTATGCTCTATTCCAGCTACCTTAAGTCTGTTCTGGAATTTGTTATTAATAAATTCGCACCATTATCTGTCACCAGGGTTATCAGTTGCCGCTTAGACTTTCTTTCAGCAAACCTAAGCCAATTGAAAAATGTTGATATGTTTCAGTTTTGCTTTTCATTAAATAGCAAAACCCATATCTAGAATAATGGTCCATAATGCTCAGTATATATCTAGCACCCCCATACTGGGTTTCTTTGGACCTATGATGTCTGCAAATACCACTTCTAAAGGTTCTTTTGTTTTGAAACCATTTAGCCTATTTGCAGGCAATACTTTGCTCTTATCTTCACAGCAAACATTACAACGCAAATATTTATCACAAGGTTTTAACCTTATTCCTTCAGATAACTCAACTGTACGCTTTAGCATTTTAAAATTTACATGCCCCAAACGTCTATGCAATAAATGGATACATTCATTATGAGGCTTTAAATTATTAAATACAGTTTGTGCCTCCCTTTCTTACTATTATCTAATACATATAATGTTCCATTTAAAGCTGCAGTTACCCTTTTGTTATCTTTTTCAATTATGCAATTATTATCCTTAAAAGTAATTACATAACCTAATTTATCTAATACCCTTACTGAAAGCAAATTAAACTTTAGTTGCGGTACATACAACATTTTTATATCCTGGTTTATGCACGGACATTGTGCAAGACCTTCTCCTTTCGCTTTAAGATTCCAGCCGTTAGCAAGAGATATATGTTGAGAGCTTTTAGACATTTTTATAAATTTTGTCTTATCTCTTGTGATGCAGTGGATGCGCCACTGTCAACCACCCATAGATCATTCTTCACATCAGAGTTGCTAAACGTGGCTATTTCAAATGCTTTCTTTGGCTTTTTTATATTCTGGCTTTTTCTCTTTTTGCAAAATCTTGCCAAATGTCCTCTGCCTCCACAATTAAAACACTTTTTAATTGTGTATGCCGTCAAGATAAATTCTCTTCTTCCGGTGCTGTAATTTGCTTTGCTGGTTTCTTTCAAGCTTTGAAGATAATTTCTCTTCTTTCTTATCTTCTCTCAGCTCGTCACGCTCACGCCTTCTTCTGGCTTCTTCTAGTAGCCTGCCTGTAATCTCGGTTAATGAGAGGCTATCCTTAGGCAATACTTCCAACGAAGTCACATAGTCATCATAGCTTTGATCTAATGAAGATAATATTATGTAGACTTGTTGCAGTTCATTAAATATAAGCTCTTTTTCTTGCAATTCTTGAAAAATGCTCTTCATACAGTTTAAATGAACTAACATATCTCCATTCCTCTGAAGATGCGTTCGAAAAAGCTTCCGTAAGATTTATATGTGCTCCTACACTGTCCCGAACATAAATCTTCCTGAGGTTCTCCCAGCAGTTTGCAGCATTTTCTTCTCCACGAATATGGACAAGCTGCTGATCACAGAGAGTCAGTCCTATGATGCATAAAGCCTGCTCATTCTTCAGTTTAAAGTCTTGTAACTTTTCGTTATCATCATCATCAGCAGGATCCCAGCTACTCACATCTGGTGGGTTTGCTATAATGTCCCACAAACCTTCTTTACGTAGAAGTAAACTACATTTCATTGACCATGAAACATAGTTTGTTCCGTCCAGCCTGGATATCATGGACAGTTGTGACAAATTTACTTGTGCCATTACTCTTCAGATATTTTGACTATTTTAAACTAATTAAAACAGTTTGTTTTTACAGTAATGTGCAACTCACACCAACTCTCTCTGCTATATCCTGGTTAGTTAGACTATGCTGCTGGGCCCATAACCAATGTTAGTGTTTGGGGATTAACCCCTAGCAGAGTATTGCAGCAGTAGTCAAGCCAGGCAGCCAAAACGAGAGTGGAAGGGCCCCAGAGTATACACACACTGAACACAAACACTGTTTGTAGTTTAAATAGTATTTAATCCAATTAGAGTTTAAAGCATTGTCATTCAGTCCATTAAGTCATTCACAGTATTTCCATCCAGTAAGACTCACTAGTATAGTCCAAGTTAAGAGTCCTTGCAATATCTTTATCAGCCGATAAAGATATCTTCCCCTCCTCTTCGCCTCTCTCCAGAGGAACAAACGCTGGATATTCAGCAAGAAGTTCAAACAGTAGAACAGTAGAATTACGCAGTAAATCAGCAAATAGTAGCAAACAAGAACAGTTCAGTCACAGGCACTCACAGTCAGTAATCACAGTTAGTCACAGTAAGACACAGTTAGTCGCAGTAAGCTTTCCAGCTTCTAATGCTTCCTTATATTGTAACTTCTAACCGCACCCTTAATGGGCTAATTGCCTGCAACATTGTGCTTAAAGTGATAAGCACTTAAACCATGATATCTAAGTTTTATATATTTATTCACCCAAACCATATTTGGTATCAATGTTATACCTAACAGTACTACTGAAATCTATGACTGATATGTATTGTTTGTTATCTTCTCTCTGGATCTGCCCTAAGAATCCAACTGGCTGATTCATTGTGCTTCATCAAGTCCACCATTTAAATGTATAGTAATGCACTTAAAAATCACCTATTGATAATTGTTGCTTTTGCACAGCCTTTCCCAACTATGTGCTTTCCAAATGAATCAAACTTCTGTTTCTGCAATCCCTAACCAACATGGGGATTGAATCCCAAGGCATTCTAGAGACTAGCTGGCTGGGAATGGCTGATCTTGCAAATTAGAACAATGAGAATGAAAGGCCTACGTTAAAAAATAGACCATAGCAGATTTCTAATTTTACAGATTATGAATGAACGAAAATATGGAAAGCTTTTTGACATGTGCTATCACTGAAACAAAGGAGGCTGATATAAAACTCCCAGTCATGCCTCTATGGAGCTGAGTTTCATACTAACAGAGGGGGTTTGTTTCCCCCCCTTCCCATGCTAAAATCCTTAGCCAAGTGGTTGTGAAGAAAGCATATAGTTCATTTGAAATAAGGGTTGTTCCATTTCCCATACTGTAGGCATTGAATCCATGCATGCAATCCTCTTCTCAGTAATGTAAAATGAACCTGCTTAATCTAAAAAATTACTGACCCTTTCATTTTTTAAATCTTTTTATACATTAATAATAAAGGGCTTTCAGATCAGTATGCAGGCAATCAAAAAAAAAAAAAAGCTTGAGTTGGTTTATAAAATACATCATAAATTTGCTTAAAGAATAATCCATTTTCTAGGAATACCTGATGGATTTTCCCCTCTGTATTGATGAATGTCTAGTTGACCTAGACATGAATATGACAGAGTCAGCTGCAACAGCTTTTGAAAAAGTCAGTGCTTCATCAGAATTGATTCTATGCTTTGCTATTATTTCCTGCAGCATCTGATATTTGAAATTGCCCATTTTAAGACTGTACAAAGCATGCTTGCAAAACATATATTTATGCTTGTTTATGTGGATTTTTTTTTCTAGGTTGTTGCTAAGAGTCAACAACAACCTGGTGGCATATATTAAATCATTCAACCTGGACTAGGTAAATTTCAGTTTTCAAATTTAAATCTGCAAAGAGGTATCTAATGAAGTCATTACATGTCCTATTATGCATGTGGTTTGTCATCTTGTCCCAGGATTATAAAAGCACAATTCTTGGCAAATGTGTTTCTATTGAGACCACAGTGCTCATTTTTACTGCAATCAGAGAGAGAGAGAAATTATCATAGTGGTGCCAATGAAATACCTTTTACTGCCAATTGCAGCATGGAGGCAAATTTTGTGATTAAAGCTTCCTCTGTGTGCACTATAGTTCTGATAGAAGCTTTGATACCTAAAACACGAAGGCTAACATTCACCTTAATAAAAGTGACATGTCCTTGAAACTTAAAGACATTTACAGGTGTTGTCCTTTTTTATGATTCCAAGTCACTGGCATTTTATTTGGCAGCTTAGACATGATTCAGTATTTGCTATGGCCATTTCACTGGTACCTTGAGTATCATTTCTGCAAATGGTTCTGCTATGCTTACAAATGTGTCTCACCACATCTCCTGATGCTCTAAGTTGATTACAAAAGCTGTTTCCCAGCCATCTGACTATATCTAAATGAATCTCAAATTCCCTAAGGATTACTCAAGAGCTATTATATAGAGAGAGTGAAAATCTTCTATTGACTGCTTCTGCTTTAATGAATTCATTGCATCAAATTCATTGTGACCTTTACAATTCTATTCTGAAGGTCAATATGCAAATACAACATTTGGGGCCCAAGATGGCAAAAACAGAAGCACAGAAAGTTGCTTTATATGAGGATCAGAGTATCATCCCATGTAACCTGCTCTTATTTTCTCCAATTGGGGATAGGGATAGGGTTTTAATTTTACTTCTTTGGACTGGAGATGCCAAGATTGAATCTGTGACCTTCTGCCCATAAAGCATGTGTCCTATCGAATGAAGGCGAATACGTGTGTCCCAGCATAAGGTTGCTGGATCTAATCTTGGTCAGTCACCGGGACCAGACATTTTGTTTTCTGAGCTTTTGGTCTCATGCTGGAGACAGAGGTGGGATTCTACTGGTTTGGATCAGATCTATAGAAACAGTTATGATTCTGCGCAGTTTGGGGAACTGGCAAATCGTGCCCCTGGATGGCCCTATCCCTCTCCACCAGCCCCTCCCTTTCCTGCCTAGTCAGTCCTTATCACGCATGCGCGACATCGCGTACATGCCCGACATTGCTGACTGTGTTCTCCCCGCCCAGTCACTCTTAAAGTATTTCTTGTTTTCCCTCCCGACAATCAGCTGTTCTGATGATCAACTATGCTGAGATCCTCCTTGCTCTCTTACTGCTTCGCTCAGGAGGTTTCCCTGAGGCCCAGGAGGCAAAAAGGGGTACGGGAGTGCAAGGGAGATATGAGGGGGAGCTGTGGGCCCCGCTCCATTTTTTGCATTTCTGGGGCCCAGGGAAGCCTTCTGGGAGCAAAAATTTCCCCCACTCCTTGAGGACCAGGAGGCCCAAAACTTGGAAGGGTGCTGCAAAAAAAGAAGAAGCCATGGCCACCCAGTCACATGGCCATGCCCACCTAGCCACGCCCACAGAACCAATTGTTAAAATTTTTGAATCCCAACCCTGGCTGGAGCCCATCATCAGGGAACTTCTCTAAACAGGAGCCCTGTTTCTATGAAGGAGTCCTTCTTACAAGCAAGGATATAAAAATACTGTTCCTAGTAAAAAAACAAAACAGGGAAGGCCATTCAGAAGAAACTATTACTACCACTCTACTTCTATAGTTTGTCTTTCATACAATGAGCTCAATTCAGCATACATTTTATTTATCTTAAAAATGGTCTTGAGATGGTAAGTCAAGCTGAAACATTATTCATGGAGTAAACTGGTAATGAAGTTTGAGTCTCCCTAATCTAATTCCAAGACCATGACTAGAACATTGGCTCACACACTATGTTAAATTCTACTCTGGGTCAGAAAATTCTTGTATTCATATAACATGCTTCCCCCCCCCAATAGCAAACAAATTATGGCTTAATGAAAAGACTCACCTCACACAGCATGCTAAGATAATATCCTCAAGTTGTTAGATTGGGAATTAGCTCTCCATCATTGTTTGCATAAGAAGGCAAGGTGAACAAATAACAAAATGTGTGTTCCAATACAAAATTTGTTCAATTGGTACTTGCAGCATGATAGCACACCAAGTATTAAGAAGATATAGCTAACTTTATGACTTTTCAGCTTGTTATAGCCTCTCTTCAGTGCTCTTTTTAAAGACAGAAATCTGAAAACCTGAATATGCTCTATTATGGGATAACAGACTAAGAATGAGTGACATACAGCCCTCTGGAGCCTGCCACCTGTCTTACCTCAATCCAACCAATAGAAAAAGGACTCAGAAAATGATAATTGGGTCCAAATTCGCAAATGTATGTGTTCGCAAATGTAGTGTTCTTTGACTTGTCATTTCCCACTAGGCTTATCCAGCAACACTAAAGTAGTTGCTTATCATATGGCACTAAAACTAACAAGCACTGAAAATTGCCATAAAGCATCAGGCAAAGGAGTTAATATTAACTCGTAATTATTAATGTTTATCTTTGCAAAGCAATTTCACTGCTGCTGCAATAGCATCACCTGGTTTCACTGATTTCTTATGTAAGAAATGTAAATGCCATTGTGCTTGAACAAAAGTTGAAACCATATTCTCTTTGCTATGGAAATGGAATGGAACACACAACATCAAACATTGGTCTCCTCCTCCATCCCTCCTTTTCAAGCTACTAATTGAAACATACTCCAGTTTCTAGACCTGTTTTCAGTTCTTTAAAACAGAATGATGGGGAAAATGAGGCTATCCTCTTTTTTACCTTTTAATACAGAAAACATGCAATAATTTAATACATAAAATAAAAAGAGGTATCATTCAAGCAAACATGTAATTAGCCTTCTGCTCTTCAGATAACTCTGGCAGAAGGGAAGCGTCCCCAAGGATGGCAACCCAATCATTGCCATCACTTTGCAATATATTTTTTCGGCCAGAAAAGAGCCCACTGCCTGTTTGTGGAATAGAGTTGTGTATACTACTGCAATGGAAGTGAAGAAAAGGCAGCATTGAAGTAGAAGTATATGGGTTCAGTTTCTTGAGTCATGAGAGAGGGTACCTGCTTTATTTTATAGCATGACTCCCATATGGAAGCAACCAGGCCCTATAAGTAATTCTGTGTGTGATATATCTGATCATTTGTCTCCGGGGCTTATAGAACCTACTGAACTCAAAATTTCAGACTGTCATCTCATAGAAGGCTCTATTCCATTCTGATTTAGCCGATGGTTTTCAAAAAATACTCTACCTGACTCTGTGGTTTCTTCCCCAAACCCCCAAAACTTTAACCTTGGACTGTCTACTATTGACCTCACTCCTTTCCTAAGAGGTCTGTAGGGGGCATGCATAAGCGCACCAATGTGCCTACCGTCCCTGTCCTATTGTTTCTTTTTTTTCCCTTGTTTGTATCCATTTCATGTATTCATAACCATGTTTATACTTATACCTGTTATCTAATAATTGCTTGACAAAATAAAATAAAATAAAAATTAATAAAAATTTCATTCTTTCCAAATCCAATCTGGGAGAATTTATGAGCTGAATCCAAAACATCTTGCATGCAAAGCATGCATTCAACTAATTTTCTCTCTCCAGATCTTTGCCATCTTAAGAGGACATGAATCTGCAGTATATTGCATGTCCTGCACCATTTATTTTACTTCTGTCCCTGCAATCTCTAAATCGTTACTGGACAGCTGTCATTTGTGATTATATCCTAGTTTTCTGTATCATCCTTGCCAATTTCCAAATTAAAATCAGGCCAATTGTGCAAATCAAGCCAAAGGGGTTGCAGTTATGAATTACAATAAGGATGAGCAAAATCTCAACATATTAAGAGTGAAGTCTTTTTGGTGACTTGGAATCAGATTTTGTGCATTGTCTCTTGGACTGCAAGGAGCTGAAATCAATCAATCCTAAAGGAAATCAACCTTGACTCTATAATTGCATTTATAATTTGCACCTGAAATTGCATTCACCAGAACTTTATCAGGGATGGCTAGGTGACCTCTCAATCTCTTTGTCTAGTGCCTAACCATTGCTCAAGCAAATAATAAACCTTGAGATTGTGGATGCAAACAGAAAACATGAATTTCTATTTTCTAAATCGCCCAGAGGGCATTCTCCACTACAGGGCAGCACCTCACCCCAAAGCTAATAAACAGAGTATAACTTTAATGAACTCTCCAGGGAGGTGATGTCCTAATTCCCAGATTATGCTGGGAGAGTTCAGCCCCATTTAACTGAAAACACTGAAAGAAAACTTTATGAAATAAATAATAAAATAAAGCTAGGGATTAGTACTCAGGAAACCACTCTAGGAGAAGATGAAAAAATAGAAGAAAATTTCAATAGTTTACCTCCACAGACATGGCATAACTAGGAGCTTGAAATACCAGAATATTCTCCACAGGGAGATTCTAGACTTCAAGATGTGTCAAAACAATATCAGTTTAGGGTTCCGACATTGATATAGTTACATTACTAGTATTACTTTCTGGAAAATCTGCTGACCAAAAACTAAAGTTACCTTCAGTAGAAAGCAAAGGTTAAATCTAAATATCATCGAACCTTATAGAACTTCCATAACTGAGGTTGAAAAGAAGGTTTTGACAACTTCTTAGTCAATCTTGTGGTCACCAAGGAACAGTCTTCGGTATGAATAAACTCACCAACTGATTCAGAGGGGAAATCCCATTAGTGTTGTCAATAGTGAAATTAGATTCTGGGAAGGGAACCTATGAATCACAAAAATATAAAGCAGGATATATTTTTCAAAAACCTACTGAAATGCGAGTGAGTAGAAAAAGGCTTTTTCCGCTTTGCAGGATAAAACATTATTAAAACGGGTGGCCAAATAGTGCAAATATTCAACCCACTGCCAGAAAACTGTCTATGTTGAGAGAACCCACGAGATTCAGCCAGAAAAGACTCAGAGGAAAGCATTGTCAGAAGAGGAAAGCATTGCCTGTTTCCCCTCCTTTGAAAAAAGTTGCCCCCCCCCCCCAGAGTAACCTGTGCCCTCCCTTATTAAGGCTTAAGACCCGATGTTTCTGAAGAGGATTTGGAACCTGAGGAATGAATACTATGACTGTTACAAGATTATATAAATTCTGAAATTTGCTAAATTTGATTTGAAAACCTCTAAGACTCAATTGATTGAAGTGACATAAAAGCATATAATGAATTAACACTGACAACCAATGAGTTAAGGTCTTAAAGAACTTTAAATGTGTATCTTATAATCTTCAAGACGAGATTGATTCAGCACAAGATCTTTTCTCCATGTTCATTGGACACTCAGAGAATTTTACAAAAGAATTTATACAAATTTATACAAAACTTAACTTAACTTTATATGATTTTAGAGAAAAAAATATAGTTTTAAAGGTGTGGATACAATTGTGCATTGTGTACCCCAAATTTGTAATCTATCAATGAATGAAGAATTATGGATTATAAGATGTGGCCAAAATGATTCTGTGATAATGCCACCTGTGCCACCTAGGATGGATAGATTATGTGAGTTTGTTTTCCTTTCAAACTAGCTATCAATCAACAAAATGAACAACTAATTAAGATGATTTTATGTGGTCAACAGTTAATGAGATATTATAAAATATAAAATGCTGTATTAATGCTGTATTTTTAAAAATGATCTTTTTGTTACAAGTACTGCAACACATTCAATTCCCACCAGCTCAAGTTTGACTCAGCCTTTCATACTTTGGAGGTCGGTAAAATGAGGACCCAGATTGTTGGGGGAAATATGCTGACTCTGTAAAGTGCTTAGAGAGGGCTGTAAAGCACTGTGAACATATAAGTGCTGTTGCTATTTTTCTTGGAGAGAAGGGGTTCATTATTTCTATTTTGAAACCATTTTTCCTTATAAAAACTAAATCCACTAATAGGTTCCTTAGGAAGAATATGGGGGTTTTGTGTTTGTTTTTCTCCTAGGATTCTTCCATAGCATGGCTTTGTCAGTTTGATCAGACTGGGAAACCAGCTTGATGCAGCCAACAGGATACTATCACAATAACCTCTGCCTTTTTACTCCTGATCTTAGGATCTGAAGGAACAGGAAAACATGAAGATGTTTACTGGTCACTGGATGATCAGAATCTCCTTCTTGCTTGTTTCTGGATTCAGAAACCTGGAAACGAACTGAACTTGAACATGTCCTTGGTCATTAACAAATACTGTGTGCCTTTATTTAATAACAAATCCCACTGAAGTGAATATGTTTACTTTCAATGAGGATATATAGTAGTAGTCCCATTTAAATTTCAAAAAGTTGCTTTGGCTTAGTGGGGGATAAATATAGTATCTATCTACCATTTTTTAAAGTAGCTGTGTCCTTTTGAAGCAGCTGCTTCTAAGAATTGTGCTATAAATGCACTCTTTTATGCTGTAAAGCAGGAGGCGCCAACTTTTTGGACCTCAGGGACCACCAAACTCATAATTTAAAATCCCGCAGACCACTAATATGAACTTTGACTGATGGTGGCTTGCTGACATTGGTGGGAAAGTCGGTCCCATATTCCAGAGCTGCGGTAGTCACAGGACTAGCCCTTTGGTCATCCCAGAGCAGCTGCTCCTCCATCTGGGTGCACCGGCCTGCCATGAACTGGAGGAGCTGCTCCGGGATGACCAAAGCAGCTCTGGAATATGGGACCAATTTTCCCACCAACATCAGCAAGCCACCCCGGGGCGGATTTCCCTCCCCTACCATTGGCCTTACCTTCCAGTTCCAGCTCGCATGAGTCTACTCAAGTTTAGGTTTGCACTCAGCCGAAGGGTGGAGGCCAGCGGGTGGGCAGGCCATGTGGGCGGTGCAGCCTTGTGTTCTTGCATAGCCTGGATTAATTGATTTGGGGGGCAAATTTCTCTGCGGACCACCAAAATTTTCTCGTGGTCCACCAGTGGTCCATGGCTCACCATTTGGTGATCATTGCTGTAAAGTGTATTTCAATGCAACATGCTATACAGCATTTGCATAAAGTGATCTTCTTTGACTGAATTGTCTCAATTCAGTTTTTCTGAATATTCTTATAGTAAGACCAATTCTTCATAACTCTATTCAGGAGAGATTGGTTGCAAATAATTAATGTCCGTCCCCCCCCGCCCCAGATTTTACCTACAACCAATATAGAAAACCCATCATTTCCAAAGCAATCCAGATAACTGAAATAACTTATTTTTGCAAATTTATATTATTTGTGTGATTATGCTTTGATATTTCCATCAGTGTACGTCAAGTGCATAATTACATAAATTGTCAAAAAAAATATGAAAAAGTCATCTACTAAATCATTCTTATTAATTTACATCAATAATACTCACATCACTTGCATAATTATGGAGAAATGATGTAAAAGTTCATTATGATATTATATAAATGGAAGCTATTGATGTAAATTGACACTAATGAGATAATTTCAGATCTGGTATTTGTAGTTAGTAAAACCCCTTCCCCTAAATGTTCTGTTAAATTAAGGCTGTCTGTTAAAAGCACAAAACATAACACCGCATGTTGGATTACAAGAGACTTATGTCCACAATCAACCATGGAAACATATTGGGTTATTTTTGGTCGTTACTCCCTAGTCAATCTACCCCATAGGTAGGGGATAAATTCCCATACTAATCACCCTGAATTCTTGGAGAAAGGACAGGATATAACTCTAACAATTACATCCTGCAGCCTTATTTTCCAAGGGCCCACAATGTATAACCTAAGAAACCATGTTTTCACTTGTTTGATTTTCTTATCTATATCATCTACAACAGATGACTTACACATTATGGCTTTATTGTCCTGATAAAATCTAAAATATAAATCTACCACAGTTCTTATTATATTTCTTTTCAGCCTATTTCAATGGCTCAGATTTGGGACAAAAATATTGGTTTGTAGTTTTTAAAAGAACTTAATGGGACCTGGGTTCTGAGAGGAATGGAAAAATCAAAAGCCATTGAGGGCTTAACTCTGAAAATCCTACCCATCAGATCCATGGGATTAGCTGTTTAGTTTCTCTTGCCAGTCTCCATGCCATCAAGCCCTTAATATTTATGCTGGCAATTTTAAGAAAGCAGCACTTTGTCTTTGTGAACAATCTCCATGAAATCGAAATCATTACACTGGTGTCTTTTTCAGATGCCATCCTAGATATTGTAGTCATTCCCAGCATTTTCAAATGCAAACTTTGGTTGTGGGCTTTTCTTTCCTATATTTTACTAAAAGGCAGAATTAGCTTGCTTTTCTGCTGTCAAGAAAAATTACAGGAATATTCCAAATGGAATACTTTGAAATCCATAGAACAGGCTCTGTTAATCTGTGTTGGAACCCATGCAATACTAACCACGCTGACATCACTGACAGCTAATTTACAAAGCAAGCTTTCCATGCCTGGGGCAAATACTCCACTGCCTATTGCCAGCTCTTTAAGATCATGCCAGAACAGCAACAAAGGGTGAAAATCACACTCACCCCTACACTGTAAGCATAGCTATCAAGCCCTGTAGTAACAAAGGCCTGGAAAATTACTTGGAGCAATATTGTGCCTCTTCCTAGTTCTAGGATTGGTTTTTAAATGATGCAAACCCATTAAGACAGATAATCAATCTCATAATAAAATACAACCTCTCTACCCTTAATGAATAATTTGCAAAATGGATAAGGAAGGGACTGTTGCTAACCTGCTTTATTTCTAAGATTTGATTTTCTTGATTGGACGCTGCTAGAGTTTCCCTCAAATTTAAAAGTTGATCAGGTAACTCAGTAAAAGTGTAACAATTATAAATATTCAGCACAAAGACATAATGGTTTGTGTTGTGTCTGGAAGGATGGGTCCAAGAACGGAGACAGGCTCAGAAAGTAACTACAGCTCTTTATTAGTGACTTCAGATCTGAGCAATTTGCCCTAGCCCCTTTTATACAGCCAATGACAGAGGTTTAAGCTTGCCGCGCTTGTTTAGTCCAATCGTGGCAGCCCGTTTACCAGCCAATCAGATCAGTCCAGGGCGACCAATCACGAACCGCTGTTAGCGGACCAATCCGCTTTGCAGGCTTCAAGCCTGCTAGTCCGGAACACCCCTCCCCTCTTGGTTCCGTTTAAGGGGTGGGGTTATATAGTCTCGCAGGTAGGCGGGCCTTCGCACCTGTCTACCTGACTTGCGTTGCTCAAAATGTCTTAGCTCGGTTTCTGGTTCCGACGGGCTGCTTGCCGGAAATCCCTGGAACGGTGAGCTGGTTCCGTAACTGTGACTCCCTACAGGTGATCTCGGGATGAGTGGTACTCCTCCCTCGTTGCTAGTGCTTGGGCTCACAGGATTCGCTGGGCTGGTTCGGTTGCTGCTACTGGGTGAGATGATCACGTGCCAAGGTTCTTCATCAGCTGGTGAGAATTGTGGGCTTTGATGAGGTGGTTGTGGGGTTCTTTCTTCTAAACCAGATGTTGGTTCAATTTCAGACCCCCCGATTTCCCTTCCCCCTCTGGTTTCGTGGCTAGGGTCACTGATGGGGGATGTGGTTAGCCTAGATCGCAGCTGGTCGATGTGGCATTTCCACAGTCTCCCACCTGTGGTTTCTAGCCGGTAGGAGCGGGGGCCTGTAGCTTGAGTTATTTGGGCAGGGATCCACAGAGGGTCACCTGAAAAGTTCTTTGCAAATACAGGGTCTCCTACCTTAAAGGCACGGTGTTTACTGCTGGAGCCCAAGGGTTTCTCCGGGGTGTAGGCAGGATGTAGGCGATCTAGCGGAGATCTGAGTTTTCTGGCCATTAGAAGTTCAGCTGGGCTTTTGTTGGTTGTAGTGTTTGGTGTAATATGCTGGAGAAGGAGCATCCTAGTGACTTTATCGTGGATGTTGCCATGTTCCATTTTTTGTAATGTCTTTTTTGTGAACTGAACCATTTGTTCAGCTCTACCATTTGCCGCTGGGTGCACTGGCGATGTCAGTGCGTGTCGTATGCCACGGTCTGCTAAGTATTGTTCAAAGGCTAAGGCGGTAAATTGAGGGCCATTGTCGGAGACCAGGACATCTGGTAGCCCATGTGTTGCAAAAAGTCTGTTTAATTTTTTGATGACTGCCTCAGTAGTGGTGGTCTTCGTTTTATTTACTTCGAGCCAGTTGGAGTATGCGTCTACTGTTATCAGGAAGGTGTGTCCTTTTGTAGGTCCAGCAAAATCGATATGGATGCGCGACGAGGGGCCTCTGGGCGTTTCCCATTCGGTTGGCGAGGCTCTTGGCGGGGCTGAGTGTGTCTCTTGGCATTTGCTACGATGTCTTGCGCTGTGAGTGGAGGTGAGGGAAGAGTTTCCATCTGTAGTATTGATAGTGTGGGAGCCGGGTCATCTTGGAGTTCTGGCAATGGAGAGCGGCTCAAAGCGTCTGCGTGGGGGATGGTTTTCCCCGGCCGGTGCTTTAATTGGTAGTCGTAGGCGGCTAAGAACTCTGACCATCGTGTCATTCTGGGGGATAAAATATGTGGAGTAGGTTTATCGCCTGCCAGGATGCCAAGTAATGGTTTATGATCTGTGATGATGGAGAAGGATCTTCCATATACATACTCGTGGAACCTTTCGATTGCAGACATGATAGCGAGGGCTTCCTTTTCTAGATGACTATAATTTCTTTCTGTTTTTGACAGTGTTCTTGAAAAAAATGCAATAGGCGCCTCTGTACCGTTTGGCAAGACGTGGCTCAAGATGGCTCCTACTCCAAATGGTGAGGCGTCACAAGTCACAGTTAGTGGAAGTGTTTCATTGTATTGGATGAGCACTGCATCCGAAGTTAAAAGGTCCTTTACACGTTGAAAGGCATGTTCTTCCCGTCATCCCCAAATCCAGGAAGCCTTTTTGTCGAGGAGTCTATGAAGGGGTTCAGCAACAGTCGCCTTCTGGGGTAGGAAAATGTTATAAAAGTTAATGAGACCCAGGAAGTCTTGAAGGTCTGTTTTGTTCTGTGGTCTCGGGCATTTTTGATTGCAGCCAATTTCTTTTCCGTAGGGTGAATTCCTTGTTTGTCAAGGAGGTAACCAAGGAATTCAACCCTTTCAGTGCATAACTGGCATTTTTCTTTCTTTACTTTGAGACCAGCATCTTGGAATTTTTGTAGGACTGTTCTCAGTCTTTTTTCTAGCTGACTTCTTGTGGGGGCAGCTATTAATATGTCGTCGAAGTAGGGCACGACCCCTTTTATGCCCTGCAACAACCTTTCCATCAGACTTTGAAAAATGCCTGGTGCTACGCTTACTCCAAACTGGAGTCTGTTACACTTGAACGCACCTCTGTGCGTGACTATGGTTTGGGCTTCGGCGGTTTCAGCATCCACTGGCAGCTGTTGATAAGCTTGGGCCAGGTCAAGCTTTGTGAATATTCTGCCACCCCCAAGTGAGTGAAGGAAATGTTGGACCACGGATACCGGATAGGCGCTCTGCTGTAACGTGTGGTTGAGGGTGGCCTTGTAGTCCTCACAGATTCTCAAAGATCCGTCTGGTTTTATGGGAGTTACGATTGGGGTCTCCCAACGGGCGTGATCAATGGGTTCTAACACGCCTTGTGCAATTAGTTTGTCCAGTTGCTCATCAATTTTTGGCTTGAGGGCAAAAGGAACACGGCGTGGTTTTAAACGAATGGGCGCGATATCAGGGCGGAGATTAAAAGAGATAGGGGACCCCTTGTACTTGCCTAGTTTTTCGCTGAAAACCTCTTGGAAGTCCTGGACGAGGGCTGCTTCCCAATCTTCGTCTACAGTCTGATTGATGCCTGCCATTTTGATTCTTAATGGCGCGAACCACTGTAGACCCAGTAGGCTAGGTCGGTCTCTGTCCACGATGGTGAGAGGTAGTATTGCGGTGTGTTTCTTGAAGGATACCTGGAAATGACTGGAACCAGCGACCGGAATCCGGTTGCCCTGGTAGTCTTTTAATATAAATCTCTGAGTGCTGAGGTCCTGGCGGCGGATGTTGGGAATCAGCTGCTTCAGGGTTTTCCAGGATACCATGGATAGGGAAGACCCGGAGTCCACTTCCATGATGCATGGTCGATTTTCAATGTTGACCTCTACACGGATTTTCCTAGCGTCTAGGGATGAGGCGTGGCTGATGGTGATAGTTTGATGTGCTTCTTCTCATCAAGGGGTGCGGTAAACTTCCGGGTTCTGCTGTATTGGTTCCACTGGTTGTTTGGGCGGTCACGATTAGCGGCGGGGTTTCTATCTGCTTGTCGGAGGTTGTTTTCCTTCCGTTTGGGACTGGTCCCTCTTTTATTCCGGCATACCTTAGCAATATGCCCTCTTTTATCACAGAACTGACAGATGGCGTCTAGGAATCTGCATTCAGATCGTGGGTGGTTTCCACCACATCCAGCACATTGGAAGTTCGATTTACGACTCCGCTGGTCTCGTTGTTCGCGCTCTGACCGGAGTCTGTGGACTTCTTCTTCGTCATTATCTGATGAGGACTCAATGTCTTCATGGTGGGTGGCTGATGTGTATTTCTCTGTTGGCGTAGCTGTTTCATTGGTGGGCTGGCGGTTTGCCCCATTGGCCCGGTGCATCCGAGCTGCTGATTTGTGAGTGGCTTCGGCTGCGATGGCGTCAGCTATAGAGTCTGCAAGGGTGATGTCTCCTTTTGCCATGATTTTACTTTGGATTGTGGGGTCTCTTAGTCCCAGGACAACTCGATCCCTCATGGCTTCTTCGAGATTAGCGAAGCCACACAACCCACCTAAATTCCTTAGGTCAGCTACAAAATCCCCGACGCTCTCACCTTCGCGTTGGTCCCTCTGATAAAACTCGTGCCTTCGGATGAGAGTTGGTACTGCTGGTGCGTAGTGGTTGCGAAGGATGGGAGCAAGGGTATCCCAGTCCATCGATTTAACTTCAGCCGGTTTTGCCAGCGCTTTGGCCATTTTAAAAATGGCAGGTCCGCAATGCGTCAGGAAAACTGCTCGTTTTTTGCTGGGCATGGCGTCCTTCAGATTGTTGGACTCCAGGAACATCTGAAACCTGTCCATGTATGAGTCCCAGTCTTCACTGGCTGGATCGAACGGGGCGGGTGGTACAACGCTGCTGGCCGTTCCGCCGATGTCTGCGCGCTGTCAGCCACGTGCTCTTGTTGATCGTAGGTAGTGCTCATTCAGCTCTGCTGTCTCCAGATCCCATCCTCGTCGCCAGTGTTGTGTCTGGAAGGATGGGTCCAAGAACGGAGACAGGCTCAGAAAGTAACTACAGCTCTTTATTAGTGACTTCAGATCTGAGCAATTTGCCCTAGCCGCAGCAGCCCCTTTTATAGAGCTGGCTGCGGCTATACGGCCAATGACAGAGGTTTAAGCTTGCCGCGCTTGTTTAGTCCAATCGCGGCAGCCCGTTTACCAGCCAATCGGATCAGTCCGGGGCGACCAATCACGAACCGCTGTTAGCGGACCAATCCGCTTTGCAGGCTTCAAGCCTGCTAGTCCGGAACAGTTTGACTGTTTAGTAAACTTACCTTGCTAATTCAGCAATCTTTCCAGCCCTCCAAAGTGATCTCAAAATTATTATCTCATACTGCAGATGGCAAGAAGCACACTACTATGGACACCTGGCGAGTTTGTAGATGCTCTGCTTTAGATGCATAGCTTGATTATGTCTATGCTGACAACTGAAATCTCTGTTTTGCCATTCAGGCTTCTATCACACATGAAGGTTTCTTTGTTAAAGTTATCTATGTACAAGTGTCTGGAGCTTGGAAGAAGAAGCAAGAACATAAGAGCAAGGGACACAAGGCTATGATAGTGTATGGTGTTCTTATAAAATATAAAATGCATCATAATCAGTCTCTGTAGTCATGTGTATATTACTGCAACCTTAAAAAAAACTAGATATATTCATTTTTTGTCTTTTCTCCCTTTTTTATTTCATTGCATTATTTTATATTATGAAGTCAGGCCTTGAGAGGACTGGCGATAAAGTGCAGAATGCTGTTTCTACCCTATTCTTTCTAGAAGTCAATTCAGATGGTATCTACTAACACTATAGAGGTCAATGGAAGACCAAGAGGAAGGGGATAGTATCCTCAGAAGAATTCTTTTAAGATCTGCAAAATTTAAAGGAGCCACACAAACTACCTAGACACATCAAACAGGAAATGGAGATATGAATAAGGCCACAGAAGACTGGATGTCTAATAAGAGGGGGAGAAGGAAGGAGTTGGAAATGAGCATCCTAGGATGGACATGGGTGGTGGAAACCCTGAAAAGAATACTCCAGACAATATTTTCTTGTCTGCGGAAGCTCCCTCTCTTGAATCTCATTGTTGACCAGTTGTCCTTCCTGTGGAATGAATGACCTTTTCAATATACCCTATCACCGTGATGGCGAATCTATGGCATGCGTGCCACAGGTGGCATGCTGAGCCATTTGCACCAGCATGTGAGCCGCAGGCAAACTTACCTCACTGCGCATGCGCGCGCCTCACAGCTGATTTTCGGCCTCCCAGAGGCTTGAGGAAAGCCTCTGCAGCCCGAAAAATAGGCCCATTTTGTCCCTTCCTGCATTTCCAGAAATACCGGAAGTGATGAAATGGGCCTATTTTTCGGGCTGCAAAGGCTGCAGAAGCATTCATCAAGCCTCTGGGAGTCTGAAAAAGGCCTCAAACAGGCCGAAAATCAGCTGGGAGGCGCAGTAGAGGTAAGGAGGCGGCATAGGGGGGATTGTGCACGCATGCGCAGGTGGTGTGGGGGGTGCACATTGCCTTCTGGGTGGTGGCATGTACGCACGCAAGTGGACGCACAATTTTTGGCACAGGAGCCCAAAAAGGTTTGCCACCATTGTCCTATATCTTATTCTTGTTACCACTGAAATTTTCCTGCCAGCCATCTCTACTCCTTCAGAATATGAAGCAGAATTTACAAAGCTGCTACTTTATATTATAGCTTCCTAATTTTTTGAAGTTTTCTTTTTCATTATCAGTTTCTGAAGTGGAATTATAGATTGTTTTAAACAACAATAACAACAAATCTGTTGTTCTAATGCAAAGCAGAGCTGGTCATTGTCCAAAACCATTTTAGGGTAAATATTACTTAGAAGGAATTCTAGAATGCCAATATTATTTTGCCTTGGGACTGGTATTATCTAGCACCAATAAAAAGGATCTGAAAAACTATGTTATTCTTCTTGTCTGGTAGCAAAGCAAAGCTACCTTTGTGCATTTGTATCTATAGGTATGAGAGGGGTGCAATGGCTCAGCAGTTAAAGATACTGGGGTTGTAGGTTGGAAAGTTGACAGCCTAGGCTCGAGACCCAATTGCCGCATGAAGGGTGAGCTTCCATTATTTGTCCCAGCTCTTGCTCACGTAGTAGTTCGAAAGCATGCAAATGTGAGTAGATAAATAGATGCCACTTTGGTGGGAAGGTAGTAGTGTTCCATGCACCTTGGCATATAGTCATGTTAGCCACATGACCACCAAAGTGTCTTCAGACAATGCTGGCTCCCTCAGCTAAGAAATGGAGATGGGTACTATCCTGTGGTGGGATTCAATTTTTTTTACTACCGGTTCTGTGGGTGTGGCTTGGTGGGCATGGCAGGGGAAGGATACTTCTCTAGTTAGAGGTGGTATTTGCCAGTTCTCCGAACTACTCAAAAATTCCGCTATCGGTTCTCCAGAACTGGTTGGAACCTGCTGAATACCACCTTTGGTACTATCCCCTTGAGTTGGACACAACTAGACAGGGAAAACCTTTACCTTTCCCTCTAATATAGGTGTATATACATACAGATATGTGCATATATTCATATCTTCTGATGATTACTGGAAGGTGTGGGTTTTCCCCCCTGTTTCTAACATACAAACAGAGCAGATAAAAAGTTCTTCACCTAAAGCAGATAAAATTTCACAGCATTAATTACAGTGGGAAAGCAGCCATTGACTTCCTGCTGTGCATTAATTACATTGATCAAATGGATACAGGAAAAGGAGGTGCAGCTCAAAATAGCCTGCAGGTTACCCGTCCCTCTATCTTTTAAAAAACATCTTTTAAGACTCTAATTATAATGCAGGTAATCAATATTTTGAATTTGTATGAACAATATGTTAATGTATAAATAATTTAAAAGATTATTTGTTGTGTGAAGCCAGTCCAAATTTATTTGCATTTACAACAGGAAAATAAAACAGATAATTAAACAATTAGGATGAGGAATCACAGATTTTAATGTTACCTTTTTTTCACAAAGGAGAGAAATAAAGAAAAAGGTACATTAATTTGGAAGAATGACTATATCCATAGGTCAAAGATTTCAGTAGATCTAATGACAAAATAGCAGATTTTAATGTTACCTTTTCCGCAAAGGAGAGAAATAAATGAAGTAAAACGTACATTAATTTGAAAGAATAACTATATCCATAGGTCAAACACTACAGTAGCTCTAATGACAAAATAGCCACTGTCCTATTTCAGGGCCTCTAAGTGGGGAAAACAAAACTCAACTATTGAATGGTTTTAAGTGGGCAAATAAAATTAGCTTCGTTAAAAGAGGAGTAAAGAATTGATAAATTATTATTTGGTCCTCTGGTATTTTATTAGATATTTGGGAAGATATCATCCTCACCCTCATCAATATACATTTTCAACATTTTATGTGTTAGAAAGGAATGAATAATTGTATAAAGGAGTAAGATAACATGCTTTAGGGAGAGGAGAGGTACCATGTATTAATAGACACTGATTTTGATGTAATGTTATAAAGCTTAGAATAATTTTATCTACTTTTTCAAAAGTCCAGGTATTATCCAAACATTATTGAGGGCACTAGGATGGAGAAGGCTCTTCTACATCAATGTGGAGCAACTTGAGGGAATATAGTATCAGAAACAAGCCTCACAGATAGATACCATTAGTCATAACTAATTTTAAACTCTTCAGATCAAGTCTAATTAATCACTAAAAATATTAAATGCCAACTGCAGGAAGAAGTGTTGCATATCCATAATGGCTTCTGTGCCCGAACATGGCAATGAATATACATAATTCATAGTAGGTTGTTAGACTAAGAAGAACATCCCATAAAAAGCCATTGGCAAACAATTGAAAAGCTGCTGCCAAGAAAACTACACGATTGTGCCCATGCTATCACCAGAAGTTTAGTTCAATTCAAGGGCACTCACTCTTTGTTTTCTTTGAGTCACCCACTTGAAGTTGAACTTCAGACTACACTTGGCTAGCCAAATTGATGTCTGGTTCAGTATAAAGCAGCAATTTCTTAGGACATCAAGCTCATACTGGCTGTCCTACTACTCATTAAACAGTACACAACACTGCACTGCACTGCACTGAATAGTTCTCCACCCATAAAACAGAAAACAAAAGCCAACTCAGGCCCCTCTAAAAAAAAATGATTCCTGCTGCAAAGAGATCTTAAACTTTAAAAGGTAATTGTAGAAATAAAAAATAAGCAAATTTTCATAATTAATTGGGTAAACAAAAAAGAACACATGCATTCCTTAGGTTCTGGAAAGGGAGACAGGATTAAGAGTTTCAGGCTGACTAACTCAGTGGGCTATAAGAGAGAAAAAACACAATCAGGCTTGGAAGATTTTATTAATATAGCCTTCTGGTGAAGTAGGTTTCCTATTCTAGGTCTGACAGTATAAAAGGAAATTGGAAGTCATTTTTATTTATTTCCATGATTAAGGGGCACAAGGAGAAAACACAAAATACAAAGAGACCGTGATTTGCTGCAATATTGCTAGGGCATATTGCACAGAGCCTTATTTTTCATTATTAAACTGAGGCTCTGCATTTAAAGTTAATTATGTTAAAGTTATAAAGTTATATAAGTGTATTTGAAACACAAAATGCTTACATAATGCTTGCATTAGATAATTACATATAGAATTGTAACTTACTGTCATAACAAAATGTACTTCATCTTCTTTTTATTTATTTTTAAATACTTGATATGTAATTTTGTAATATAAATATATTTGTGTTTTGTTTCATCTGATTTATTTTTCTATTATTTTAAAAACAATTTTAAAAAACTGAAGGCCTGAACTGACTTTTTCCAAATTTTGCAAACAATGACAGTTTCCTGCCAGATCATAATCTCTTTTTTGAGATTTACCGTTTCTCAAGTAATAGGGAAAACTATGAAATGTGTTTCCAGTTATTTTAACTCTCAGTAGCCAACAACAGTAAGTGTTACTCAAATACTTAGAGGACCTCAAGATTTACTCCTGCACTAGAGTTAGAAAAGAATACAGAAAAAAAACCCATGATAATACAATTGTCCAAAGAAACATGCAAAAAATCCATGCATAGTTAAAAGAAGCCAAATTCAAGGATAGCTGCTTTACAATAAGCAAATTATTGCTCCTAAATTATTCCAACTATTTCTGTTAAAAATTTCAGTCTTGTTCCCTACTTAGTATGCAACATTACAAGACTTCAGTTCTGAGAAAAGTAGCAGCCAATGAAGTTTTATTATCAACAATTTGTCTCAAAGGAACCAGAAAAGCTACACATGACAAAGCTTTTATCCATCTACATAACCCTTAAAAAGTACAAGAGTGCTGTCTTTCTCTCCTATCTATTTATTTAGCAGATAAGTTTGTTTCAGAGCAACAGCGTTCCATCTAAATATAGTTTAACAACTCTCTGAAGCTTACAAGTATGATGACTGGATGACTGAGCTAGTCCAAAGTTGACTCTTGATTTCATTGATTTCATGATTTCACTTCATTTGAGGAGCCAGTGTTGGCTCCTTTATTTTTTTGCTCTGTACTGGTTTCTTTGAACCAGAGAAAGCTGGCTATTTTCTGCATTACTGACAGCTAAACAGAGCTTGTTGGCAGTTTGCATTCTCATTGGCAAGAACTCAGGCCTTTCCTTGACTCCAGCCCCTGGGCTAAAGTAAGTTTTAACTCTTTCCTCTCCATTCCCAGAAAGACTTAGCATCTCATCTATGAATCCAGAAATTTGTGATTAAATAAGGTTGCAATGGAAGGGGGAGAAAGAGGTACTGTGAAATGACTATATGAATAAATACATGAAGGCAAAACAGTTTCAGACCAATTCATACATCATTGTCCTATGCTAGGGTCTTGTTCTGGCATAGATTCTTAAGAGATTATCACACACACACAAAAGAAAATACTGTATATAACTGCTGGCAATGTGTAGTTAGAAAACTAATACCCTAAGCTTCAATGCAAAGAAATCTCAGCTTCTACTCAGTTATTAGTCTAGAACAGCATTTCTCAACTTTAAGATGTGTGAACTTTAACTCCCAGATTGAGAAATGTTGTATGTAGCTTTCATTTCAGGGGATCTTGATGATCTCTGAGCTTGGTTGTTTTCTTGCAGACATTGCATTACCCAAACTAGGTAGTGTCATCCGTACTAACACTAGTGCTAACATCAGTGCTAGCAACCAAGCTCATAGAGCACCAAGGACTCCTCATTTCAATCCTGAGCTACAATTATTCTCCTTTATTGGTAGCTTTCATTTTAAATAGGAACAGCTTACCTAAACAACTGCTCTTCTTGTTGTTATAAGGCACCCCCAGTTTATGGCAATACATTGCAGGTACATTTTAGTTGGCAGGATATAGACAACAGTATTTCAGCTTGCAAAATATTTTTCAAATTAGAGGTACTAGTTTGCATAGAATAGAATGGGTATGATTAGAGTAAAGCTGAGCTTTGGTTGCACTTCTGGCATACTGGCCAAAATTCACTGACACTGCCCTTACCATATAACAGGGAATATTGCACAGGGCACAAGTGCAATCAAGGCTGGTAACCTGGCCTACACCTTCTCTGTTTCCTTAGAAAGCATTATATGAAAGTCTGCCGTGCTATCCTTAGCATGAGAATAGTAATGTCACAGCTAGCAGAAGGTTTTTAATAGAAGATAAGGAATGGTCATATTGGTTAATCAATGGCTTAAAAATGGTTGCAATTTATGTTATTTTTCTAACGTCAACTAATCCAGGGACTGTACTGGCTCAAAGGATGGGATACAACTTGAGTCACATTTTGTGAACTTTCCAACTATCAATTTGAGGAAGAACTGATTAGTTAACAGTGGTCCCTATGTTTTCTTAGCATTTCAAAATCAGCAAAATGGAAGACAACTGATGGTCGGTCATCTTTATATTGATTTTTAAGCTAATTATGGTGGACACTGTGAAATCTACCATGTGAAAGTATCCGTGCTTTCTGTTAACCTCAGGACTACCTCATGAAGGGAACATTTCAAAGTGTTATTTTCTGAACAGCTTACATTTCTTCTAATAATGTAAATAAAGTTTTGATGGGTTAATTGAAACAGTACTTATTTTTTTAATTTAATGGTAAAATCTCTGTGTAAGTGCATGCACATGTGAAACCATTAACAAAAGATAGTGATTATACAGTGAAAAAAGAAAGCCTAGATATATTGAAGTGATTAAAATAAACTAAAAGTGACAAAAAAGAAAATTAATAGGAAAAATGAAAAAAATCCATTTCAATTCCTGTTTAAATTAAAGAATTACTGTTAACATCCTGTATTCTGCACAATATCAGCCAATCTCAACAGGTTTTGCAGGATGGATTTGGGGAAAAAAAGCAATTAGCAGTTCCTTAATCTTAGAAATAGTAGGCAAGGGAAACAGATGGTTTCTCAGTTTGAAAGAGATGGCACAGCCTGTAGGTAACATTTACTGAAGCACTCTGAGTAGGAATCAGACAAAAGTAGATTTAGATTAGTTATTTATTATTCTACCCTTTAGTACCTGTTTCCTTAAAAAGTATCTTAGCAACTGCAGCAGCTAACACAGGTATCTAGAATTCAATTAGATCATTTCCCATGGCCTACAATGATGCTTCAAAATAAACTTTCTAGAACAATGTTTCTCAATCTTTATCACTTTAAGATGCATGGATTTCAACTCCCAGAATTCCCCATGCTGGCTGAGGAATTCTGAGAGTTGAAGACCACAAATCTTAAAGGGGCCAAGATTAAGAAACACTGCTTTAGGCTAGATCATTCCCATTATTCACTATCAGCAGTCAGAGTGTAAATAAACTTATTTATGGCCAGCGCATATTTTTGCAGCACTGGCTTCTGACCACAGTAATTGATTGTCTAATATGAAGCAAGAGATACTGTCAGTTTTATTAAAAATGTATGCTTTTTAAAAATATCTTGTTGCTAATCAGAGACCTGGGAAGGCCATATATCCTAAATGAAATAGGCCTTCTTTTTTAATGATCAGTGGTATCTCTGCTTTTCATAGCTAAGATCCTAAGTCCCATTCTTAGTATTTTCACCTCTAGGAAACTATGAGGGAAAAAACATTTTCCCCTAAGATGCTGGGAAAACCAATTAGTACTGGGATAAATTGTCTAACCTTGACCTCAGACAACTTCTCTTTGTCTGAATTCTGCAACACTTTATTTTTTGGCCATTCCATGACAGAAGAGTTTAAAGTTTGCATTCTCACAGTAGTTTAGATTACAGAATATTTTTTTAAAATTACAATAACTAAAAGTACCCACAACGGGAAAAAAATCTTTTTATTATTATTATTTTTTAAATTGGCATGTTAGAATGTCAACAAATAAATCAGTTCCTTCTGTTTAATAGAGCACTTTCCAGGAATTTAGAATTAGAGAAAATACAAATTGCTAAACTATATGAACAATAGCCATCTTGATGTAAACAGATATATGTGCTGTTAGAGTGTTAGAGGCCATCATGCTGATGGAAAAACTGGAATGCATTCAGACACATACATTGCAGAATATCACCCTAGAAATACTGGGCTTGATTACCCAAAAGTTTATTTTCTCCATTTTAAACATTGGATCCAAAGCAAGGTCCATTTAATTTGCTCTACATACTAAAGTTACAATGTGCCTTTCACATTTGGTGTTTACTGTTTTCACTGTGTACAAAAAAGAGCGCTGCCAGCATTTTTAGGCTGTTGTTCAATACTTAGATGTAACCTGCGTGGTATCTGAAGTGGGAAACCTTTTATTCTTTTCACAGAATGTAATAATTATGCTAAATGCATGATGGGGGGAAAAAGAGTAGGCAGAAGGTTCTTTGGGCAAAGGAAATGTACCTCAGGAATGCACAATATCCATTTTAAATGACTTTCTATTAATAAGAATTCTTAAGAGGGCCCTCCATAATAGTTGACATGACAAACTACAATTGTTGTGATACTTTCTGAATATTGGACATTCTGTGGAGGTACTATGCAATGGTTCAATGAGTGCAGGTTTAAATGAAACAGTTGTGCTAAAGCCATGATTTGAAACCAAGGAAACTTATAAGATTTCAATATGCTGGTGACACATAACTATCCCACCTACATCTCTGAACTATGATATTTTATTGAAGACTAACCTTCCCACTTGTGTGCTGAAATCCAAACTGGTGCTTTTAATTAAGCACATGCAAGAAGACAAACATAATCCATTACCTTATCTTCCAGAATTTAATGAGAAGGTACATGATTCTCAAAAACATGGATACAGAGGAAGAAGAGGGTGCAAACTGAAAACCATTATCTAGTTTTTCAAGCAACTGTAGACAGGAAGAGAATGGTCATAGTTTCTCAAATAAGAGGAATTACTTGGCTATAGTCAAGAGCATTTTTCCAGAAAAATAATTAGGTAAAAATCAATTCATTGGAATAAATACTTATGTACAAAGTTTTTAGCCAGATTTCCTAATTATTCTAGCCAGAGGAACATATATCCCTTTGTTTGTTTCCTGAAAGAAGTTTAGAAAGAAAATTGATGACAAATACTGAATTTGAACCAGACCTTTCATTAGATCTGACCCAAGAAATACTTATTTTAATGATAGATGTTTTCAAGACCCACTATTGTCATGGGTAACTGCATCTTAATGTAAGCCTAAAGCAGAGGTGGTATTTATTTTATTTATTTTTGTCAATTGCTTACAAGATAATAGGTATAAGTAAAAACATAGTTATGAATACATGGATACATATAAGAAAAATAAAAAAAATAAAAGAAACAATAGGACAGGGATGGTAGGCACGTTGGTGCGCTTATGCACGCCCCCTATAGACCTCTTAGGAAAGGGGTGAGGTCAATAGTAGACAGTCTAAGGTTAAAGTTTTTGGGGTTTGGGGGAGAAACCACAGAGTCAGGTAGAGTACTCCAGACGTTGACCACTCTGTTGCTAAAGTCGTGTTTCCTGCAATCAAGTTTGGTACGATTAACCTTGAGTTTGTATATATTGTGAGCTCTTGTGTTGTTATGGTTGAAGCTGAAGTATTCATTGACAGGTGAGACATTGCAATGTACGATTTTATATACTATACTTAGATCAGACCGAAGGCGGCATAGTTCTAGGTTTTCTAGGTCTAGAATTTTGAGTCTGGTGGCATAAGGTATTCTGAAACGAGTAGAGGAGTGGAGAACTCTTCTTGTGAAATATTTCTGGACTTTCTCAACTGTGTTAATATCAGATATGTAATGTCCAGACTGATGAGCTGTATTCAAGTATTGGTCTAGCAAATGTTTTGTATGCTCTAGTTATTAGTGTAATATTACCAGAGAAAAAGCTACGTAAGATTAGGTTAACAACTCTTAATGCCTTTTTGGCTATGTAGTTACAGGGGGCTCTAGCACTTAGATTAGTAGAGATGAGTACTCTAAGATCCTTGACAGAGGATTCAACAGGTTCTGACCAGTTCTGGAGAACCAGTAGCGGAAATTTTGGGTAGTTCGGAGAACCGGCAAATACCACCTTTGACTGGCCCCACTCCCATTTATTATCTGCCTCCCAAGTACCAACTGATTGGCTGGGTCTTCTTTTGTTGCCTTGCCCAGGAGAACGGAACTGGAAAGCAGGTTAGTGGAGTGGGGAGGGAATGGGATTTTGCAGTAACTTTCCCCCAGGAGTGGGGTGGGAATGGAGATTTTACAATATCCTTCCCCTGCCACACCCACCAAGCCATGCCCACCAAGCCACACCCATAGAATCAATAGTAAAAAATATTTTGAATCCCACCAGTGGCCTAAAGCAGAGGTCTCCAAACTTGGCAACTTTAATACTTGTGGAATTCAACTCCCTGAATTTTCCAGCCAGCATAGGTGGCTGGAGAATTCTGGGAATTGAAGTCCACAAGTCTTAAAGTTGCCAAGTTTGGGGACCCTTGGCCTAAAGGATTGAGAGAAGCAACAGAAGCAGTTAGCAATTGAACTTTGGTGGCTGTCCTGTTTTGTTAAACCAGATATTAGCAGAAAGCAAATTTATAATGTATGCCAATCATGGAGACTTCAGTTCTTGAAATTTTTGAGACACAAACACTATATATTCAAAGAGTAGCCTTTCTTTATATAATGTCCTCAATGTATTCTACAGAACTTGCAAGGACCATGTTGTCACGGTCTTCAATTGTTTATTTAATGAATCTCAGTGTTTATAAATATAAAACTTCAACTTCTACAACACTTTTACAAATTGCTGGCTCATTTCTGGTCCCAATTCAAAATGCTGATTATCACTTTATGCATTCAGTGGTTAAAACTTAGAGCATTTTAATGGTCTGCCACACCCCATCTCTCCACTGTTACAGCAATCCTTCAAGAAATCTTACCACCAACTGAGCAATATTTGTTAAGAACAATATGAAATTTACCTTCCTGATGGCTGCTAGAAACTGTAAACAGATTGCTCTGAAAAACAGGCCTGTGATCTATCATGATTGGTTCTATTGTGAAATAAAGACTTTGAAAACACGTTTGGTTTGTCTTTGGCTTTATTTTACAAGCCTTCTTTATGCTGTTCTGCTCTGTTATTGTTTTGCTTTTTTGTGTCATTCTGGGGAGCTCCATTATGGGATTTATCAGGCCCAAACAACCAGGTCCACATGTGAAGAATTCAATTAGCTTTTATTGCATAATTTTATACACAGGAATCTGCTCAGACTAATGTTTTGCACCTGGGTGAGACTAGATAAGGTTAAATGGTATTGGGCAGAAGTCAGGCTGTGTCCTCTGGTACCCATGTAGGGATTCCAGACTAAGTCTACATTTGACTCTTCCCCTTGGCTTAGCCAGTTTCTCTCTGCTACTTATATGAGAGATATTGTAGTTGCCTGTTTAAATTGAAGAATTTAAGGAGATGGAAAGTTTTGTGATAGAGGAGAGACTAACAGAATAAATGTTACTTTATTTTAACTCAATTGTGGATAGAATGACAGCTCAGAGTTGTATATGAGAGCACAATGGGATTACAGTATATACACATGCAGAGAACAGAAAGTTCAGTTTTCGTAAGTTTCATACCAAAGCCACTCTATCTTTAGGATGGACATCCCTGTAAAGGGTCTTCTGTGCTCTGCAGATCTCTTTTAGGGAAGAGCAGCATTCATAACATGACCTGTCCTGAGCAGTTTAAAGATACTAAGGATACCTCAGGATTCCAAGATGCAAAAACTGGCTTAAAAGGGCATTTGGATACCTCTCATTTGAGAAATAATGCTTACTAAAGGGGAAAGTCAGCTTACTACAGAAAATCAATGTGTTCTTGGGACAATTGCCAACCCATTAAAAAGAGTGAGCTAAGGAAGAAGAAATAACAGTTAAGACTATTGTCTTCCCTCCGAAAAGAAGCAAATGGAGAAGTACTTTCTTCTCCAAACTGCTGGTTCAAAGATAACAAAAACTGATGATTATTAAGGTCACACAGGCTCAAATCAATGTTCTCAAGAGACACAGAAACCAAGAAAAACACCTTCCATATTGAGTCAAGAAGCTTACCCACAAAAACCAAGACAGAATGACACAGTGCTACTATGGATATGAATGAGATGAAACCAGGGGGTGGGATCCAACAGGGTTAACTACCAGTTCGGTCATTTACGAGGTTCGTGATTTACGATGTGCTTCCCTGCACGCTGCCGGCGCGTGCCTGTAAATCGTCATCAGCATGCTGCGTGCAGAGAAGCAGCCTTTCAAAAAGCCCTTTTTTCCTGCTTTTTTAACTGCAGCTGTGCCTCACAGGCCAGCTGAAGTTGAAAAAATCAGGAAATAAAGGTCAGGTAAGAGCCCGGGTGGGCAGGTGGGCAAAAACATCAGCAGACATAGAACCAGTTCTATGCCTGCTGGTCTTCAGAGCTACCAGTTCTACAGAGGTGGACAGAACCGGTAGAAACCCAACCCTGGATGAAACTATTTATATGCTTCTTTTTTCCTTCTTAACAGAAGTGCCATTGTAGAAAAATTGGATGGTTAGAACAAAGAATATACATCTGCGTGGAAGGTTAGAATTTCTTTCAGAGCTTCTACAACCATCACCTACAATCTTGATCAACGAAGGACAGGGGTCAACAGAGATCAACAAAAGATTTTATACGAGGTTTCAAAAAGAAACTTACAATATTAATCATACATATAACTCTAAAGTCATATTTTTGTTCAGCCTGAAAACTAGACTCATATAATTCTTTTTATTAATGCAAAGTAGAAACAGATGTTTACAGAGATTTTCCCAAGACCACTGAATTACATACTAGTTAAAATCTCTCTGAATCCATTCTGATCCACCCAGATACATTAGGTTTGTACTAAAGAATAATGAAGATGAGCAAATATAATAAGGACGGCACTTAAAAAAATAGATTATATTATTTAATTGCATTAAAAAAATTCTATACTATTCTTCATCCAACTGGATCTTATAGCAGATGTACAAGGCATATAAATTTATGTTTATTTCAAAGTATAAAAATTGTGTGTGTGTGTGTGTGTGTGTGTGTGCGCGCGCGCGTGCGTGTGTGTGTATGTATAAATTAAAAAGACCAAACCCAACTCATACTTTACATGTAAGAATAAAAATGATTGAGCAAAACTGATCCAGGAATATTATAATGTTAGTGCCAATTACAATTCAATTATTTAGGAATTCAATTATTAATAATCATGTCCCTCAAGAAGGATAAGAGGATGAGGGCAGAGCTCAGTAAGCATTCAGGTTTTTTCTGTCTTCATGAAAAGTGAAAGCTGATGTTGTGATCAAATGATAGGATGAAATAAATGGTTGGTCAATAGATCACATTTTGTGCAGATCACATCTACTGTCAGTGCTACCTCTTCTTTTCTAGCATCCTTTATACCTCAAATGAAGGAAGGGGGATAATCTATCATTGTCTGTAATGCTTGTAGAGGACAAAAGGAATTGAAGAATGCTGATTGCTCTTTTGATGCCACCAGAACAATCACTGTCAATGGTGTAATTCCTGTTTCTTAATATATTAGAAACATCATTGCAAATATGAGAAAGAAGCACTCAAGTGGCTAAAGAAAGGGTGGGACTGCAATATTGCTGTTAAAATTTACTTAGTTGAAGTCTAGTTGTTGCTGAAGCTCCTATTGGACAGCTCCCTTCATGAACTTGAATAATCTGATCTTTGGCCTATTAGTTCGATAAACGCAGAGGCTAAATCTTTTGGCCAGGACAAGACTGCATATTATTGCTGTATATTTAAAATGTATATTTAACCTCCTGTATAAAAATTCAGAGATATCATAAGCAACCTCTCACTGTGATTCCCAAAAAGCTCCCTGTGAATTTAAAAATTAGATGCTCATTAGGCAAATTGAGAGTTTTTCCAAGAGTTGGCTACTACTTCTAATCTATAAGGCCTTGCTAAAATTGCAGCTTTCATTTGGGAAAAAAGCTCAGCTCTTGTGAGTACTTGCTGTGCCTGTATCACTCACTACAAGCAAAAATAGAAAGTCATCAATTTGTTTCCAAATGGAAAACATACTATTTTTAAATGTTCAGAATTGCAGAGAGGCTCTGCAGAAACCATGAATTTGCAGGTTGCACAAAGATAGATTTTCAGTGGAAAAAAAATGGAAATGTCTCCTATTGAACAACTTACTAAGTGTGAAGTTAATAGTAAAGAAACAATATTCTGCTCATCTAGGTATTTGTGATATTAAGGGGGTTAAAATGCTAAAATAACAACAACCAGATTAGTTAAATCAATTCCTCTTGATTCATTTGTTTAAAAGAAAATCTCCAACTTCTGTTCAGAGTACAACAGAGCCATGTTTTTAGTCATCCTTTTTATGTGTCAGATACCTTTAAAATCTTTGTTTTAAAGTTATCTGACATTTAGGGATATGACTGGAAATCAAAAGAAGCCCCTTTTCTCTTTTTGTAATTCTAAATATCACTGCTCTTCCACTGAGGTTGAAGAAGTTTGCTATATGCGCCCATTTTATTTGTCTTAATGATACTGTATTATGATGGAATGTCATTCCAGAAGGGTTTTGGATATAGAAGCCACGAGCATAAAGTGCCTTTCAGTCTGGCCACAATTGCACTGAGTCTGGTTAGTTTTCAGCATCAGTTAACTACATAACTGACTCGATGCTCATGTGTCATTTACTGTGTTCCATAATTCTGATTTCTGGTTTAACCTTTGCAATTTGGTACAAAGTTAGTTTTTTTAAATTGAAGTGAGTGTCCTGGTTAAAATTATTTCATATTCTGCTTTAAGAATATTACTATATGATACTATATATTGCTTTGGGATTACTTTCATGAAAAATTGACTATAAATATACGTGTGCATTTTTACACTGACAGAGGGACACACACACTCACAAAACAAACTATAGGAAAGGAGAAGGGGGAGATGAGAAAGCACTGTTCAAAGAAGCATACTAGAATAATACTATATCCCTGGAGGCTACTCATTTCAACTATAGAAACACTTACGAAGGAGGAACAATAGAACTTAAAAATAGAAGGAAAGGAGGAAAGGCAGCTACTCTTTGTCTCCTGGAAAATTCTATATCCCAGTTTTAAATCTTTCTTTCCCTCTTCTCTAAAATGGCTAGGGAAGGAGTTTGCATGAGTTGGGATAGGCTTCCTGTTTGGGTCTTCTCATTCTTCCTTACAGGAAGAATGTAAGGCCAAAAGTCCACTTAATCCAGCACTTTGTTTCTCTCAGTGGATTGCCAGAAGAACTCTGGGAAAGCTCACAAACAAGACAGGAATACAAGAAGTGTAAGAGTGTGTAAGTTTACTCCAAGACATTTCAATGTTCAATGTCAAGCCAAAGCACAAATGGTGTTTTCCACTCTCAAGTGAAGTTAAGTCTGAGTGTGTTATTTTAGCACACGGGGCAGAAAAATCCCACAAGTACCTTTTTAATCTCTGGCAATAAAGATAAAATAATAACAATAATAATTTAGTTTACAAATTGCTTCTTTTTTGTCATCAGTACTGGCTGCTTAAAGGGACTACTGCTTCATTTGCCTCATAACAGAATGGATCTGAAGATAGGCCAACAAGTCTACATACTGATTAATACTTGTGAGTAAAAGTACCACCATAATCAAAACATTGTTGTTGCACTTTAAAAAGCCAAGCAAATATATCTTACTCCCCACCCACCCACCCCAGATGCCTCTGTGAATGTAAATAATACCCATCTAGAAAACAGCCTGTTTACAAAATACACAGGCATTCCTTCTCAGTGACTGGGTAAAGGGCAAAAAAAAAAAAAAAAATGCTTACATCAACATTTGAAATCAAAACACTCTTAGCTATTTAATAAATATATCCCAGCAGTTCAAAACTCTTCTGGAGATTATTAAGAAAGAATACAATCCAATGTACTTTTAAAATCTAGACTGTTTTTGATTATGCAGAAGCAGATTTAAAAAAAAAAGTTTGTTTGCAAGAAAGTAGGCATATGATGGAATATAAACTCCATTAGCCACTGACCATTAGGCAATATATACACACACACACACACGTGTGTGTGTGTGTGTGTGTGTGTGTGTGTACAGTCCCCAGATATGATTAAATACTGTATATAGCATGATGTTTTTGCCTTGGTTGATGGAGAAGATTTGTTTTTACCCAGTGTCCTTAACGCTTACCCCATCAATATTCTGGTTCTAGTTTGCTTCTACAGTCTCGTGATCACAAATATCATGCAAATACAGTTGAAACCAGTCTATGCACCAAGTGATGATCAATAAACCAATGCATTCAGTTTCTCTGAAAAATCTTACAGACTATTAATAGCATTCTACCACATGGTTTGGGTAGGAGTGTGTGTTTTGTGTCTGTGTGTATATTCATGAAAATAGCTCTCTGAGCTTTCTAAAAAAAAAGAGAGAGAATAAAATAATCATTATAGGACATGGTACAAGTATTGCCTGACAATATACTGTATGCTCAATATTGTGATAAATATTGTCAGCCCAAACTTGTGCTATGTCCCACCATAATTATTTTTTTCCTCTCTCTTTTTTTTAAAGAAAGTTCAGAACTATTTGCATGAAACTTCCAAGGTTGTCCTTTGGGCATTGGTCAAGGGTACAATCTCCTGGCTGCAGAAAAACAGAGAAAGAAACACAGTATCAGATTTATTCCATCACTAGCTGAATATATTAAAAAAAAAAACACCTAACCTGTGGCATGTTGCTATAGCAGAATCACAGAGAAGAGACTCTAACTTCTTGTTCAATACAGGAATCCAAATTAAAGCATCCTTAACAATTGGCTGTTTAATTTCTGCTGGAATATATCCAGTGAAGAAGCCCTAGCACTTCTCTTAAGTAATAGGTTCTCTATCAAAATGCTCTTTCTGCTGGGAGTTGTTTTTTTTTTAAAAAATCTGTCAGTCATCTGATAATTTTGTCCCAAAGGTTCTTTCTTTCTTTCTTTCTTTCTTTCTTTCTTTCTTTCTTTCTTTCTTTCTTTCTTTCTTTCTTTCTTTCTTTCTTTCTTTCTTTCTTTTTTCTTTCTTAAGGCAACTGGACTTTCTTTTGCTTGAAGACATTTTGATTCTCATCCAAGAAGCTTCTCCAGAAGAAGTCCAGTTGCCTTTTGAAAGAAAGCATCTTTGGGACAACCATGACCTAGATGTCTGAAAATCTGGGAACTTTCTTCTTAGAATGTATGCATGCCCACATATATAAGGGAGTCCTTGATTGGCTTAGTTTCCTGTGCCCCAGACACACACAAAAATATGTTCAGATCAAGAGCTCTTGTGAATACAATAAAATCTAGCAGTCTTACCTTCACCTGAAGAGCCTGAAAGATCTATGATGACGTACACTCTTCCTTCTGGCTCCAAATCAATCTGCAAGAAAAGGAAGCAAATATTTATTATTAGAATTCCACTGTGTTCTTTTCATAGGGTGTGTTGTTTTCCTGAGAATTCAAACAGGATTTTTAATCCACTCTAGGCAGGCATTGGCTTAAAGAAATTGGAGAGAAAAAAAGAATAGATGCCATTGAAACATTATAAACCATCCTTAGATTAAGTAAAAAGATTTACTGTAAATATTTAGCTACATTTCTGGATTTGGATCTCATACGACCATTTACTTATTTAGAAAATAAGTAAGGATAATACTTCAATTACTTCAATGTATTGCTTTACCTGTTCCAGAACTTTAGAGGATACAATGCAAATTTAACTAACACAGACTATAATATGTTAAAATAATGAAAACTATAGATGCCAAAATCTTCATAATTTTGTCTGTTTCAGAGTGGTTCTCAGAGATCTGCTCAATCTTTTATACACACACACACACACACACACACACACACACACAAATATAAATATGTATATATATATATACAAATGCAGAATGGGGCCAACTTTTTCTATTGGAACTGTTTAAAAAAGAGATTATAAGACTCATGCAGACATTTTCACATTTCTACAAATAAGATATGTTTGGAGCTCATCCCTGATGGACTCTGCAAACATCTGTTTGCTTTTACAAGTGCTAACTTTTTCCTTCTAGGTTTATGGACAGATAATTTCCACCAAATATTACACAAGAGGGATGTAAGTATGCATTAGTATACTGCTTTATGCCAATACTTGATAGATGTCAGAATGAAAAAGGCACACTGTAAAAGTTTCTTGGGAACAACATAGACAAGGAGCAACTAAGGAAAACATATCTTTAAATGCCTTGTGTTGGCACACAGTTGGTAGTCTCAAAACATTTTTTCCCCGCTGACCTTGGAGATGTTGACAGGACATGGGAAACATTTGATTTATTATGTACAATATGTTATGGTTATTTTTCAGGTGTTTAACACAAGACGTGTGCGTGTTTGCCATCAATATATAGTTCTTGCAAGGTGCAGCCAATGTCTCAAAAATATTTCTTTCTTACTATTATTACTATTATTTTATATCAGGAGTAGACATTTTTAAAGCTAGTGTGATCTACTAACTCTAAGGTTCCCCAACCAGAACCAAATGGAAAACAAAGCCTTAGAAGCTAAAATGAAAGAATGAATAGAGTATCACATTCATAGATCAACATAGGCTCATTCCAAACAGAAATAAAAATACTCAAATGCAAACAAGTTTAAAAAATCAGTAAAAAAATAGAAATACAGGTAATCCCTGACTTACAATCACAACTGAGTTCAAAATCTTTGTCGCTAAGTGAGAAATTTGTTAAGTGAGTTTTGCCCCATTTTATTATTTTTCTTGCCATATTTGTTAAGTGAATCACTGCAATTGTTAAGTTAGTAACATGGTTGTTAAATGAATCTGGCTTCCTCATTGACTTTTCTTGTCAGAAGGTTGCAAAAGGGGATCAATTGACCCCAGGACACTGCAACTGTCAAAAATATGCACCAGTTGTCAAGGATCTGAATGTAAACTACATGCTACATGAATGTAAACTACATGCCTATATGGATGCTGCAATGGTCATAAGTGTGAAAAATGGTCTTAAGTCGCTTTTTTCAATGCTGTTGTAACTTTGACTGGTCACTAAATGAACTGTTATAAATTGAGGACTACCTGTAAACATAACACATAAATAATAATTTTATTTATTTTTATTTATTTATTTGATTTGCCAATTGTTTACAAGATAATAAGTATAAATGTATACATAGTTGTGAATACATGAACAGTTCTGTTTTTCCTTTGCTACCTGAGCAAAGTTCTTAGCCAAAATTTAGCCATGAAATTGCTTAGCTTCTGTTTCTATCAGTTCTTTCTAAACTGCTACTGAACATTTGCTTTGCATAATCTTTCAGCCAGGAAAAAAAAAAGGTGTTTTTTACCAGCTGCTAGCTAGCTAGAGGCTTTTGTCACCTCTGTTGGAGTGGAGACACTGCTTCTCCTTTAGTTTTTAGAGTGAAATAAAGAGGAAAACAAACTATTCTGAAACCTGCCTCTATTCAGTCAGGATGTTCTCAAGTTATAATCCAGTTCAAATCCACAGTCCACCTGCGTATATAGCAACATAAAATGGTGGTGTAGAGAGCATAGAGAATGGCTTTGGAGGACAACGGAAAGAACTGTTATCAAGGCGATGATCAGTGAGTACGCCTTAAATCAATTTCAAAAAAACAATTTGAGAAAACACATTAGACAAATCCCTCACTAATTCACATGAAGATAAAGTGAAGGAGGAAGGAATTTAGAATTCCTGCAAGATTCTGTCTCTATACCTGTTCTAATGAAATTTATTTTTAGACTGATAAGGCATTGGTTTCTTAGTCTGATCCAACCTATGGGTTAATAAATGAAGACAGGAATTAGAAGCAGAGGGTGAAGGATGCCAAGCACAGACCAAAGAGTTGTAAATTACCAGAACAGAACTAAATATTTGGCTCAAGAGGCATATATCAATTATTTCTTGTCTCTCTCAGGGCCTGCCTTTTCTTACTATATTGTAATTGTTTATATGTCTTTTAAGACAGCGGCCCCCAACCTTTTGAGCACCAGGGACCGGTGAGAGACTTTTATGCAGACCAGAGGGGCATGGTTTCATGTGCTGCCTGCATCCTGTAGATGGGGATTCACTTGTTTGCACAGACTGGTTTCTGGCATGCCATGGACTGGTGTCAGTCCATGGACTGGGGATTGGGGATCCTGTTTTAAGGGATAGCATGTCTTGTACTGAATGAGATGGGAACTATTTTTACATTCTCTAAAGTGATATTCATTTGTTTCTTGAATACATGACATCCATTGTTAAGTCATGGACCAATTGTTAACAGTTATATAAGCAAAGCTAATAGAATTGGCCAAAGGAGCTGTAACAGAATGAAAAGAGATAATATTTTTTTCTTCTAGAATATCTAATTTTTTGTCTGTTTGACAGGAATGCTTCTATCCAGTTATTCAGTTGTCCAGAGATACCATAGGATTTTATTTTTATTAATTGTAGTTAGATATCATGTTGTTGTTAGTCGTGAAGTCATGTCTGACCCATCACAACCCCATGGACAACATTCCTCCATGCCTTCCTGTCCTCTACCATCCTCCAGAGTCAGACCTAGAGGAGATCAACCCTGACTGCTCTTTAGAAGGCCAGATCCTGAAGATGAAACTCAAACATTTTGGCCATCTAATGAGAAGGAAGGAAACACTGGAGAAGAGCCTAATGCTGGGAACAATTGAGGGCAAAAGAAGAAGGGGACAGCAGAGAATGAGGTGGCTGGATGGAGTCACTGAAGCAGTTAGATATCTAATTGTAGACCCCTAAAGTCCCCAACATTGTCCTTGGATTTCCTGATTCATTGTACCTCTGTGATGGGTTGCAAATATTTTAATAGCATATTGTCATTCAAGTCTAATCTGGCAGTGAAATCTCTCACTTTGAGTGGATAGGAAGTCAGCTGAACATTATTAAAGTAGATTTGTGCGTTTGACCAGATTTGTATGATTCAAGAGTGAGGGTTGCTATAATCCTCGATATGCAAACCACTAATTGCCAATGAAACAAAAACAGCAAAAGGCAATATAAATTCTGAACATAAGATGACTTGTTCAGACTTTCTATCCAGTACTATACCAGGAGAGCAGTCACAATGATTCCAGTAATCTTGCAAGTCAACTAGAATTCAGGGGTACCAAAAGGAGTATGTCATGCCTTGAACTGGAACCACCTAAAACTATGCCATCCGTAATAGCAGCCAGCATTCTTAAAGAGCACTCTTCACTCTGCAGCAGTCTGTTCATATACTCACAGACACATAGTTTAGTATGGGAGGAAAATGTGCAGACAGAGCTTGACTCATCCCTGGGGCAGTAAAGGAAAAGCAAAGATGTATTCTCTGTTGAAGACCAAGAAATGAATGATTTACATTATGAAGGTTGGCTGAATCATTATGTAAATGAGGTGACTGGATATGATTAGGCTCATGTCAAGTCAAGTCAGGTTGCATTCAGCTGTATCTTCAGCATTTAAGCAGGGCACAAGGCAGACAGGACTGGTTCTAGCAGAGAGAGCTCAGGAAGGCTTCAGTGGAGAGTTTGAGGGCCATCATTTACATACTAGGAATGAGGTAACTTGCAGCTTTTATACATGAGAAGAAAAAATGCTCTGCCTGAAGCCGAATTTAATGCCTGATACATTTTTGAACCATATACAGAAATGAGCTGCACAGACCAAGCTATATCCAAGTTTCTTTGGATTTTACTATTGCCATTGCTCCATAATTAGGACCCCAAAAATCTTTGGGCAAAAATCTGCAAATCATCCAGTGAATTGATAGTCAAGCTTATCTATCTCCCCTCCACCTCACTTTATGTCATAAATAAACAGTGTTTAAAAATGTAAGACAGTCTTTTTTGCTGTCTGGGTTTTAACTCAAGTACTTGGAAGGACTTGGAATCTAAATTCCCAGTTAAACTTTCTTCCATTTCTCGTTCATTCAGCAAATTTTTTTGCCACCAAAGGATTCCTATCAGAATTTGAAAAGCCTCTACAGTAGAGAACTATGTTTTAAACAAAGCATACTGTAGAGAAATATGTTTTAAACAAAGTTTAAAAGCGTAATGTAAGAGAGAAAATAAATCATTTAAAGCATATCCACATATGCTCCCCTTATGCACGAGAAAGATAAACTTTATAAGACATATTGGTAAATACAGAAGCAGATTTGCTAGGCCAGCATGAAACTCATAAACATACAGAGTGATGGGTACCATTCATGTCAACATGTGTCAATACCCTTCATACTCACTGTCACAAAATGTTCAGCAAAGATGGGGATTTTCCCATCAAAAGAATGTTACAACAGCTCACATTCTGTGATCCATAATGGACAATCAGTTTTGACATCCAAGTCCCTTTAGTGGCTATGATTATTAGGCTTGTACAACCTCCTAAGTCATAATATAGTTTGGGGTTTGGCTTAATGTATTTTGTGAACTCAGCCATTATTTGACAATCATTTTTATGGTTTTATGTTGCCTGAACGCCAGTTGTAGTTTATTCAGCAAAAGATTGTTAACCCAGTCATGTTTATTCCATTGTGGGAAACCAGACAGTGTATATATTTTTTTCTCTTCTGAAAGGAAGGGATATCTTAATTATTTGATATTTGATGAGTAACCTTTCCTGAAATTAACTGAGAAAGGGGATTAATTAATTTTAAGCTAATGAAGTTCAGATCTAAATCTGCTCATTGTAAGATTAGATTCATCCCAAAATTTATGTTATGTCATTTGCATATTAATAGATTTGGAAGCTCCCTATCCTAGCTCCAAACATCCTTCCATTGCTATGGAATACTGCTAGTCCCCGACTTACAACAGTTCATTT